>NC_088424.1:24712170-25082170 GCF_034236695.1 Oncorhynchus nerka | reverse complement strand
CACTAAAGTGGTTTTGATGGACATTCACTGCAGAGAGAAAGCGTGCTCAGCCATGTGCGTCTGTCTGTCCGTAGTGCTCTGGGTTCCTTAGGCCTGGAGAGAGGCACTGCTCTTGAGGGGCTTGTGTAAGATGAGAGGAGATAAGAGAGAAATGGAGGGAGAGAGAGAGAGCGAGAGAGAATGAAATAGATGGTGAGAGAGAAAGAGGGGGAGGGAGGGGAGGGCGAGATAGAGGGAGATAAGAGAGAGAGAAAGGGAGAATGAGAGAGAGGAGAATATAGATGGCTGCATGGGATTTTAGAGATCTAGAGTTTCACCCTCCACTCCACCCTGCCATCCGTGACAGAAGGAGACAGATGAAGGCTCCCCTAGGGGCTAATGTAGACCCATATCACATTTATACGTGATCACATCTACTAACACAGACCCACATCAGCCAATACTTTAATGTGGTTAGCCTGCTATGGTACAGAACAGTATGTGGTAACACCCGGGTAGGGTGGGATGCCCATGGGGGACCCACAGAAATGCCCAGTGGCATGGGTAAGATGTCCAGACTATGACTGATGACTGGACTGTGGCTTACCTTGGAGTCAGATGGGATGACTTAGGTATTGCACCTTCATATGTGCTTATGGTCACTTCACTGTGACCTGTGTGTGTGTGTGTGTGTGTGTGTGTGTGTGTGTGTGTGTGTGTTCTTACCAGACACCTCCCAGTCCTCTCGTCACACTCGTTGGCCAGGCCGTTACAGGAGCAGGGCACACAGCGACCCAGGTAGGGTCCACTGCCGTCTCTATAGTAACCAGTGGCACATTTCTGGAACAGAGAAACACAAACATCAGACAAGAATACAGACACATCAAATACATTCAGTAGATACAGCAATACTTCATGGAAAGTCAGAGCTTTACAAGTGATGTCTAGCTCAATGGGACTCAATGGATAAATAACAAAAAATATGAAAGAGCCACACAAGTTCTATCACAAACAGAACACAATACTAAATACATGTTTCAAAACAACACACTTAATTCCCACACAGAAGAACATTTTACCATTCAAAGTGGCAGTGTTTGAGTAGATAAAGGCTGTCTGAGTATACCTCAGCTAATCTGCCTAGCAACAGAGAATGACTGATCTCACAAATGTTCCAAACTGTTCCCAGGTGGGGTGTGTCACCAGCACCACGCTGAATACAAGACATCACACCACGCACCACTGCCAAACATACCCTTTACTCTGTAAGATAACAGTCTGGAAGTCAACTGATGTCCTACAGGTCTAACTCATGCACAGAGCAGCCACACATACATTACAGACAGTACATCTGTTTGTAAGCCAGCAGACTTCACCACTGCTTGACTTCCATAGGTTTACCTGGATCTGAGAACTGGAACCTTGGTCATCAAAATACGGATACTGAACAGTCTGTCCTCTGTCATTCACAGAAGGGTACTGGACTCGTTGGGTCCCCTGATCATTCACAGAAGGGTACTGGACTCTTTGGGTCCCCTGATCATTCACAGAAGGGTACTGGACTTGTTGGGTCCCCTGATCATTCACAGAAGGGTACTGGACTCTTTGGGTCCCCTGATCATTCACAGAAGGGTACTGGACTCGTTGGGTCCCCTGATCATTCACAGAAGGGTACTGGACTCGTTGGGTCCCCTGATCATTCACAGAAGGGTACTGGACTCGTTGGGTCCCCTGATCATTCACAGAAGGGTACTGGACTCGTTGGGTCCCCTGATCATTCACAGAAGGGTACTGGACTCGTTGGGTCCCCTGATCATTCACAGAAGGGTAATGTACTCTTTGTCCTCCCTGGTCATGTATGAAAGGATAATCTATTCTCTGTGCCTCTCGGTCATGCTGTCTGGGATAGCGGTTCCTCTCTCCCCTGGAATATGGTCTGTGTCCTGCGCTGCATAGTCCCAGTAAGGTTCCCCATAGCAGGACCTGTAGTAGCACGTCTCTCCCTCTCTGGTGTCTGTGTGCACTCGTGCCTGACATCACTCCCGTTTAGTCTGAAATAACTCCCTGCCTCTGCCTCTTAAACACTCACAGACTCACACGTAGAGGACACGCCCCATCACTCACGTACAGCACCTGAGTCAGTGCCGCAGTCAGAGCAATGTAGCAGCATGCACACCCACACACACACACTGACATACGTGCACGTCACACACACATTTATTCTCATAACTATTTTCAAAAATACAACTTCGCTTACACTAACAAACAGTCTACAGGAAAATCCTAATGTTGCTCGGGTGTGGTTCCACCTGGGAGACTGAACGAGTGTGTTTTGAATCGTGTGTGTTAATGTGTGTCCATAGGGTATCTTTGTGAGTATTCCAGTGTGATTGTGTGGTTCTGTGAATAATACTCATAGACCTCCAGACAGTACAGAAGATCACTCACACCTAGAATACACACACACACATTGTGTCTGTCTGGTTCAGGGTGGTGAGTAACACCGTCCCAGGTTGCCAAATACCACACTGGCTGTGTGTCAGCGTGCCTCTCCTTTTTATTACTGCCGCCGGCTATATATTATCCATTTCCTCTGAACACACCTGATTACAGGACGTTGATGTCACACACACACACACACACACACAAAATAACACTGCTTAGAGCACAACCACAAAATGGGGAAAAAACAACTCAATCAAGTCAAATGAAAATCTATTGTAAAGTCATCAGGACACTGTTGCCAGGGTAACAAGACCACATCTTCACTGTCAGCCGCCCATCCCTAGGGGTTACACACCAAAAATGGTTTCATCTACATTCAATTTAATATGTGGATTTTCAGGGGGAAAATACTTACAGAGACCCACCCATGCACTAAACACCCCAAGGGGAAGAATTCTGTTGAAACTTGATGACCATCGTACTGTAAATGTTTTTTTATTGTATTTTATTTTAACTGCTGTTACCATGCCACAGTGGAGCACTTTACAGCAGTAATTGAATGTCTAATATTATGTCATGGTGATTGTACATCTTCTCCCTCTGCCTGGGGCTACTGGGCTTGGCTGATGAACTCAGACACACACACACACACACACACACACACACACACACAGACACACAGGGTTTTTTTCCAGGACATTCCACACAGGGTTGTTTAAACCGTCGTCTCTTTGATGGGCTGAAGGGTTTTTCCTCTGCCTGCCAGTGACCTCACTCCCCCCGGGCGTGGCACCATTGTTTGGGCGTGGCGCAACTCTTCTCTTTTCTAAAATGACTAGACCTATCAGTCGTCACCTCTCTCTCTCAGCCCCTCCTGTATTCTTTCTCTCTCTACTACCGTCTCCTAATCCTTTTCGCTCTCCCACTGTCTTTCCCACCTCTCCTTCCCAATCCCAAACTGACCTTTAACCCAAGCTCCCAGCCCTGCTTGTTGTGCACCTGAGAGCTAAAAGTCCAACTTGCCTTGGACATACTACCATTTCCAAAATAAGACTCCAAGGCACCTCAGGAGTACTCTTCAAATCTTTAACCATATTGCTTATGCCTGTATAACCCCTGTATGTCAATATGAAACACCTAGGGGACTAGGAGTGAACAAGATCATTACGGCCCGTGTCAAACCTGGCAGGAGTCTCCTCTGTAGATAGGGGAACAGGCACACTGCTCCACGGTGCTGGCAGGGCCCCCGGACCCCGTGTCTGTAGCCTCCTCCAGGCCTACCTCCCCCAAACTGAGTCTCTGGCTCTGGGTGAAGTAAAGAGCCCGCACCCTCAGAGCCACCAGCCCAGCCAGGACCACCATCAGATCCTCCCTGGACACAGGCCGGTTGGTGCCGGCGTGACGCCAGTTCCCCTGCACATAACACACAGATAGGTATTAGTGAGGGAGTGTACACTTTGAAGTGCTTTAAAGGTGTTGTTCACAACAGATAGAATGGAATAAGGACTCAGTTTGACCACGTTTTAGGTAGGAAACACTGTTTTCTATACCTCCACTAGCTGGACTCTGCCCTGGTGGAGTCTGTCTGGTTCGGGGGTCTTTGGGGCCATGTGGACCAGGGCCATCTCCTTGCCCTGAAGACATCACAGAGAAACAACACTAGGTTACTCACAACAGGAAGTGAGTTATACACGACTTATACACCAATAAGAGAGATGTCATAATTGATGATATGTCAATACTGTACATACACTGATCAAGACATCAGGTCTGCGGTCCAACAAAGACATCCCCTCACTAGGAATCCCAAATGACTTGGCCTGGTAGGTCAGGTAGCCCCCATAGGAAGACACCTGAGACAGGAGCAGAGCATACCGTCAGAGTCACTGGGACTGGGTCTAAACTATAGAAATAGAATGAATAGAACATCCATGAATGACTTAGCAATCATTCTAATTCTATGGTCTGAATCAGTGCAGAACTGGGGGTTATATTACAAAGCAGGAACAAGGAGTTTATTTATTTATTTAACCTTTATTTAACCTTTATTTAAATCAAATCAAATCAAAACAAATCAAATGTTATTTGTCACATACACATGGTTAGCAGATGTTAATGCGAGTGTAGCGAAATGCTTGTGCTTCTAGTTCCAACAATGCAGTAATAACCAACAAGTAATCTAACTAACAATTCCAAAACTACTGTCTTATACACAGTGTAAGGGGATAAAGAATATGTACATGAGGATATATGAATGAGTGATGGTACAGAGCAGCATAGGCAAGATACAGTAGATGGTATAGAGTACAGTATATACATTTGAGATGAGTATGTAAACAAAGTGGCATAGTTAAAGTGGCTAGTGATACATGTATTACATAAGGATGCAGTCAATGATATAGGGTACAGTATATACGTATGCATATGAGATGAATAATGTGGTAAGTAACATTATATAAGGTAGCATTGTTTAAAGTGGCTAGTGATATATTTACATCATTTCCCATCAATTCCCATTATTAAAGTGGCTGGAGTTGAGTCAGTGTCAGTGTCAGTGTGTTGGCAGCAGCCACTCAATGTTAGTGGTGGCTGTTTAACAGTCTGATGGCCTTGAGAAAGAAGCTGTTTTTCAGTCTCTCGGTCCCAGCTTTGATGCACCTGTACTGACCTCGCCTTCTGGATGATAGCGGGGTGAACAGGCAGTGGCTCGGGTGGTTGATGTCCTTGATGATCTTTATGGCCTTCCTGTAACATCGGGTGGTGTAGGTGTCCTGGAGGGCAGGTAGTTTGCCCCCGGTGATGCTTTGTGCAGACCTCACTACCCTCTGGAGAGCCTTACGGTTGAGGGCGGAGCAGTTGCCGTACCAGGCGGTGATACAGCCCGCCAGGATGTTCTCGATTGTGCATCTGTAGAAGTTTGTGAGTGCTTTTGGTGACAAGCCGAATTTCTTCAGCCTCCAGAGGTTGAAGAGGCGCTGCTGCGCCTTCTTCACGATGCTGTCTGTGTGAGTGGACCAGTTCAGTTTGTCTGTGATGTGTATGCCGAGGAACTTAAAACTTGCTACCCTCTCCACTACTGTTCCATCGATGTGGATAGGGGGGTGTTCCCTCTGCTGTTTCCTGAAGTCCACAATCATCTCCTTAGTTTTGTTGACGTTGAGTGTGAGGTTATTTTCCTGACACCACACTCCGAGGGCCCTCACCTCCTTCCTGTAGGCCGTCTCGTCGTTGTTGGTAATCAAGCCTATCACTGTTGTGTCGTCCGCAAACTTGATGATTGAGTTGGAGGCGTGCGTGGCCACGCAATCGTGAGTGAACAGGGAGTACAGGAAAGGGCTCAGAACGCACCCTTGTGGGGCCCCAGTGTTGAGGATCAGCGGGGAGGAGATGTTGTTGCCTACCCTCACCACCGTCAGGAAGTCCAGTACCCAGTTGCACAGGGCGGGGTAGGGTCTCGAGCTTGATGACGAGCTTGGAGGGTACTATGGTGTTGAATGCCGAGCTGTAGTCGATGAACAGCCTTCTCACATAGGTATTCCTCTTGTCCAGATGGGTTAGGGCAGTGTGCAGTGTGGTTGAGATTGCATCGTCTGTGGACCTATTTGGGCGGTAAGCAAATTGGAGTGGGTCTAGGGTGTCAGGTAGGGTGGAGGTGATATGGTCCTTGACTAGTCTCTCAAAGCACTTCATGATGACGGAAGTGAGTGCTACGGGGCGGTAGTCGTTTAGCTCAGTTACCTTAGCTTTCTTGGGAACAGGAACAATGGTGGCCCTCTTGAAGCATGTGGGAACAGCAGACTGGTATAGGGATTGATTGAATATGTCCGTAAACACACCGGCCAGCTGGTCTGCGCATGCTCTGAGGGCGCGGCTGGGGATGCCGTCTGGGCCTGCAGCCTTGCGAGGGTTAACACGTTTAAATGTCTTACTCACCTCGGCTGCAGTGAAGGAGAGACCGCATGTTTTCGTTGCAGGCCGTGTCAGTGGCACTGTATTGTCCTCAAAGCGGGCAAAAAAGTTATTTAGTCTGCCTGGGAGCAAGACATCCTGGTCCGTGACTGGGCTGGATTTCTTCTTGTAGTCCGTGATTGACTGTAGACCCTGCCACATGCCTCTTGTGTCTGAGCCGTTGAATTGAGATTCTACTTTGTCTCTGTACTGACGCTTAGCTTGTTTGATACATTTACATTTTATTTATGATAGCCTTGTGGAGGGAATAGCTGCACTGTTTGTATTCGGTCATGTTACCAGACACCTTGCCCTGATTAAAAGCAGTGGTTCGCACTTTCAGTTCCATGCGAATGCTGCCATCAATCCACGGTTTCTGGTTAGGGAATGTTTTAATCGTTGCTATGGGAACGGCATCTTCAACGCACGTTCTAATGAACTCGCACACCGAATCAGCGTATTCGTCAATATTGTTATTGTTATATAACTAGGCTAGTCAGTTAAGAACAAATTCTTATTTACAATGATGGTCTACCCCGGCAAAACCCTAACCCAGACGATGCTGGGCGAATTGTGTGCTGCTCTATGGGACTCCCAATCACGGTCGGTTGTGATACAGCCTGGAATTGTACTAGGGTCTGTAGTGACGCCTCTAGCACTGAGATGCAGTGACTTAGACCGCTGCTCTACTCGGGATGCTGACCTTCTAGGCAGAGTTGCAAAGAAAAAGCCATATCTCAGACTGGCCAATAAAAACTAAAAGATTAAGATGGGCAAAAGAACAGACACTGGACAGAGGAACTCTGCCTAGAAGGCCAGCATCCCGGATTCGCCTCTTCACTGTTGACGTTGAGACTGGTGTTTTGCGGGTACTGTTTAACGAAGCTGCCAGTTGAGGACGTGTGAGGCGTCTGTTTCTCAAACTAGACACTAATGGATTTCTCCTCTTGCTCAGTTGTGCTCCGGGGCTTCCCACTCCTCTTTCTATTCTGGTTAGGGCCAGTTTGCGCTGTTCTGTGAAGGGAGTAGTACACAGCGTTGTACGAGATCTTCAGTTTCTTGGCAATTTCTCGCATGAAATAGCCTTCATTTCTCAGAACAAGAAAACATAGACGAGGTTCAGAAGAAAGTTCCTTGTTTTGGGCCATTTTGAGCCTGAAATTAAACCCACAAATGCTGATGCTCCAGATACTCACCTAGTCTTAAAAAAAGGCCAGTTGTATTGCTTCTTTAATCAGAACAACATGTGCTAACCTAATTGCAAAAATGGTTTTATAATGATCAATTAGCCTTTTAAAATGATAAACTTGGATTAGCTAACACAACGTGCCATTGGAACACAGGAGTGATGTTTGCTAAAAATGGGCCTCTGTACACCTATGGAGATATTCCATAAAACATCTGCCGTTTCCAGCTACAATAGTCATTTCCAAAATTAAGAATGTCTACACTGTATTTCTGATCAATTTGATGTTATTTTAATGGATAAAAAAAAAAAGTGCTTTTATTTTAATTTTTTTTAAAGGACATTTCTAAGTGACCCCAAACTTTTGAATGGTAGGGTATATATTGTATATTTAAGACAAGCTTGAAATGGGCATGGTCTAATTGACTCAGCAACCAAGAACACACATCCAAGTTGAGTTCTGGTTGTTTATTGAAGTTAGCTGGATAACGCATAGATCCTACTTTGTAGCATACCCCCCAGGTCAAAGCACTATCGGTTAGGCTCTATGGCAGCTGCTAAGACTGACTCCTCGTATACTTTTCTTGTTGACACTGAATTCACCACTAAATAACAATTGATCAAATGTTAAAGCTAGAGTCCTTAATTAAAACAATAAAGCGGTCGCCCCGCCTCTGTTTTGGTAAAAAAAAGATGAGGGATGGGCCTGGAGAAATGTAACCACTCTCAAATTCACAGGCAGAGCTATAGATGCAAGGACTGACCATCCATGATATCAAAATTATAGTTTTAACGCTAGATAGTGTTTGTTTACATTTACATTGTTTACAAACATTGGAGCAAAACAAGCTTATATTTTGGGTTCCGTCGGTGTATAACAGTTGAACTAACCTCATGAGCCCAAAAATGGATGTAATAACTAAGGATTCCAGCTTAAAATGCTCAAGTCTAATATAAAAAGACCTTCCAAATATTACTGAAACATATCCTCTTTATTAAACTGAACTATTGTATAAACAGTACATGTGCTCCCCCTGAGTCCCACTCGCTCCACTCACCCTGTCTCCCAGGTAGGATGGAGGCGCCACCCAGTGGAGGAGCTGAGTAGTGCCAGGCAGCTCCTGTATGTCTGCTACCACTGTGTTACTGGATGGGTTGAGAACTGATGTCACCTCCTCCTGGTCAGCTCTCTCCAGACGCCAGCCATGCATGTCCACAAACTAGTGGAAGCGGATGGAAAGAGAATTGTACTATATATTATAGGTCTGTGATTAGGTGAAATACCATTATAGGAATAGAATAGCATGCTGTGGTATGCAATGGAGCGCAATGGGTTTATGTTCCGCAGGTGTGGCAAAGCTGTGGGTATATCCAGTCTATGGAATTTGGGTTGATGCAACACTGGTTATGTGGCGAGATCAGTGTTTGTTGGATCATGTGTCTGAACAAGTACATAATAATAATAACACGCCATTTTAGATTTCTATAGACCAGAAACCCAATAATGTATCAATGAAAACACCTTTAAATCTTCACACACACATATACAAACACACAACCATACAAATGCATGCACACACACACACACACACACACGCACCTTCCCCCTGCGTTTGCGGGTGCTCTGACACTGGCTGTTGGCTCCAAAGCAGAAGCAGCTGATGCAGCCCCTGGGGTGGGAGGGGTCAAAGTGGAAGGCCCCATCTCTACAGGCATCACAGAGGGCTCCCTGGACGTTTCTCTACAACAACAGAAAAAACATGTTAAACTGCGAAAGCCAGTGGTCAAAATATTGTTATGGCGTATGTAAACACTTAAGGGAATTATATGGCAGTGTACAGAGTCTTCCTATTTGTAAATGTACACATACAGTACTGTAGATAATCATTCTTCCTTTTACAAGTAGTATATTTATCGTGTATAGTCAGTCACCTTGCAGAGGCACTGTCCTGTGTCAGGGTGGCAGACGTCTGCTGTGACTCCTCCCTGGTTACAGCTACATGGGAGACACTCAGGGAACCTGTAGAAACCTGCAGCGCACCGGTCACACTGGCGCCCCCCGATCCTGGGCTTACATCTACAGGCACCCGCGCACGTATGTACACACACACACACACACACACACACACACACACACACACACACACACACACACACACACACACACACATACACACACACACACACACACACACACAAAGCATGTCAGAACAGGGTCAAATTTAAAGAGCTATGGTCACACTTACATTTTATTTGGAGGGAATAGGCATATACGAATAAACACACAATAATCTAACAATAATTCACAATCACCACATATGATACACACTGGCATTAGTGACACATACAGTATGGTGTATGTCAGATCAGACAGAAGGCCACTCACATGCATTGTCCGGTATCGCGGTCACAGTCTCTCCCTGCGTTGGGCCTGACTCCGCTGGGGGAGCAGTCACAGCCCTCACAGCCCACTAGAGGGTGGTAGCTAAATGTCTGGCTCTCACACACATCACAGGCTGGCTTCACTGTCTGGGGCGGGCAGATACACTGGCCTGTCACCTCATGGCACAGCCGCTGGCCACACTCACAGGCTGAAGGGGAACAAAGGATATAGACAGGTTAAGGTAGGACACTGTGTGTGTGTGTGTGTGTGTGTGTGTGTGTGTGTGTGTGTGTGTGTGTGTGTGTGTGTGTGTGTGTGTGTGTGTGTGTGTGTGTGTGTGTGTGTGTGTGTGAGAGAGAGAGAGAGACATTTTAGTAAGTCAAATCCACTCACGTTTGCAGTAGGGGAAGCCGTAGTATCCTGTGGCGCATCGTGTACACTGTCGACCAATGACATGGGGCCGACAGGGACACTGGCCCCCTACAGGGTTACAGGTGGGCCCCGTGGCTCCTGACTTATCACAGTAGCAAGGCAGGGCCCCATCACTGTAGGCTGCTACCAGGGAGCGTGTTGAGACTTGGCAGAACTGGGAGGAGGTTCTAGGGCTGTGGGAAGTTGGATCAGGACGAGAACATTCAGGTCAGGGGTCAATCAAAAAAAGTAATTCTGAAATTCTCCAGTTACAGTTTTTACATCCACACATTTAAAGGTAGACAAAGCAAAATGACATTTCCAAGAGCAGCACCCCAGATATTGAGATCACACAGTCACACACAGTAATTGCGCATGTGCACGGGTTCGCCTCACGCTGTTCAGAGCAAAGTAGCCAGGGCACCAAACAGTGGTGTTGTTGCGAAAATGTACCCACTATGATGTTTACTTTCTGTCAAAACGCTGAGTCTACCTTTACAAATGATTTAATACATTTTTTAAAACTTTTACCCCTTTTTCTCCACAATTTTGTGGTGTCCAATTGGTAGTTACAGTCTTGTCTCATCGCTGCAACTCCGTACGGACTCGGGAGAGGCGAAGGTAGGGAGCCATGCGTCCTCCGAAACACGACTCAACCAAGCCGCACTGCTTCTTGACACAATGCCCGCTTAACCAGGAAGCCAGCCACATCAATGTGTCGGAGGAAACACCGTACACCTGGCGACCATGTCAGCGTGCACTGTGCCCGGCCCGCCACAGGAGTCGCTAGAGCACGATGGGACAAGGACATCCCTGCCAGCCAAACCCTCCCCTAACCCGGGTGACGTTGGACCAATTGTACGTTGCCCCATGGGTCTCCCGGTCGAGGCCGGCTGTGACAGAGCCTGGATTCGAACCAGGATCTCTAGTGGCACAGCTAGAAACTGTGATGCAGGCCGAGTCTACCTTTACCTTTAACATGCATTGTAAAAGCTTGTAAAATATTGGAAAATTCACCACTGATCAACCACTAGAGGGCTTTATTTAGAATAACATCCAAGGACGGTATTGTGGATGGGATTCCCTAGGAAGGATATTCTGGTAATATATTAGTGTAGGAAGCAAATACCTCAAATATACTTAAGTTTCAAATAAACATCAAATGATCCTACAATATCAATCATACTCATTCATCTAATCGTCAAATCACTCAGCAAAGCAGTTGAACCCATTCCACAAGGCAGGTTGTTTTGCTAGGGCTAAGTCTTGAGAACACAGTCAGTGAACTGAATACTTACTCTATATAATAGCCTTGACCTTCACACTGTCTGGTGAAATCAGATGACTTATCCAGTGGCTTCTCTTTCAGTAGATCAGGGGTGTAGCTATCATCAGGAACCACCAAGATATAATCCTGAAGAAAAGGAACAAAACATAACAAATCTTGTCCAAACCAAACAATGCTGTTGGCTTATCTCTCTGAATTACTTCCACTTTGATACTTATCATAGCTTAAGAAACGGTTTTATCTGACAGACTTTAAATTGAAAAAAGGTTTAAAAACAAACAAAAGACTGGGCATTTCAGTGATACGTTGAGCTGTTTTGTTGTTGTTGGTCTGCAGTGGCATACTATGTGGGGTATGCTGCATTATAAACTGGGTGGTTCGAGCCCTGAATGCTGATTGGCTGACAGACATGGTACTGTATATTCGACTGTATACCACAGGTATGACAAAATATGTATTTTTACTGCTCTAATTACATTGGGAACCAGTTTATAAAAACAATAAGGCACCTCAGGGGTTTGTTTGGGGTGAAAAAAAGACTAAAATCACCAGTAATCTAGATAAAAATGTGTTTCATTTAGGAAATCTGTCCCCAAGTATTCCCACAAATAAAAACAAATAGACATAGGGTATGTAATCTTGTCTCTATGCAATTTTCTTTCTCTTTTTGGGCTTAAATTTGGTAAATTTGCAGTGTACAAATGATTATAATTATGTTCCGGAGCCCCAACCATCTACTCCGAACAAAAACATTTGCCCGCATCTAAATCTAGTTGCCTACCCCTGCTCTACAGCAAATACAAAGCTGTGTGTTTCACTTTGTTACAAGGTTGGAAAGCTCTAACAGTGTGCAGTGGAGTGTTGCCAGGTAGAATACAGTACTGCATTGTTGTTGTTTGGGACATGATATAACACAGAGGAGAGAGTCTCACAGTGCCAACCTTGTAAACCTCTAATACAGCATACTAAAGGCCGAGATTCTTGGCTCCTAAATTACACTACAGGCATCACCTAGTCTGGGTTTTCTTTAAGACAGGAATATATGTTCACCACCTTACAGTATGGGCAAAGATGATCAACTGACAAACTGTCTCTGTTCTCTTCTACGATCCACATTAACATGCTGCTTGAAATGAAGCAGCAATTTTTTATATATTTTTATTTTATTTATTTTACCCCTTTTTCTCCCCAATTTCGAGGTATCCAATTGGTAGTAGTTACTGTCTTGTCTCATCGCTGCAACTCCCGTACGGACTCGGGAGAGGCGAAGGTCGAGAACGGACTCGGGAGAGGCGAAGGTCGAGAGCCATGCATCCTTCGAAACACAACCCAACCAAGCCACACTGCTTCTTTACACCACGTACATCCAATCCGGAAGCCAAATGCACCAATGTGTCGGAGGAAACACCGTACACCTAGCGACCTGGTTAGTGTGCACTGCACCCGGTCCGCCACAGGAGTCGCTAGTGCGCAATGAAACAAGGATATCCATGCCTGGCCAAACACTCCCTAACTCCGGATGACGCTGGGCCAATTGTGCAGCGCCCCATGAGCCTCCCAGTCGCGGCCGGCTGCGGCAGAGCCTGGGCTCGAACCCAGAATCTCTGGTGGCACCTTAGACCACTGCGCCACCCGGGAGGCCATTGAAGCAACAATTTGGGCATGTATTCTTAGTGGTATGCTAGTATAGACATTGAACATTGCCAGAGTAAGGAATTGACCCAGTGACCATGACTGACCAACAAATTGTATGTGACTGACCAGAGTGAGAGTCTTCCTAGGTGGAACCTTGAGAGAGATGGCCAGGTCTTGCTGGGGAAGGTCCAGAGCAATGTGCCTCTCAGCGATGACCACCTTCCTGCAGCAAGAGACACCAGGGCAGAAGGAGGCGTTTACAAAGCCTGGGGGGAGAGAGGGATGTGGGGGAGGAGCAGAGGCAAGGTAAAGGAGAGAGAGGGAGGAGTAGAAAGAGGGAAGGGGAAAAGACATCAGTTGCGCCACGCGGTAATCCCTCCCCATCAACCCCCATTCCCATCAAAAGTGTGTCCGAGGCCTTTGATCATCTTGTCATGTGGGGTGAAAGTCAGATGCCTAATCTGCTCTTAAAAGAGAATCACCCCCATCACCAGAGACCACTAGAACCCCCCAAAACCTTTCCTTCTACAACAATACCATAGAATAAGGAACTTGCTACTATGTTTATGACAATTGATATCACATTCATTCTTTGTAGATTTCATAACATCTTGGACGGTGATGTCGGGGTCAGTAAGATCCTGTATCACATACACTCTCTATCCAACCATATCTATCTGGGTCAACCTCTTTATACACCCACATTGCGCACCAAACTCACCAGTCCAGGTGCGTCCAGCCTCCACCCGCACCTCTACAGGGAAGGCGGTGTGTTCAGGTTGGCAGTAGTGAACCACAAACACATACCTGCCAGGAGCTTCCACTCTGGCACTGAAACTGATCTCATTCTGGAGAAACACAACAGGATGAACACATGTTGAGAAACATCCTCTGGTCAATACCACAGAGACAGTAAGAGATGAGAGAAAGTGTGTTTGTATAATTTGAAACATGCTCATTATCTAACATACAGCTATAATATATTTAGAACTAAATATGTCAGAGTTACTGCCGTTAATGTTAGTGAAGCTGAGGGCTTCATGTCTCAAGCCCCACATGCTTTCCAGTGCCAGGTCCCACTCTAAGCAGCAGCAGCATTATGTGGGCCATCTCCATGCATGTACCTGGGGAGATTTTAGTAGTACCCCTTCACTCTGAACTCCAGGGAGAGGGAACCCCCCTGCCCCTGACTGTCGTCTCTGTCTCCACTCCTCAATCTCCCTCTGCTGGGGGACGACCCGGTGCGAGGAGAGGCGCCCGTCACGAGCTGCGTCCAGAACCAGAGCTGAGGAGGGCCTTTCATATTGGCTGGGAACACAGTACTGACTGGAGGGAGGGGTGGAAGGAGGGATGAGAGGAGGGGGAACAGAACAGATGAGGGGAAGGTTGGTTAAAGCAACTCTGAGGGCACATCTAAAGTGGCACCCTAATTCCCTATATATAGTGCACTACAGTCTTAGAAAAAAGGGTTCAAAAATGGTTCTTCGGCTGTCTCCATAAGTTAACCTTTTTTGGTTCCATGTAGAACCTTTTTGGTTCTGTGGAAAGGGTTCTGTCACGCCCTGACCTTAGAGAGACGTTTTATTTCTCTATTTGGTTTGGGCAGGGTGTGATTTGGGTGGGCATTCTATGTTTTCTATTTCTTTGTATTTGGCCGAGTGTGGTTCCCAATCAGAGGCAGCTGCCTATCGTTGTCTCTGATTGGGAATCATAATTAGGCAGCCTTTTTCCCACCTAATGTTGTGGGTCATTATTTATTTTTCTGTGTGTGTTTGTGTGCGCCACGGTTGCATCACGTTCGGTTTCTGTTTACCTGTTTTTTTTGTAAAGGTTTCACTTTATTAAAGCTGTGGAATTACATGCAGCCATTACATGGCTAATTTATGACAGGGAGTTTGAAGACCGTGAACGTGACAGAATTACCCACCACAAAAAGACCAAGCAGCGTGCGCCAACTTGGAGGTCGAGCTGGACCGGGCTGGAGATTATGGAAGGGGACAAGACCCATTCACGGAAGCCCGAGAGGCAGCTCCAAAACATTTTTTTGGGGGGGGGGGACACGGGGAGATTGGCAGAGTCAGGGTTTAAAACTGAGCCAACTCCCCGTGCTTACCGTGGGGAGCATGTGATCGGTGTTATGTGGTAGCATTCACAGGCCGGTGCACTCTGTGCATTTGCCGGGCGGAAGTGGGCATCCAGCCAGAACGGGTTGTGCCAGCTCTACGCTCGAGACCACCAGTGCGCCTCCATGGCCCAGTGTATGCGGTGCCTGCTCCACGCACCAGGCTTCCAGTGCATCTCCCCAGTCCAGTGAGACCTGTTCAGGTTCCATGTACCAGGCCTCCAGTATGTCTCCCCAGCCTGGTAAGCCCTGTGGCAGCTCCACGCACCAGGCTTCCAGTACGTCTCCTCAGTCCGGTGACACCTGTTCCGGCTCTACGTACGAAGCCTCTAGTGATGATCCATGGCACGAAGCCTCCAGTGATGATCCATGGCCCGGAGCCTGTAGTGATGATCCATGGCACGAAGCCTCCAGTGATGATCCATGTCCCAGAGCCTGTAGTGATGATCCATGGCCCGAAGGTGGGCCTGGGAGGGCATAGGTTCACCCACTGGGGAGCCAGGCCCAGCCAATCAGAATGCGTTTTTCCCCACAAAAAGGGCTTTATTACAGGCAGAAATACTCCTCAGTTTAATAAGCTTTCCAGGTCGCTGGTCTCAGACGATCCCACAGGTGAAGAAGCCGGATGTGGTGGTCCAGGGCTGGCATGGTCTCCGGTTGTGAGGCCGGTTGGACGTACTGGAAAATTCTCTAAAACAAATTTGGAGGCGGCTTATGGTAGAAGAAATTAACATTAAATTCTCTGGCAACCACTCTGGTGGACATTCCTGCAGTCAGCATGCCAATTGCACACTCACTCAACACTTTAAGACCCTGGTGAGGATGACAAGCATGCAAATGCAGCCAGTTGGACGTACTGCCAAATTCTCTAAAATGACGTTGGAAGCGGCTTATGGTAAAGAAATTAACATTAAATTCTCTGTCAACAGATCTGGTGGACATCCCTGCAATATGCATGCCAATTGCACACGTCCTCAAAACTGTGGCATTGTGTTGTGTGACAAAACTGCACATGTTAGAGTAGCCTTTTATTGTCCCGAACACAAGGTACAGCTGTTTAATCAGCTTCTTGATATGCTACACCTGTCAGGTGTATGGATTATCTTGGCAAAGGTTTTTTATTTCAGCTCATGAAACATGGGACCAACACTTAAATGTTGCGTTTATATTTTTTGTTCAGTATATATAAAGTGTAATATTGGAATGCAAACTCAAAATGGAATACATTTCAACTATATATCTGACATGGTACAGCTGCCTTCTTTTTTTAAGCCCATAAACGTGTGTCTGAGGAGAATACTTTTGTTTCAAAGTAGATTTGTTTAAGACTAATGTACCAAGAAACACTCTGTATGACCCTGATTTAGTACACTGCAGTAAAAGGTTACCTCTCCCTTTTTCTTTGTTCCTCTTACTGAAGTCTAATACTGGAGCCTGACTCCTTTCACAATCTGACAAAACATCCCTTTTAGTCAAACGCTCACTCTTTCTTTTCTCAGTTTTAAGTCCTTATCTTTGCTCTTATCACCAACACATGGCAAGCTTTTTGTTTTCTCAGGCCTGATCTTTTAATGCTGTCCCTCCGTATTTGTTTTAGTGGAAACAGCAGAGCACCATGAAAGTAAAGGCCTTCTGTAATGTGCATAAACCATCACCATCAAAGAAATTAGTTATTTCAAGTGTCTTGACAATAGATCCCCCCCTTCACTATTTTCAATAAAATATGAACTTGCTAATTGCCTTCAACAATAGTGGAGCCAGGCAGGCAGTCAATTTACAGTCAGTGGGTAAATTGGAGTAAAACACACAGAAAAAACAGCTGTACAATAACAAAACGGTTGCTGTTGACAGCTAGTCATCAGGAGCAAACATGGTAGTAAATCTTGACGTGGTCCCTGGCTGTCAGACCTGGGTTCAAATATGATTTGCTTTATTTCATACACTCGTTCCAAAAGTGCAGATGTGCACTTTTGGGACTATTCCATTGGTTCCATTGCACCAGGCAAGCTTAATCAAGCCCAGTTGTGCTTTGTGGAGAACAGAGGTGTGTGGGGAGAGGGCCTAGGAGAGGGGAGAGTGGATAGGAGCGGGAGAGGGGTTAGGAGAGGGAGAGGGTTTGGGAGAGGGGTTAGGGGATAGGAGAGGGGAGGGGTTAAGAGAGGAAGAGGGGTTAGGAGAGGGAGAGGGGATAGGAGAGGGAGAGGGGTTAGGAGAGGGAGAGGGGTTAGGAGAGGGAGAGGGAGAGGGGTTAGGAGAGGGAGGGGGTTAGGAGAGGGAGAGGGTACAGTCCATACATACTGTAGGAGAGGGGTTAGGAGAGGGAGAGGGGAAAGTGAGAGGTTGGCCCATAGATCAGACAGCTTCAGGTAGGAGACTCTGTGCCCTGCATGAGGAATGCATGGAATCACACCTGGAAAACAGGTGTGGAAGATAAGCATCTACAATACAACGGCTAGTATCCACCCCCAGAGACAGGGGTACTGGTTGCACAACAGCCGACTGCCTGTAAAATATAAAACACTACCTTTACTGCCACGTTTGGTAACTGCTGCTGATGACTAGCTGTCAAAGGCACCAGCTGTCTATTTTAGAGAGTGTTTGAAGAAGTCACTAGGTCCTCTGGCAATCGAAAAGCATATTATTATTATGTAAAATGGCTTACCTGTCCTCAGTGAAGCGTCCATGGATAGATACACAAAGCACCTTGGGGTCCACATACTCCATGGAGAACTCCTCCGCAGGCACTGCATACACTTTATACTGAGAGGAATATACAGTTAATATAGTGACAGGAAATAAAAGTATACTTCATTTGAATATAAACTTTATAAACTCACTTATAGGGACGGTACCCTTCCTCTTACTAAATAACATGCACACTTCAAAATAAGAAATGGACGACAAAGCAGAAGAGGATGCACAAGTTATTGTCATGCAATGAGAGGCGTAGTTCATTCTCACCAGCAACAGTGAGGCTGTGGAGGTCTGGAGAAGGAGCTCGGCCTTATGGGTAAGCTGGAACACTG
Source organism: Oncorhynchus nerka (assembly GCF_034236695.1). NCBI lineage: Eukaryota > Metazoa > Chordata > Actinopteri > Salmoniformes > Salmonidae > Oncorhynchus > Oncorhynchus nerka. The sequence continues at coordinate 25,063,747 of NC_088424.1, read as the reverse complement.
CCATGCGATTTATTCCATCTACTGCCACACTCCGACACAGGAAGCTGTATTAGGTAAACACTCTCAATGATCAATGGCATTATAGAGCTGGAAAGCTGCATTAAAACAGGTTTATTACACAAATGACACACAAATGACTTGCCAAAACTGCCTCTCAAGTACATACGATATAAACAATATATTGTGTTCAAGAAGGACAGGAATGAATAATGCATGCATGAATACACACTCACATACAGTAAACCCACAAACCTGAATTGGCAGCTGTAGATGTTGGCTCTGGCCTGGATCTGGCTCTCTGATTGGCCAGTGATGATCAGGTTGACGTTCTGGACCGTGTCCACCTCGCTGGCATACTCCAGGACCAGGATGTAGGGACCGGGGCGAGACACACGCAGGTTCAGCTGTAACTGGGCCTACAGGACACACACAGACATAGGGGAGGTCAGATACATTCTCCCAGTGTCACACTGTCAACATACCGTCAAACTAGAAAATGTTTTTTAACCATAAACTATCCAATCATAGCAACGAAAAGTATGTTTGTGAGCGTGTTTGTGTGTGTGCGTATGTGCAAGCATGCATGTGTGTGAGCGTGGATCAGCAAAGACCTAGACCCACCTGTCTCCCGGTGAGAGAGGCCATGTCAGGGTGGTCTGGGGTGGGCCGGCGGACACGAGCCTGTCTGCTCCTGCGTCTCCTCCGGCTGGAAAACTGGCCCTGAGAGCCCAGCACAGAGCTCAACCTGTCCATCGCCACATGCTTATACAGCAGACAGCTGGACCAAGGGAGGGAGACACAAGAGTGGTTAATAGTCTGGGGATGGCATGCATTTAAAAAAATAAAAAAATATTGGAAAACACAGAGGAGACAAAGACAACATCACTCAGTCTACAGCATGTACAGTACAAATTTTTTTTTGTAAGATTTTATAAAAAATGTATTAACAACAAAACATACAAACAACAACATAACTCAAACATCAACTACATCACCCCTGCTCACAGTGATATGCTCACACCCCCATCTCCAGCACTTTTCTGACTCAAATAGGATTCTCAAGGTTGCTCTGATGCTGAAAATATTTTAAATATACATTTTGTGATAAACTTGCATAAAGTTGCATGTATTTGAAAATATCTACATTGGTCAGTCCAAAATGGCTTTTTAATGCTGTCATGGAAACAAACATATTTCCTATTACCAAGTAATTTACGGTTTCTACGTTTTCCACGTGGACCAATTTATGGGTGAATTCTGAATAGCTTATCCAAGGATTGTTCCACAAGGTTGTGTTTTTAGGGAGTGATGTTGGTTCTTGTAGAATCTGTTTCACTTTCTTCCATAATGTTATACTGTACTTAACTATGAAGTTGTTAATGTTCTTAGCTTTATCCTTCAAAAATAGACTCATGGAAAGATTCTGGGGATGAGCATGCGCATCTTCAATATGTACCCATAGTTCCTCTTTAGTGCATTTAATATGTCGCAAGTAAAAGCCTAATACAATTCCAAATCTAGAAGGTTAAAAGCAGCCTCAGATTTAGGGACATGTAAAACCTTCCTCTTTATTCTATGAGTTCCATTTGCCCATATGAAGTCTGTTATGACCGAGTATATTTTTTAAAAGAACGTCTTCGGTGGGTTAATTGGTATTTCCAAGAATAAGAATCTAAACTTTGGGAGCCATGCCATCCTGAAGAAGTTTAGTCTACCGTTTATGGGAAGACTGTTCCATTTAATAAGGTCTGGTTTCATATTGTTGAGTAATGGGATAAAGTTATCTTTATATCTTTGTTGTCACTTTTTAAACATCCTAAGTAATTGATATTTTTTGTAGTCCACTTAAAGGATTGCTGTAGATTATGAGTTATTTATATTTAGCCTATTGCCATTATTTCATTTTTTTCCCCACGTAAATTTTATATCCTGAGATTTTAGAGTATTCTGAAAATATTTTTAGCAGGGGGGCATTGACTTTTCAATATTGGTCAGGTATATCAGAAGATTGTCTGCAAATAAGTTTAGTTTATATTCATGTTTACCAATACTGATACCTGTTACCTGTGGGTCCTGTCTAGTGGTTCAATTGCCAGTACAAACAGGAGGGGGAGAGAGGACATCTCGGTCTTGTGCCCCTTTCTAAAGCAATTTCATCCGATAATGTATTATTTGTGTATATTTTTGCTTTAGGACATTTATATCATATTTTTATTAAAATGTACTATTTCAGATGGAAAGTTAAACATTTCCAAAGTTTTCAATAGAAAAGGCCATTCAAGACAGTCGAAAGCCTTTTCAGCATCAGCCATTATTGATAAATCTATATCTTGTTTTTTTTGCGTATCTTATTAAACTGAAACACGTTCTTGTGTTTATTTGTAAGTGTCATGCCCTGACCTTAGTATTCTTTCTTTTCTTTATTATTTTGGTTAGGTCAATTCAACGAACGTGACAGGAAGTGTATGTTTTTAATAAACCCTGTATGATGAATATGTATCAAGTCCGGTAAAATGTTTGCCATTCTATTGCTTATGAGCTTTGTTAAAATGTTATTGTCACACTTTATTCAACTTATGGGTCTGTAATCAGCAGGAGACTCCAGATGTATCTGATTTTAACATAACTGAGAACTCTTTGATACATTAAACTAGGAGGCACTGAATTGAGTGACGTGTGTTGTCATTTGTGTAAATGGGAGCGCTATTTTGTACAAAAATATGAAATAGAATTCTATGGGAAAGCCATCTATTCCTGGTGCTTTTCTCTGCCCCCATTTACACAAATGACAACAGTGTCTAATAATTATTTTTGGGTGATCCTGCTGTTTAATTCTGATTTTATATAGATTTTCTAAGAAGCTTTTAAAATTGTAATTAATCACGTTGTTGTTTATAATTAACACATCTGTATCTTTATCTTCTAAAATTATAACTGGTTTGGTGTGTATTCGTTTTGTGAGGGCTGCGAGAGTTTTACCAGGTTTATTTGTCATTATCTACCTGCTTGTTCAGACATTTTATTTTTGTCTTTACTTTGTAAAGATTGTTTTAAGGGGCTAGTTCTAAGATAATTATTAATTTAATAAAAATGTATAACTCAGATTTAACTTTTGTAGAGCATGAGATTATCATTCCCCCAATGTACGCCTTAAAATCATTCCAAATTATAATCCGGAACTGGCTTTTCTCCATGTCTACATTTGTAATGGTAAAGGTTTAAAAATATATATATTTACGTATGTAATACTTTTCGGGTCTTGAAGATGTACTCTGTTCATTCTCCATACTCTGTCACTAAGTGTATTTGCGATTGGTGTAATTAAGCATGATAACGGAGAAAGATCCTATATCACTATTTTATGGATTTTTGAACCCAGTAAATTTGAGTGCATTTTTGGAAATAAAAATGATTGAATAGCTTTTCTTACTTAGAGAACTTTTGTAGTTGGGAATGTCAGTCTCCAAGTGTCCAGTTAATTATTTACTGAGATAAAAATGTATTTGCCTTTTTTATTACGCCGTCTGTCAATCTTATAGAATATATGATTTAGGTCGCCTGCTAAAATAATAGTTCCTCTCTGGATAATAGTTCCTGTCTGGACATAGCTTCAATTCCATCTAAAACCACCAGATTTGCCCCTGGTGTGATATGTGTATTTGTCACCATGTAAGGTGTGCTCGGATATAAGGAAAAATGTGGTGTTCTTATTCATCAGGATGCCTACACCTCTGCTGTTACTACAGTAGGTGGCAGCATAGGCCTCTCCAGCACAGCTCCTCTTTAAATATTTGTTTTATTTCACCTTTATTTAACCAGGGAGGCTAGTTGAGAACAAGTTCTCCTTTGCAACTGCGACCTGGCCAACATAAAGCAAAGCAGTTCGACACATACAACAACACAGAGTTACACATGGAGTAAACAAACATACAATCAATAATACAGTAGAAAAAGTCTATATACAGCAGGTGCAAATGAGGAAGGATAAGGGAGGTAAGGCAATAAATAGACCATGGTGGCGAGGTAATTACAATATAGCAATTAAACACTGGAATGGTAGAATGTGCAGAAGATGAATGTGCAAGTAGAGATACTGGGGTGCAAAGTAACAAGATAAATAAATAAATAAATGCAGTATGGGGATGAGGTAGTTGGTTGGGCTATTTACAGATAGGCTATGTACAGGTGCAGTGATTTGTGAGCTGCTCTGACAGCTGGTGCTTAAAGCTAGTGAGGGAGATAAGAGTCTCCAGCTTTAGTGATTTTTGCAGTTCGTTCCAGTCATTGGCAGCAGAAATATTACATTTCTCCTTTTTTATTTTTAATGTAACTCTTGAAGGAAGACCACATCTGCTGTTCCAGAACCATATGATCCCCCCCCCCCCCCCTGTGCACATTCAAAGTAAAGTAAGTTGGATTTTATTGGTCTTTATAGAATCAAAGATTAAATATTTTAGCAGACATGTCATATGAGGGCGTTGGGCATTCCATGAAATGGGAGTCATGGTATGAATACATAGTTATTATATACATATACATAGATGCATACATGCATATAGAGCATGTGAGCATGTGATCTGAATAGACAGAACACACAAAAAAACATAAAGCAAAGTACTTCTTTGTACTTTGAGGCGCCTTTTTAGGGCTTTTAAGCTCCAACTCCTCTCCTAATGTACCAAAAGACTGGATTATGTAATTGGACGAAAAATGCCACTTAAGTACTGTGGTCAGTTTGTATTACCTTGTAAATTAAATTAACGTATAGTGGCTGATAGGGGTCTACTTGGGGAAAGTGGGTCCACTGAGAGTGTGTGTGTGTGTGTGTGTGTGTGGGGGGGTGATATGTTTAATATACCACGGCTAAGTGCTGTTACGCACGATGCAATGCGAAGTGCCTGGAGACAGCCCTTAGCCGTGGTATATTGGCCATATACTGTATCACAAAACCCTGAGGTTCCTGATTGCTACTTGAAACTGTTTACTTACGTAATTAGAGCAGTAAAAAAATTATGTTTTGTCATACCCGTGGTATACGGTCTGATATACCACGGCTGTCAGCCAATCAGCATTCAGGACTCAAACCACCCCGTTTATAATTCCTCTTTTGTATTGTCTTTCCATGTCGCTCATTGGCATCGGCTACTTCTATCATTACTTTGATAAGCTGGTCTTAGATATCATTGTATGTAGCCTAGTGTGTTTATCGCTTTTTCACACTTCGTTTCACACTTTGAAGAAGAGCAGTGAGCTGGAAAACTGGAAAAGGCTTCATCTGCGCTTGTGAAAACCATCTTTCATGTTCCTTTCCATACCCATAGCACTTCTGGGAAGCAGAGTTGAGACTTGATTCCTTTTTCTGCCATTGAATGTCTGATCGGAATGAATTGCTCGCGAGTTTTTTCTCAGCTTAAAGGACAGGTCCTGAACGAATCCAATGGACTGACTGTGGATTTGGATTTCCCCTGTGCCTGCAGAATGTTGATTTTGATCTTATAGTTCCACAACTTGAGAATTAACATACAACGGTATTTAACATTCTTCTGTTTCACGCCGATCCGATGGTATCGTTCCAGATTCTCTGGTGATATATCCACGCCAAGCTCCTCTGATATCTGTTTGACCATGTAGCTGAAAGGTCTCCTTTTTCCTTCTTCTGGTAAGGACAATATTCTCATGTTTCATCTCATTCTATTTTCTGCTGGTCCAGTTCATATTCTAAAGTCTGCAACCCTGTTCCCAGAAGGCAAATGTTGTTGCCTTGATCGTTCATGCGCACGCCTTGTGCATGTCTGACACGATAGACTTCACATTCTTTCAGAGCAAATCTACTTTCTTAACAACAGATTGTAACAGTTGGTTTGTTTTGGTGGCATTGAGAGCATTTTAGCCATGTTTTCCTGGATATCCTTAGTTGTTCATTACTCTCGTTTCCGTCTCCAAGTTGCTCCTTGTCTTTTCCTCTGAGGAAGCCATGGCTTGTTGGGTTTGTGTCGCTGCGTTGCGTTACCAACTGATTGGTTCGCGGTTGTACATAACTGACCACTCACTCTCTCCCAGTTGCTTGGGGATATATTGATCTGTCGATTTTAGAAGCTTAATTTAAACTCTGTTGTCTGGCTTCTACATTATAACCACAGTTTTGTCAGTACAAAACGGAGCTACTCACTCCCCATGCGTCCATACATTCAACAGGCACACTGTCTGGAGCCAACATTCACATGACAGAATAGTATGGCATGGTAAAGAGGATTGGGGGAACACAGGGATTACTTTGCGTCTCTGTTGGCGGTGGATGTGTACGTGCAGGGCTGGGTGATCTTCTCCTGGAGGACGGGAGCCTCGTAGTAATCACTTGGCAGCAGCACCACGTAGTCCTGGGAGGGAGGTGAAGAGCAGAGAGAGAAAATAACAGATGTATGATCTATCCCTCTACCTTTTTGCATCCTTATTTTCACGTGTGTATATGTTATTACAGATTCTGGTCTCACCAGTAGAAGCCCCTCTGCCCGGATGCGTATGATCCATTTCCCAGGGGTCAGAGAGAAGAGCTCAGAGAAGCCATCGCCAGGGACTGTGAGGTAGGCAGGGGAGGAGCTAGGAGGAAACACCACTTCCTTACTCTGACCTGACCCTGCAGGATACAATCAATCAGTCAGTCAGGATACAGCTGAATGCAGCTAAACACAGCAACACAAGACGCCACAGCTAACAGCACACATGTTGACATGTTTTTATGTAGTTCAAGGTACACTGAATATCAAGGGTGTGTCTAGGCACTCCATGCCATTTCAGGGTAGTAATGCATTGCCAAACAAAAAAGCAAGGATCAACGAAAGACTTCGATGACAGCTCAAACCCTTTAACAGCCTATACAGTAGGCTTATCTATGTACAGTATCTGTGTTTTTGAGGGTGTATGGGAGATAAAACTGTTTGTGTTCGATTGTTAGGAGATTAATATGACTTGTGTGAAGCAGGAGTTAGAGAGGCAGCCTTACCTTGGCCACCTCGAATATAGGTAGCCGTTACACTACCAGTCACACTGTCCTGGCTGCTGGGGTTAGCGTACCGCAGGACAAGTCGGAACAAGGATCGCCTTGCCTTGTCCACATGCACTGTTACTCTCACTTCACTCTGCAGGGACAGGAGTTAGACAGACTTATGGAGGGGGTGCAGGATGGTGGTGGTGGTGGTCGGGGGGGGGGGGGGGGGGTGTTACTCTCTACTGTTAGTAGAATAGAAGGCCATGCTGGTAGACAGCTGGAGATATAGAAAGAGTTAGAGGAGAAGAAGTGCAAGCAGTAAGCTAATATGATCAACAGAGGAGAGCAGAGCAGAGCTAGCCTGGTCCCATGACCACAGGAGTAGTAAGACAGCACAAACAGATCTAAGACCAGTTTAGAGCAGAGCTAGCTGGGCAGCAAAGGGGAAACACCCATCACTTACAGTCACAGCAAGAGTGAAAACCAAACTCGTCCACCACCAAGATCCTGGCTCGGACTAGCCCCCTGTGCCGCCGTCCCTGTGTGGGCCTGAGGGGGGTATTGGTGATGTAGCGAAACACTATGTGGAAGGGGCCGGGGAAACCCACAGCTAGCGATAGGATCACCTCTGGCTGAGGAGAAACAGGGGTGGAGTCTGAATTCATGGCACCCTATTCCCTATATAGTGTACTCCTTTTGACCAGAGCCTGGTGAAAAGTAATGCACTAAATAGAGAATAGGGTGCCATTTCAGAAACACCAAGGGTTAAGACTGACTGGGAGAATGGCCTGCTTCTTTCCAGAAAGCTACAACCAACATTCTCACCAACACACTCAAAAGAAAAACACAGCCACCACAACAACATTCACCACAAAACCCAACTACCATCCACGACCGCCAGACCCAATACATTCGACAGGTTCTAACCTGTAAGGAACCACCAAGAATATCCATCATAAGAAATGCTTGTAGGAGCACTTCCACAGAAAACGTACAGCAGAAATGAGGTTTAAAGCAAAAAGGAAAAAGCCACTACTAAATCATTGAAATGACAGGCAGGTCAGGCAAGCACAGACTGGAGGTCCTTTTATCAAGATCAACATGTGTCTTACCTGTGCTGGGGACATGATGGCGTATCCTCTCCAACTGAATTCCGGGAACTCCTTGGGGTCGTAGCCAAAGCGTACAGGCCTGGCGTTAGGGGTGATCCCATCCTCCACCTCATACCTCAGGTGGTGCAGGCTGGGGAAGTAGTAGTTAGGTGCTGGCCTGGTATTGTCAGACAGGAGGAGCGAGAAGGAGGGAAAGAGTAAAAACCAAACACTTAAACTATGTTTCATATGTTTGGAACATAATCATGGCAGTCTTGATTTATAATGCATTTATCCTATTATATGAAGATGACTTTTTCAGTTTGTTTCTTGCCATTCATCAGTATGTAACAACATTTGCTCCAAATCCAGGTTTCTTTCAGGATCAAGAAGAGCCTTAGGTGGTGGGCTTGGCCAGAGCATGGTCAGCTCATCGGTGTGGCTGAATTTCAGAGAACATTTTTGAGGCCCCCATCTTGGCGGTGTAGCAACATTTTAACATTTTTAAACAAATGTCCTGCAATTGTACAAATGCTCCATGGAGCTGAGATACATTTTGCAGTTTTAAAGCACATTTCATGTGGTTCTACATACTCTGCCATGGAGCTGTGTACTTGGGGGTGCTTTATTGGCTGCAGGAGGGACTGGTGCACTTTACAAAATAGCTGGCATCATGCGGCAGGAAAATTATGTGGATATATTGAATCAACATCTCAAGACCTGAGTCAGGAAGTTAAAGCTTGGTCACAAATGGGTCTTCCAAATGGACAATGACCCCAAGCATACTTCCAAAGTTGTGGCAAAATGGCTTAAGGACAACAAAGTCAAGGTATTGGGGTGGCCATCGCAAAGCCCTGACCTCAATCCTATAGAAAATTTGTGGGCAGAACTGAAAAAGTGTGTGCGAGCAAGGAGGCCTACAAACCTGACTCAGTTACACCAGCTCTGTCAGGAGGAATGGGCCAACATTTACCCAACTTATTGTGGGAAGCTTGTGGAAGGCTACCCGAAACGTTTGACCCAAGTGAAACAATTTATAGGCAATGCTACCAAATACTAATTGAGTGTATGTAAACTTCTGACCCACTGGGAATGTGATGAACGAATAAATAATTCTTTCTACTATTATTCTGACATTTCACATTCTTAAAATAAAGTGGTGATACTAAGACAGGGATATTTTACTAGGACTAAATGTCAGGAATTGTGAAAAACTGAGTTTAAATGTATTTGGCAAAGGTGTATGGAAACTTCCGACTGCTGAGCAAATAGTGCTTTTTGAGGTTGGTTCGGTTTTGGTTTGATTATTAATAATTAATTACGGTGTTCGACTTCGATATATATATATTTTTTACGTTAAATGCTCTATGCATTATGTGTTGAGTGCTGTAACAATAAAGAATGAATAAAAGTCCCATGATGCTAGTGATTGACCATTACTGCTTATCACTTACTAACCACCATTTAATCACATTGCTTTCCTTCAACATAATATTTCAGTTGTTGTGTGTATTACAATTGTGTTAAGACTATTTGATGACTTGATTATTTCATTCCAAGTCATCTCCATAGAGCTGCTGCCTATGCGGTCTGGCAAAATCACTATTTTAGTAGTTCTTCAAAGTAAAAAAGGCATATTTTTATGACTGCTGAATACCAACTATCAATCACTTAGATGATTTATTTTCAGATAGAGATAGCTCACGAAGCAACTGCTCTCTATCCCTCTCTTCTCTACTCTCCGTCTCAGACCAGACAAGTAGGCATGCAATGTATTATGGTCATTGTAGTTAATTACCACGCTTTCTCTGCTAAACTACATGACCAAGAGTATTTGAACACCTGCTCGTCAAATATCTCATTCCAAAATCATGGGCTTTAATTTGGAGTTGGTCCCCCCCTTTGTTATAGCAACAATCTCCACTCTTCTGGGAAGGCTTTTCACTAGATGTTCACTAGATTTCTGTGGAAACGTGCTTCCAACCAACCACAAGAGCAGTAGTGAGGTCGGGCATTGATGTTGGGCAATTAGGCCTGGCTTGCAGTCAGTGTTCCAATTAATCCCAAAGGTGTTAGGTGAGGTTGAGGTCAGGGCCCTTCCCCAAATTGTTGCCACATATAAAGTTGGAAGAACAGAATCATCCAGAATGTCATTGTATGCTGTAGCATTAAGATTTCCCTTCACTGGAACTAATGAGTCTGAACCATGAAAAACAGCCCCAGACAATTATTCCTCCTCCACCAAAATTTACAGTTGGCACTATGAATTGGGGCAGGTAGCATTCTCCTGGCATCCGCCAAACCCAGATTCGTCGGCCGGGACTTCCAGGTGGTGAAGCGTGATTCATCACTCCAGAGAACGCGTTTCCACTGCTCCAGAGTCCAATGACGCAGAGCTTTACAACACTAGCCGACGCTTGGCATTGCACATGATAATCTGCCTCTGGAAACCCATTTCAAAAAGCTCCCGAGGAACAGTTCTTGTGCTGACGTTGCTTCCAGAGGCAGTTTGGAACTCGGTAGTGAGTGTTGCAAACAAGGACAGACCATTTCTACCTGCTACGCGCTTCACGGCTGAGCCGCTGTTGCTCCTAGACGTTTCACTTCACAATAACAGCACTTACAGTCGACCAGCGCAGCTCTAGCAGGGCAGAAATTTGACGAACTGACCTGTTGGAAAGGTGGCATCCTGTGAAAGTGCCATGTTGAAAGTCACGGAGCTCTTCAGTAAGACCATTCTACTGCCAATGTCTGACCATGGAGATTTTATACACCTGTAAGCAACGGGTGTGGCTGAAATAGCCGAATCCACTAATTTGAAGGTGTGTCCACATACTTTTGTGTATATGTATATTGGCCTGTTGGAAACTACAACTCTGTACTACATCACACTGTAATGAACACAATGGGAGACAGCGAGATGGTTTCAAGCGTAGGGCGCAGCAGGTGTTTATGTGTAAAGGACCACAGGAGGAGGCAGGTAGCTGGGTCCAGGGGCAGGCAGAAGGTCATACACAGTGGGTCCAAAAAGGCAACAGTATAGGCAGGGAAAAGGCTAGTAATGTCGTCCGGGAGATCAGGCAATAGGTTGATAACAGGAAATCAGATAGGCTAAAGTACAGGCAGGGAAAAGGCATCGTTAGTGAGGCAGGCAAAAACTATCATACACGGAAGGATTACATGATGTGAAAAACAGAGCTCAGAATAGAAGCGTGTCACAAAACAAACAATACGTCACAATGATGGGGTACAAAGAACTGAACTAAATAGTGTGTAATAATGACATACAGGTGTGTGAACAGGTGATCAGAATTCAGATGATTGGGATCTGGCGAGTGAGCTGCGTTCAGGGGATCTACGTGTTTGAGAGTATGAGTTGGAAGCAGATGTTACACACACAGTTTGGGCTTGATCTGATTTATCTTTAGAGAAATTGTGCATTGCCCTCATAGAAAAAAAATTATGGAATTCAAATAATTTAACCAATGTTGGTCAATTAGTTGTTTAAAAACCCCAAAACAGACATTTTGGTTAGTCACTCAGAACTAGACACTGAAAAAATGCTAAGCGGCCCACCCAAGGGTTTCAATGGAAGAAATGTTTTTTTAATTTATGTGATAAGTTGAGAAGCAATAAATCCTGTCATTGTGTGTTTAGTTTCAGTCAGTCCTTACTCATTGCAGGTGCGGCCCACTATGTTCTTCCGACACTGGCACTGTCCAGACATCTCGTCACACCCTCTGCTGATGGCCCCACCCACATCACACTGGCAGCCTATCAGAGAGAGGCAGCAGGTCAATGAGGTCATTCTGATTAAAACAACCATAACAGATCATAAAGTCAACTCCTGACTCGAGGTAGTTCACTACCTTACATGTTAATTATTGATCTATTACTCACACAACATGTTCGGTCAAGTGAGACAGTCTTTGTGAGACAAAGACACACCTTTGTGACACATTCTATGGTTGATTAAGCTACTTCCCCACACGTTAGACAAACTGATAAGATAAAAAGAAGATTGGCTTCCTATAAATACACAGTCTGCTTCATGGTAGGTGACTCACCTTGACAGCCAAAATAGTTCCTCTTCTGCAGCAGGTAGTAGCCCTCCTTGCATGTGTCACAGGTATGGCTGAACACGTTGGGCTTGCAGAAACACTGCCCACTTTTCTACAATAGTAGACAATGCTGAAGTTAATGGGGAACTGCTTGTGAGAGGTGAACGTTGCAAAGTAAATTGTGATTTAGTAGTGTAATAATTCAGGGATAATCAACGAGGGACTATGCCTTCTATGGAAAATAATGAATTCTGCGCTAGTTGCATTATTTTCCAGAGAACGCACAGAGCCCTGAATTGATTATCCCTTTTATACCATGGCTGTAATTTAACACATTTGCTGGTAGAAATGTGTTCAACATCCACTGAAGTTTACTAGATAGCTACAGTTATTTCACTGGTAACCAAACAACAGACTTGTTTGCCATTATGAAAATCGAATTCAACAATGCCAATAATGTTTTCAATTCGACTTTGCTTTCAAAAGCAGCTCAAACAATAGCCACTGAATTATACCGTGCATATATACAATGAGTTATAGAAAGGCCTTCAACAATGCCATGGTTTAAAGGAAAATATCCAAAACAAATGGACCCCTTAGTTAAACATTAAGCGATTTATGGTAAAATGTTGTATAAATCAGTTAGTACTGGTGTGCTGGACATATGGCAGTAGAGTATGAGCAGGCAGAGGTAGACAGACTCACCTGTTGACACTCTCCTACCCCACTCAGGGTCCCTTTGACATCACAGTGACACTCTGGGAGAGAGATAGGAAGTATAAAGTGAGAAAAGTCTGCTCTATAGGTACAACTTGAAACAAATGAGTCACACATTATTCAGTGATGCAATGACAATACAATAGAGCATAAGCAGAGAGGTGATAGAATAACAACCATGGTAAAAGGGAAGATTAAAAGAGTGAGAAACAGAGAGAGCGAAACAGAGGGGGGGAGCGAGAGAGAGAAATGAAGAGCTGGGCACTGTAGGGTATAGGGAACAAGACTCTATTTACAGGATTCCACCACTTTCATGGGTGAAAAACAGCAGCAACAACAAATGTAAATCTTCTGAGCTGCACATATCCACAAAAGACCACTGCTCTCTTACTCTCCTAACCCTGTCAACCGTCAGAGAACAATCCTCAGTATTCATCCGGCCACAGTAAAACCTGAGGAATTCCTAAATATTAAAATATCTTCTTTCTAACTTCCCTCCATCCATATACCGTATCTCCTGGCAGCAGGCAGGCAAGCAGTGGTGATAACATTCTTGCAGAACTGTAACTTTAGACAGGTATCTGAACAAAGGCTGGGGCTGTTTCTACACTGTACTCACTGGCTGGTTGAGGAGAGGCAGTTCTGTACATGGTAGAATTATGAGGATGGGGGGGCAGAGGTTTTATGCAGAGAGTTCTCTCCACAATAACCCACATATAGTACCAGTCAAAAGTTTGGACACACCTACTCATTCAATGGTTTTTCTTTATTTGTACTATTTTCTACATTGTAGAATCATAGTGAACATCAAAATATTGAAATAACATATATGGAATCATGTAGTAACCAAAAAAAGTTATATATGTTGTATTTGAGATTCTTCAAAGTAGCCACCCTTTGCCTTGATGACAGCTTTGCACACTCTTGGCGTTCTCTCAACCAGCTTCACCTGGAATGCTTTTCCAACAGTTTTGAAGGACTTCCCGCATATGCTGAGCACTTGTTGGCTGCTTTTCGTTCACTCTGCGGTCCAACTCATCCTAAACCATCTCAATTGGGTTGAGGTGGGGTGATTGTGGAGGCCAGGTCATTGGCTGCAGCACTCCATTACTCTCCTTGGTCAAATAGCCCTTACGCAGCCTGGAGGTGTGCTGGGCAATTGTCCTGTTGAAAAACAAATGATAGTCCCACTAAGCGCAAACCAGATGGGATGGCGTATCGCTGCAGAATGCTGTGGTAGCCATGCTGGTTAAGAGTCCCTTAAATTCTAAATAAACTCAGCAATAAAAGAAAAGTCCCCCTTTCAGGACCCTGTCTTTCAAAGATAATTCGTAAAAATCCAAATAACTTCACAGATCTTCATTGTAAAGGGTTTAAACACTGTTTCCCATCCTTGTCCAGTGACCCATAAACAATAAATGAACATGCACCTGTTGAACGGTCATTAAGACACAGCTTAGAGATGGAAAGAAATTAAGGTCACAGTTATGCGCACTTAGGAGACTAAAGAGGCCTTTCTACTGACTCTGAAAAACACCAAAAGAAAGATGCCCAGGGTCTCTGCTCATCTGCGTGAACGTGCCTTAGGCATGCTGCAAGGAGGCATGAGGACTGCAGATGTGGCCAGGGCATTAAATTGCAATGTCCGTACTGTGAGACGCCTAAGACAGCACTACAGGGAGACATGACGGACACCTGATCGTCCTCGCAGTGGCAGACCACGTGTAACAACACCAGCACAGGATCGGTACATCTGAACATTATACCTGCGGGACAGGTACAGGGTGGCAACAACTGCTCAAGTTACACCAGGAACGCACAATCACTCCATCAGTGCTCAGACTGTCAGCAATAGGTTGAGAGAAGCTGGACTGAGGGCTGTAGGCCTGTTGTAAGGCAGGTCCTCACCAGACATCAGCGGCAACAACGTCGCCTGGACCAGACAGGATTGGCAAAAAGTGCTCTTCACTGACGAGTCGTGGTTTTGTTTCACCAGGGGTGATGGTCAGATTCGCATTTATCGTTGAAGGAATGAGCTACACTGAGGCCTGTAATCTGGAGCGGGATCGGAGGGTGAGGGCCATTCCCCCCAGAAATGTCAGGGAACTTGCAGGTGCCTTGGTGGAAATGTGGGGTAACATCTCAAGAACGGGTAAATCTGGTGCAGTCCATGAGGAGATGCACTGCAGTACTTAATACAGCTGGTGGCCACACCAGATACTGACTGTTTTTATTTTATTTTGACCCCCCCTTTGTTCAGGGACACATTATTTAATTTCTGTTAGTTACATGTCTGTGGAACTTGTTCAGTTTATGTCTCAGTTGTTGAATCTTGTTATGTTCATACAAATATTTACTCATGTTAAGTTTGCTGAAAATAATCGCAGTTGACAGTGAGGACGTTTCTTTTTTTGCTGAGTTTAAATCACTGACAGTGCCACCAGCAACGCACCCCCACACCATCACATCCATTCACCTAGTCCACATCCCACAAATACACAGCAGTTGGAACCAAAAATCTAAAATTTGGACAAATCAGACCAAAGGACAGATTTCCACCAGTCTAATGCCCATTGCTCATGTTTCTAGGCCCATCAAGTCTCTTCTTCTTATTGGTGTCCTTTGGTAGTGGTACAGCAAATCGACCATGAATGCCTGATTCATGCAGTCTCCTCTGAACAGTTGATGTTGAGATGTGTCTGTTACTTGAACTCTGAAGCATTTATTTTGGCTACAATTTCTGATGAACTTATCCTCTGTAGCAGAGGTTACTCTGGGTCTTCCTTTCCTGTGGCAGTCCTCATGAGAACCAGTTTCATCATAGTGCTTGATGGTTTTTGCGACTGCACTTGAAGAAACTTTCAAAGTTCTTGGCATTTTGTGGACTGACAGGCCTTCATGACTTAGTAATGATGGACTGTCGTTTCTCTTTGCTTATTTGAGCTGTTCTTGCCATAACACGGACTTGGTCTTTTACAAAATAGGGCTATCTTCTGTATACCACCCCTACCTTGTCACAACACAACTGATTGACACAAATGCATTAAGGACAGAAATTCCACAAATGAACTTCTAACAAGGCACACCTGTTAATTTAAATGCATTGCAGGTGACTACCTCATGAAGCTGGTTGAGAGAATGTCAAGAGTGTGCAAAGCTGTCATCAAGGCAAAGGTTGGCTACTTTGAAGAATCTCAAATATATTTTGATTTGTTTAATACTTTTTTGGTTACTACATGATTCAATATGTGTTATTTCATAGTTTTGATGTCTTCACTATTATTCTACAATGTAGAAATAATAAAAAATAAAGAAAAACCCTTGAGTAGGTGTCTAAACCTTTGACTGGTATTGTATGTCCTACAATTCCACTGTAAGGTTATTCTTGGACTTTCACAAAGATATTCATTTAAAACCTTGAGCTTTTACCTCCTGAAACACAGTTTAAATGACTGCTGTTAGTTAAACACCAAAGTAAAATAAAATGTGAAAGGAAAAAAAAAAACATCACATTTACACAAATATTCAGACCCTTTACTCAGTACCTTGTTGAAGCCCCTTTGGCAGTGATTACAGCCTCGAGTCTACTTGGGTATGACGCTACATGTTTGGCACACCTGTATTTGGGGGAGTTTCTCCCAATCTTCTCTTTAGATCCTCTCAAGCTTTGTCGGGTTGGATGGGGAGCGCACAACTATTTTCAGGTCTCTCCAGAGATGTTCGATCGGGTTCAAGTCTGGGCTCTGGCTGGGCGGCTCAAGGACATTCAGACACTTGTCCTGAAGCCACTCCTGCGTTGTCTTGGCTGTGTGCTCAGGGTCCTGTTGAAAGGTGAACCTTCGCCCCAGTCTGAGGTCCTGAGTGCTCTGGAGCAGTTTTTCATCAAGGATCTCTACTTTTCTCTGTTTATCATTCCCTCGATCCTGACTAGTCCCCACAGCATGATGGTGCCACCACCATGCTTCACCGTAGGGATGGTGCCAGGTTTTAATCCAGACGTGACGCTTCAGGCCAAAGTGTTCAATCTTGGCTTCATCAGACCAGAGAATCTTGTTTCTCATGGCCTGAGAGTCCTTTAGGTGCCTTTTGGCAAACTCCAAGTGGGATGTCATGTGCATTTTACTGAGGAGTGGCTTCCATCTGGCCACTCTACCTAATTGGTGGAGTGCTGTAGAGATGGTTGGTCTTCTGCAAGGTTCTCCCATCTCCACAGAGGAACTCTGGAGCTCTATCAGAATGACCATCAGGTTCTTGGTCACCTCCCCGGTTGCTCAGTTTGGCCGGGCGGCCAGCTCTTGGAAGAATCTAGGTGGTTCCAAACTTCTTCCATTTAAGAATGATGGAGGCCACTGTGTTTTTGGGAACCTTCAATGCTCCAGAAATGTTTTGGTATGCTTCCTTGATCTGTGTCTCGATACAATCCTGTCTCGGAGCTCTACGGACAATTCCTTCGACCTCATGGCTTGCTTTTTGCTCTGACATGCACAGGGGTGTGCTTTTCCAAATCATGTCCAATCAATAGAACTTACCACATGTGGTCTCCAATCCTGTCGTAGAAACATTTCAAGGATGATCAATGGAAACAGGATGCACCTGAGCTCAGAGCAAAGGGTCTAAATACTTATGTAAATACGTTTTTTTAGTGTTAATACATTTGCAAACATTCTAAAAACCTGTTTTCGCTTTGCCATTATGGGGCACTGTGTGTAGATTGATGAGGAACATTTTATATTTAATCAATTTTAGAATAAGGCTGGACACTTTCCGAATGAACTGTATGCCTGCCCAAATCATAATCCCACCGCCAACATGGGGCACTACGTTCACAACAATGACATCAGAAAACTGCTTGCCATCTGCCCGGTACAGTTGAAACCAGATTAATCCATGAAGAGCACTCTTCTCCAGTGTGCCAGTGGCCATCAAATGTGAGCATTCCCCTACTGAAGTCGGTGACGACGCCAAACTGCAGTCAGGTTAAGACCCTGGTGAGGATGACGAGCACGCAGATGAGCATCCCTGAGACAGTTTGTGCAGGAATTCTTCTGTTTTGCAAACCTACAGCTTCACCAGCTGTCCGGAAGGCTGGTTTCAATTGATACCGCTGGTTTAGAAGTCGGATGAGGTAGTCCTGGGCTGGCGTGGTTACATGTGGTCTTGTCACGATCATCGTAATCACATTCAGACCAAAGCGCAGCGTGAAATCGGTTCAACATATTTTATTTGAAGTGAACCGTACAAAAACAATAAAGAATAAATGAAACGTGACGTTCTGGAGTGCTCACAGGCAACAAACACAAAAACAAGATCCCACAATACACAGTGGGGAAATGGCTGCCTAAATATGATCCCCAATCAGAGACAACGATAAACAGCTGGTTCTGATTGGGAACCATACCAGGCCAACATAGAAATAAAACAACCTAGATTACCCACCCTAGTCACACCCAACCTAACCAAAATAGAGAATAAAAAGGCTCTCTATGGTCAGGGCGTGACAGGTCTGCGGTTGTGCAGCCGGATGGACGTACGGCTAAATTCTCTGAAATGACGTTGGAAGCGGCTTATAGTAAGGAAATTAACATTAAATTCTCTGAAATTGCGTTGGAAGCGGTTTATGGTAAGGAAATCAACATTCAATTCTCTGGCAACAGCTCTGGTGGACATCCCTGCTATATGCATGCCAATTGCACACTTCCTCAAAACTGTGGCATTGTGTTGTGTGACAAAACTGCACATTTTAAAGTGGCCTTATATTGTCACCAGCACAAGTTGCACCTATGTAGTGATCATGCTGTTTAATCAGCTTCTTGATATGCCACACCTGTCAGGTGGATGGATTATCTTGGCAAAGGATGTAAACAAATTTGTGCATAAAATTGTAGAGAAGTAAGCTTTTTGTGCGTATGGAACATATCTGGGATCTTTAATTTCACCTCATGAAACACGTTCCGTTTATATTTTTGTTCAGTGTACATCAGGATGTCATGAAGGCTTCATTTTAAAATGAGTATCTGTTATGAGTGGAGCAGGACAGTATAGCTGCAGAGATACATTAGTCGAGTAAGATCATATTCAGGTCACCCACCTATACAGCCGCTGGGGTTCTCTGTTGCTAGGTTCCAGTAGAGCGGTTTACATGTATCACACAGGGTTCCATCCACATTGGGCAGGCAGCCACAGGAACCCTATATCAGGATGACACACACGTGCAGACAGACACATCCCAAAGATCATTTAGATATTTGATTTGGAATTTTAAGACCCCTTGAAGTGTCAAAAAGAAAAAAATGTTTTGGCCTTCCTGCTATCTCTAAGGAGACGGATTGGGGGAGTCCAGGGGGTGAATTACTGCCTCACACTACAGAAAGAGGAGATAGGTTCCTGCCTCATGGGCCCATCTGGCTTAGACAAGGCTACGTACTTACAGCGTATTGCTTAAAACAGTAGTAGATATGCTTTTTTTTAAATGCGGAAACAAAACCCTACAACTAAGGTAAAATGTTTCAATAACCATTCACAATGGTAGTGATGTTTTCTTTCCAACAAAACATTTCACACAAAGCAACCCCGCCACACCTCTGGAAATCCTGTGTTTCAGAGGCATTGCTGCATCTTTTTCCTCTGTAATATCTAAGGAAGTCGCTTTTTCTCTTGTAGGTCCTCCCATTACCTCAGCTAATAAAACTATAAAGAATATAAAGAACGAAGAGGCTTACAGTGGGCCATGTTGGGGGAGGCAAAAAAAACTCAAAGTATTTCTCAGTCAGCCATGTTGTGGGAGGCATAGGTTGCATACCGTTTGTGGATCTGCTGTGGTGACCTCTGACCCTGCTGGGTTACACTGGCTGATAGAGGCTGGAATAGAAGATGTAAAAACGTCTGTAAAAACTTCACGCAAATTGTTATTTTATGAAGAAGAAAGACAGCTGTGCTCCACGGAATACATTTACAGAACAGTACTTTCTTGGCAAGGTCACACCAGGGGTGACTGAAGTAACTTATATCACACGGCTGGATACGAAAACTATCTCTACAATTATCAATTTTACACGTTGTATAAATCACATTGAGAAATGTTTGCCTAATATTTGGTCAAACACCCCCCGTGAAACATAACCATTGAACCATCTCCCGTGGGGATAGCATATCTTAAGACCAGCTCTACCTCCACATCACAAAGATGGTTTAGGTTACAGGTAGTCAATGGAATTGTTTAGAGAACAGAGCCTGTGGTCTTTTAAATTTTTTATTTAACTAGGCAAGTCAGTAAATAACAAATTCTTATTTACAATGACGGCCTACCCTGGCCAAAACCTAACCCGGATGATAATGAGCCAATTGTGCACCGCCCTATAGGATTCCCAATCACAGCCGGTTGTGATGCAGCCTGGAATCAAACCAGGGTCTGTAGTGACGCCTCTAGCACTGAGATGCAGTGCCTTAGACCGCTGAGCCACTTGGGAGCGAGTCTTGTGGTAACACATCTAGTTTCTACCAAATACAGGGGGGTCCGGAATTATTGGATCCCTTGATAAAGATGAGCAAAAACACTATTTAAAATAAATACAAATACTGAGCTTTATTGTATGTAAAACTTGTTTGGTATTATATTCTTCTATACTAATACAATTTCTCTGAGAAAGAGATTTTGTTTAACAAGTAATAAAGATGGGGGTAAAAATATTGGGTCCCGTTTTCAATACTCCAGCACCTAACGACATAGACATTCCTTCATAAATAATCTTTTCAGATTCTTGTTATCCTTCATCTGCACTTATAGGCTGCCCTCTTCAATTCAAACCACAGGTTTTCAATGAGTCTGTGGTCAATTAACTATTTATTTGTGGATTTGGTGTGTGCTTAGGGAATTGTCTTGCTGAAAGATCCACTTGTGGCCAAGTTTCAGTCCTGGCAGAGGCAACCAGGTTTTAGGCTAAAACGTCCTGGTAGTTAGTCAAATTCATGATGCCATTGACCTTAACGGCCCCACAAAATCAACATTTTGCAATGGCCATCTCAGTCTCTATACTTCAAACCCATTGAAAAACAGTCCATAAGTGCAGATATGGAAAGATTCTGTATGGAGGAATGGTCTAAAAGATCCTCTAAGATCCCTCCCAATGTGTTCTCCAAGGCTCAGTGCCATTATCCCCGCAAGGGGAGGGTACTGGACTATTGAAAACAGGGGATCCACGGGGATACTGGATACATGCTTATGGGCCAGTTGTGTCAAGTTGGCTGGATGTCCTTTGGGTGGTGGACCATTCTTAATACACACAGAAAACTGTTGAGTGTGATAAACCTGGCACCTACTACCATACTTCGTTCAAAGTCACTTAAATCTTTTGTCTTGCCCATTCACCCTCTGAATGGAACACATATACAATCCATATCTCAATTGTCTCAAGGCTTAAAAATCCTTCTTTAACGTGTCTCCTCCCCTTCATCTACACTAATTGAAGTAGATTTAATAAGTGACATCAATAAGGGATCATAGCTTTCAGCTGGATTCATCTGGTCAGTCTACGTCATGGAAAGACTTTGATTCAAGCAGGGGCTCCTAATGTTTTGTACACTGAGTCTATGTCCCCCTCTACTTCTATACTGTCTAAATAAACCCCCAAAATATGAAGGGAGTTTTTTTTTCAATGCAAAGAAAGAATCTAGTGAGGTATCCTGAACACTGTGGAAAGTGGAGGCCTGACACAGAACAACGATCACATTGCTGGCCCACCACCCCAGGGCGACACAGACAATGGCCTGATACTGGGTTACACATGGGGTCATAGGAACCCTCCCCAGAAAACTGCCAGACTGGGGAGAGAGAAAGGCACAGAGAGAGGGACTGTGAGATGTGTCATGGGAGAATGAGATGACGTAGTGTCAAATCAAATGCCTCTAACAGCACAGATCATAATAAATCTGCACTAGGGTAGCCTAGTGGTTAGAGCGTTGGACTAGTAACCGGAAGGTTGCGAGTTCAAACCCCCGAGCTGACAAGGTACTAATCTGTCGTTCTGCCCCTGAACAGGCAGTTAACCCACTGTTCCCAGGCCGTCATTGAAAATAAGAATGTGTTCTTAACTGACTTGCCTGGTTAAATAAAGATTTAAAAAAATATGTATCTTTTAAAGACAGGAATACACTCGTGTTTAAATGGATCAAGTCTATATGGGTCGGCTTTGCTTTCAGTGATTTGTTTTGTTCAGACAACTATGGGTAAATCATAAAAATAGAATGACTAGATAAGACAGATTTGATTTATGTGGGGTAAATCAACATGGGCTTTAAGGGTCATTGTGGGAGAATCTGTAGCTACAGTGCTGAATAGGGTCATTAAACCCTGTGAGACTACGCATCAGTTGTTCCATCAGCAGCAGCTAGGTCATGTAAATGTTGATGTGGGCGAATCAGTGTCTGCAGTGCAATAGCCCTCCCGTGGGTGTGGCCAAAACAAAAGGGTGAAAACACGCACAGGCACAGTCTGGGTATCCATAGTAACTGGGGGCACACTGGTCACATTGCTGTCCCACGTAGTTGGCACGGCAATGGCACTGTCCGTTGGGCCCGCAGACTCTGTCAGTCGCACCTGCACCGTCACAACGACACACTGTCACTGTGAAAAGAAGTGGTGGGAAAGAGATGACTGTTTCTGTCTACTACAGGTTGAATTTTGTCAATAATGAAACAAAACAATTAATGAATCTTGTGGGGTCATATTTTGCTGTAAAATGGACTTCAAAGAGGTTTAGAGAATGAAAATGGTTGATCTATTTGTGCTGTGGTTTGGTGAGAGGGAACGGTTCCTCACTTTGGCAGTTAGGGAAGGTGTGGTGTCCTGGTCGACAGCGGTCACATTGCCTGCCTTCCACCCCTTCACGGCACACGCAGCGCCCTGACGCATCACACAGCTCCAGAACTGATCCACGTCGGTCACACAAACACTCTGAAAATAAATACAAAATAAAAATACATTATTGACTGCAGACACACTATCTGAATGTAAATAAACACAGAAGACACATTTCATCACACAACACCAGAAAAGCTAGATTGAGGCTCAATATATAATGGGAAGCCCCACAGCCTTTCCCACGACATGTGCCATTAGCAATGGGCCTTTCTTTAACACAGTTTAAGATTAAATTCCTTCTTGTCAGGACACTGGATGAAAGTAAATGATTTTTGTCGCCCACATTCCCAGACAAACAATAAAAATCGGAGACTGAAACAGAGTAAAAGACATCCTTTATATCCTTGTTTCAAATAAAAACAAGCTATTTTTCTAATCTGGCATTTCCCCCAAGTTGATCCCAGCAAGAGAGAAAACAAAGTCAACCGGAAATTTGGGAGGGGACCGTTCATAGATATTAATAGAATGTCTGTTTGTTTCTCCCTGAACCATCCCAGCTGACCCAGTGGCATCATGGGAAGAAGACATGCTGGCAACCATCAGGCAAGAAAGAGCACTTAACCTTCAGAACCCCATTAAAGAACACATGCTGATATTCCAAAGTCGGGATCTTGAAATCAGATGAGTACACAGTGCAGTTTGACACAAAGTAAACCCATTTGGATTGAGTGGTCCCCTAAAAGGTCTAGTAATCCTCTGTTTTATGACCTGCCCTGTCCATATATAACTCAAAGGCATGGCCCACAGAAAGAGTCTGAGGCAGTGCTCTCTACAAGCAGGACATCTCAAATAGAGAGAGAGTGGGAGGGAGAGAGAGAGAGAGAGGATGAGGGGGAGAGAGAGAGGATGAGAGGGGAGAGAAAGCGGAGAGAGAGAGGATGAGAGGCGAGAGTGATAAAGAGAGAGAGAGAGGATGAGGGGGAGAGAGAGAGGATGAGAAGGGAGAGAAAGCAGAGAGAGAGAGGATGAGAGCGAGAGAGAAAGAGAGAGAGAAAGAGAGAGAGAGAAAGAGAAAACACAGAGACAGATTCTCAGCCTCATTCCTTTAGAGGTGTCAGGAGCCCTACTGCCTTACAGGAGTCAGAGCTGAGGTGCTGTAAAAGCTGTTAGTCTAGCGTAGGGTAGTCTAATCACACTCACGTTGACAGCTGGGTGGTCCGAAATAACCAACAGGGCAGGCAGTGGGCCCTGTGGATAGAGATGAAAGAAGGAGGGGGAAGGAGAGGGAGACACAGAGACAGGGTGAGAGAGGGGTGGGGTGCAGGGAGGGAGGGAGAAAGAGAGAAAAAGAGAGGTGTAAAGAAGGTGATAAACTAAATCAGATAAACAAGATCATTATCAGAGGTATCAGACTAACATATAACATAACAAATTGGTAGTTTATGTTCATGTGGTCATGTTTTGTCTTGTTATAAAAGTGTATGTTAGATTACATTACACTGTGGTTACATTATAGTATAATGTGTACAACACTTACCCACTATATGGCCGGCAGGAGATTTAGTGGTGGGCTGGTAGATTGGATATCCTGATTTAAAAGAAAAGCGTAAAATCTATTTCAACACCATGAATATCTACAGTGGTTTGTGTGCTGTGCTCTACCCCAGTAATCTTGTAATCGACTTGGTACGAGGAACAAGCTAAGAGCTCGTAGGAAAGAAATTGTACTGAGCACTCCATGAAAATGCAAAATACTGCAACATCATTTTAATCATGATGATTCATGAGCTTTAAGATAAAGACCAAAAAGAAACCCTCCTGGCAAATAGAGATATTGTTGATGATAGCAGCCCACCCCAAACAGAACTTGATTTAGTTACTACCAGGGAGTCTGTCTACTATTCATGTTTAGACTGCTCTTGGAGCACTCACAGCCTCTAAAAGATCAAATCCTGCTTTTAATAATCACATCCAGTAATAAATCTCTGTTACTGTATTAATAAAATGCCAACCCAAATTCTTCATTCCACATTAAATCTTCTGTTTATATGACAAGGGAAAGCTAACCACCTGGGGTCGATTACTCACCCATTAGAATTTCTGTATAAAACCTCTGTATAAAAGTTGACATGAAAGGTTTAGTTAATGATTTGTGTCTACCATAGCTAAATCAACAGGGTAATCAAGATATGTATACAGCCCCTTTCGTTTTTACTGTGGAAGGCATGATTAGACTATGGGGATGAGGAGGTTTGTTGTGGAATTTAGCCAGGACAACATCATGTTTCACTTTCTATGGGATTGGACTGATCCAGAGAACATCAGTTAAACAGATTCCAGATTTACAATATCAGTAAACAGTGAGGAACAGAACGCATCTTCAAGATGACACTGTCCTTGTTAATACAGCAACTGTGGAAAGACATGAGAGTAGGCATGAAAGTAACATATATTAGTCAACTGTGTTTCTAATAAGGACTTGGTCATTTAAGAAAATAGACAACTCAACCTAAAGACATGCAGGGTGAGGCGTGTGTCTGTGTTGACGTGCTAAGTTGAAGGTACGACAGAATGAGGAGAGTGTGGTAAAGGATTGATATTTCATTTCTTCTGAGAATATGTTGTAGCAGTACTGCAGTCTTTGGATGAGTAGCCTTCACTGTAATTTGTATGAATGTATTTATTGTGTGTTTATATATCTATGATCCTAAAATGTAAATTCATTATTACATGCAAATCCAGTTCATTGATATTTTCCAATCAACTCAAACTTTACCTTTGTGTGAATGTACAGTATTTCAACTCTGTAATCAGAACATTCCTCGTGCTTCTCATGGTGTCAGACCAAAGTCCATGATTGACAAGCCCTTACTTAAAGGACGTCGCCACATAGAATGTAGAATGTCCCTTTAATTGTCAGTTGACTACTTGTGAGCCTTTCTAATTAGCTAATTGCACACACCTGTGGCTTCCGGCTTCAAGTGCTCAGTTTCTTTAAAAATGGAGGATGATGTTCAGTGTGAGGAGGACTGCTGGTATTGCATGAAAGTTTTAATAAAAATAGCCTATCACCATCTCTGTCTCGTCAATGTGAGAGGGCGTCGGCCAGCTCCCTCACACAGCTCCACAGAAAACATATCCTGCATACTTGTTTTTTTTTTCTTTAGATCTGGGAATGTTGATCCAAAACATGAAATAATTCAACAAAAATTCTTACATGTTATATAGGAATGAGGTCAATTAGCCTTCTTCCGATCCCAACTCCTCACAACATTCTGCATGGCTCTTACTGTATAGTAAAGCTTCCTCTGAGGTCAAAAGCAGGACTTCCTCAATTAAGAGCTTCTGAAGGGGTTTCCTTCCTCACCCTGTGTCCAAATGTAAACCAAGCTAGGGCAGGGCTATATTATACGCCTTCTTATTTGTTATTCATTCATACGTTTGTTCATTCTCCCACTTGAGCGATTTCCTAGGTTAGCTAGCCAGCTATTGTCGTTCTTTTAATGCAACGTAACGTAAATCAACACTGCTAGCTAGCCAGCTAGCCCCGAATAGCAGCACAGTAGCACAGTAGAAACCATTACACTCAACGGAACGACTTGATTAGTGTAGTGTCAACAACGCAGACACTGCCAGCTAGCCTACATAGTCAACAACGCAGCCTCTGCCAGCTAGCCTACTTCAGCAGTACTGTATCATTTTAATCATTTAGGTCAATAAGATTCTTGCTACGTAAGCTTAACTTTCTGAACACTCGAGACGTGTAGTCCACTTGTCATTCCAATCTCCTTTGCATTAGCGTAGCCTCTTGTGTAGCCTGTCAACTATGTGTCTGTCTATCCCTGTTCTCTCCTCTCTGCACAGACCATACAAACGCTCCACACCGCGTGGCCGCGGCCACCCTAATCTGGTGGTCCCAGCGCGCACGACCCACGTGGAGTTCCAGGTCTCCGGTAGCCTCTGGAACTGCCGATCTGCGGCCAACAAGGCAGAGTTCATCTCAGCCTATGCCTCCCTCCAGTCCCTCGACTTCTTGGCACTGACGGAAACATGGATCACCACAGACAACACTGCTACTCCTACTGCTCTCTCTTCGTCTGCCCACGTGTTCTCGCACACCCAGAGAGCTTCTGGTCAGCGGGGTGGTGGCACCGGGATCCTCATCTCTCCCAAGTGGTCATTCTCTCTTTCTCCCCTTACCCATCTGTCTATCGCCTCCTTTGAATTCCATGCTGTCACAGTTACCAGCCCTTTCAAGCTTAACATCCTTATCATTTATCGCCCTCCAGGTTCCTCGGAGAGTTCATCAATGAGCTTGATGCCTTGATAAGCTCCTTTCCTGAGGACGGCTCACCTCTCACAGTTCTGGGCGACTTTAACCTCCCCACGTCTACCTTTGACTCATTCCTCTCTGCCTCCTTCTTTCCACTCCTCTCCTCTTTTGACCTCACCCTCTCACCTTCCCCCCTACTCACAAGGCAGGAAATACGCTCGACCTCATCTTTACTAGATGCTGTTCTTCCACTAACCTCATTGCAACTCCCCTCCAAGTCTCCGACCACTACCTTGTATCCTTCTCCCTCTCGCTCTCATCAAACACTTCCCACACTGCCCCTACTCGGATGGTATCGCGCCGTCCCAACCTTCGCTCTCTCTCCCCCGCTACTCTCTCCTCTTCCATCCTATCATCTCTTCCCTCTGCTCAAACCTTCTCCAACCTATCTCCTGATTCTGCCTCCTCAACCCTCCTCTCCTCCCTTTCTGCATCCTTTGACTCTCTATGTCCCCTATCCTCCAGGCCGGCTCGGTCCTCCCCTCCCGCTCCGTGGCTCAACGACTCATTGCGAGCTCACAGAACAGGGCTCCGGGCAGCCGAGCGGAAATGTAGGAAAACTCGCCTCCCTGCGGACCTGACATCCTTTCACTCCCTCCTCTCTACATTTTCCTCCTCTCTCTCTGCTGCTAAAGCCACTTTCTACCACTCTAAATTCCAAGCATCTGCCTCTAACCCTAGGAAGCTCTTTGCAACCTTCTCCTCCCTCCTGAATCCTCCTCCCCCCCCTCCTCCCTCTCTGCAGATGACTTCGTCAACCATTTTGAAAAGAAGGTCGACGACATCCGATCCTCGTTTGCTAAGTCAAACGACACCGCTGGTTGTGCTCACACTGCCCTACCCTGTGCTCTGACCTCTTTCTCCCCCTCTCTCCAGATGAAATCTCGCGTCTTGTGACGGCCGGCCGCCCAACAACCTGCCCGCTTGACCCTATCCCCTCCTCTCTTCTCCAGACCATTTCCGGAGACCTTCTCCCTTACCTCACCTCGCTCATCAACTCATCCCTGACCGCTGGCTACGTCCCTTCCGTCTTCAAGAGAGCGAGAGTTGCACCCCTTCTGAAAAAACCTACACTCGATCCCTCCGATGTCAACAACTACAGACCAGTATCCCTTCTTTCTTTTCTCTCCAAAACTCTTGAACGTGCCGTCCTTGGCCAGCTCTCCCGCTATCTCTCTCAGAATGACCTTCTTGATCCAAATCAGTCAGGTTTCAAGACTAGTCATTCAACTGAGACTGCTCTTCTCTGTATCACGGAGGCGCTCCGCACTGCTAAAGCTAACTCTCTCTCCTCTGCTCTCATCCTTCTAGACCTATCGGCTGCCTTCGATACTGTGAACCATCAGATCCTCCTCTCCACCCTCTCCGAGTTGGGCATCTCCGGCGCGGCCCACGCTTGGATTGCGTCCTACCTGACAGGTCGCTCCTACCAGGTGGCGTGGCGAGAATCCGTCTCCACACAAACGTGCTCTCACCACTGGTGTCCCCCAGGGCTCTGTTCTAGGCCCTCTCCTATTCTCGCTATACACCAAGTCACTTGGCTCTGTCATAACCTCACATGGTCTCTCCTATCATTGCTATGCAGACGACACACAATTAATCTTCTCCTTTCCCCCTTCTGATGACCAGGTGGCGAATCGCATCTCTGCATGTCTGGCAGACATATCAGTGTGGATGACGGATCACCACCTCAAGCTGAACCTCGGCAAGACGGAGCTGCTCTTCCTCCCGGGGAAGGACTGCCCGTTCCATGATCTCGCCATCACGGTTGACAACTCCACTGTGTCCTCCTCCCAGAGCGCTAAGAACCTTGGCGTGATCCTGGACAACACCCTGTCGTTCTCAACTAACATCAAGGCGGTGGCCCGTTCCTGTAGGTTCATGCTCTACAACATCCGCAGAGTACGACCCTGCCTCACACAGGAAGCGGCGCAGGTCCTAATCCAGGCACTTGTCATCTCCCGTCTGGATTACTGCAACTCGCTGTTGGCTGGGCTCCCTGCCTGTGCCATTAAACCCCTACAACTCATCCAGAACGCCGCAGCCCGTCTGGTGTTCAACCTTCCCAAGTTCTCTCACGTCACCCCGCTCCTCCGCTCTCTCCACTGGCTTCCAGTTGAAGCTCGCATCCGCTACAAGACCATGGTGCTTGCCTACGGAGCTGTGAGGGGAACGGCACCTCAGTACCTCCAGGCTCTGATCAGGCCCTACACCCAAACAAGGGCACTGCGTTCATCCACCTCTGGCCTGCTCGCCTCCCTACCACTGAGGAAGTACAGTTCCCGCTCAGCCCAGTCAAAACTGTTCGCTGCTCTGGCCCCCCAGTGGTGGAACAAACTCCCTCACGACGCCAGGACAGCGGAGTCAATCACCACCTTCCGGAGACACCTGAAACCCCACCTCTTTAAGGAATACCTAGGATAGGATAAAGTAATCCCTCTCACCCCCTTAAAAGATTTAGATGCACTACTGTTCCACTGGATGTCATAAGGTGAATGCACCAATTTGTAAGTCGCTCTGGATAAGAGCGTCTGCTAAATGACTTAAATGTAAATGTAAATGTGATGGTCATTCAGTCATTTATTTGGTGTTCGTTGGTTAATTAGTTTGTCTGTCCCGCCAGCCATCCATTCATTCAGTCATTAATTTCCTCTGTGTACAACATATTTCCAATCCCAAATAATCGCTTTATACAAATAATTGGTACATCTTAGAAATGAGGAGAGTTTACGTACTGATGCACTGCGGGTAGCCATAGTAACCATCTGCACAGCGTTCACAGTTGTTTCCCGTGAATTCTGCCCGGCATCGGCAGCGCCCTGTCCCCATCTCACAAGCAGCAGTCGTCCTGGCATCACACCTGCAGGCTGTAGTCACACACACACACACACACACACACACACACACACACACACACACACACACACACAAACACACAGTCATGGGAAAAGACTGCTCTTGCTGCTTGTGACATACAGTGCATTCGGAAAGTATTCATACCCCTTCGCTTTTTCCACATTTTATTACAATTCAGCCTTATTTTAAATTGATTTTAAAAAATCTTATCAACCTACACACAATACCCCATAATGACAAAGCAAAAACAGGTTTAGACATTTTTTTAAATGTATTACAATTTTTAAACTGAAATATCACATTTACATAAGTATTCAGACACTTTACTCAGTACTTTGTTGAAGCACCTTTGGCAGTGATTACAACCTTGAGTTTTCTTGGTAAGACGCTAAAAGCTTGGCACACCTGTATTTGGGGAGTTTCTCCCATTCTTCTCTGCAGATCCTCGGAAGCTCTGTCAGCTTGGAAGGGGAGCATCACTACACAGCTATTTTCAGGTCTCTCCGGGTTCAAGTCCAGGCTCTGGCTGGGCCACTCAAGAACATTCAGAGACTTGTCCCGAAGCCACTACTGCGTTGTCTTGGTTGTGTGCTTAGGGCCGTTGCCCTGTTGGAAGGTGAACCTTCACTCCAGTCTGAGGTCCTGAGCGCTCTGGAGCAGGGTTTCATGAAGGATCTCTCAGTACTTTGCTCTGTTTATCTTTCCCCTCAATCCTGACAAGTCTTCCAGTCCCTTCAGCAGAAAAACATCCCCACAGCATGATGGTACCACCACCATGCTTCACCGTAGGGATGGTGCCAGGTTTCCTCCAGACATGACTCTTGGAATTCAGGCTGGAGATGGTTGTCCTGGAAGGTTCTCCCATCTTCACAACGGAACTCTGGAGCTCTGTCAGAGTGACCATCTCCCCCGATTGCTCAGTTTGGCTGGGTGGGCAGCTCTAGAGTCTTGGTGGTTCCAAACTTCTTCCATTTATGAATGATGAAGGCCACTGTGTTCTTGGGGACCTTCAATGTGTTCTTGGGTACCCTTCCTCAGAGCTGTTCCTCGACACAATCCTGTCTCGGAGCTCATTCCTTTGACCTCATGGCTTGGTTTTTGCTCTGACATGCACGGTCAACCATGGGACCTTATATAGACAGGTGTGTGCCTTCCAAATCAATCAATTGAATTTTCCACAGGTGGACTCCAATGAAGTTGTAGAAACATCTCAAAGATAATCAGGATGCACCTGATCTCAATTTCTAGTCTCATAGCAAAGGGTCCAAATACTTATGTAAGTATCTGTTTTTAATTTTTTATACATTTGCAAAAATGTCCAAAACCTGTTTTCGCTTTTTCATTATGGGGTATTGTGTGTAGATTGATGAGGAATAAGAATAAGGATGTAACATAACAAAATGTGTCTGAATACTTTCCGAATGCACTGTATACGACAACAATCAAAGAAAATTATGATGGAGCTAACAAGCTTTCACAGTCTGTGTTTTCCCAAGAAAACACCTTCCGCTGTTGAGCTCACTTAAGGGCTTAGAAGCATTTCCTATACATGCGATGCATTAGTTTCTCATCCAGACTGACATCAGAATGGAAATTAAATGAACATACTATGTGGGCATAAACAGCACAGTGACGTCAGGATTGTGTCTTATCAATCTCCTGCTAAATTGTCTCTCAGTCAGATTATATGTGACACACACAAATATGTATGGTCACAGTTTTGTGTTATTTTCATTTTCTTTAATTTAAGAGATATTTTTTAAACTAAATATTCTGTTTAAGAATATACAGTTGAAGTCGGAAGTTTACATACACCTTAGCCAAACACATTTAAACTCTGTTTTTCACAATTCCTGACATTTAATCCAAGTAACAATTCCCTGTCTAAGGTCAGTTAGGATCACCACTTTATTTTACGAATGTGAAATGTCAGAATAATAGTAGAGAGAATTATTTATTTCAGCTTTTATTTCTTTCATCACATTCCCAGTGGGTCAGAAGTTTACATATACTCAATTAGTATTTGGTAGCATTGCCTTTAAATAGTTTAATTTCAAAAGCTTCCCACAATAAATTGGGTGATTTTTGGCCCATTCCTCCTGACAGAGCTGGTGTAACTGAGTCTGGTTTGTAGGCAGGTCAGGTCTTTGTGATGGCCACTCCAATACCTTGTCTTTGTTGTCCTTAAGCCATTTTGCCACAACTTCGGAAGTATGCTTGGGGTCATTGTCCATTTGGAAGACCCATATGCGACAAAGCTTTAACTTCCTGACTGATGTCTTGAGATGTTGCTTCAATATATCCACATAATTTTCCTGCCTCATGATGCCATCTATTTTGTGAAGTGCACCATTCCCCCCTGCAACAAAGCAACCCCACAACATGATGCTGCCACCCCCACGCTTCACGGTTGGGATGGTGTTCTTCAGCTTGCAAGCGTCTCCCTTTTTCCTCCAAACACAACGATGATCATTATGGTCAAAGTTCCATTTTTCTTTCATCAGACCAGAGGACATTTCTCCAAAAAGTACGATCTTTGTCCGCATGTGCAGTTGCAAATCATAGTCTGGCTTATTTATGGCGGTTTTGGAACAGTGGCTTCTTCCTTGCTGAGCGGCCTTTCAGGTTATGTTGATATAGGACTCGTTTTACTGTGGATATAGATACTTTTGTACCTGTTTCCTACAGCATCTTCACAAGGTCCTATGCTGTTGTTCTGGGATTGATTTGCACTTTTCGCAGCAAAGTACGTTCATCTCTAGGAGACAGAACGTGTCTCCTTCCTGAGCGGTATGACGGCTGCGTGGTCCCATGGTGTTTATTGCGTACTATTGTTTGTACAGATGAACGTGGTACCTTCAGGCGTTTGGAAATTGCTCCCAAGAATGAACCAGACTTGTGGAGGTCTACAATGTTTTTTCTGAGGTCTTGGCTGATTTCTTTTGATTTTCCCATGATGTCAAGCAAAGAGGCACTGAGTTTGAAGGTAGGCCTTGAAATACATCCACAGGTACAACTCCAATTGACTCAAATGATGTCAATTAACCTATCAGAAGCTTCTAAAGCCATGACATAATTTTCTGGAATTTTCCAAGCTGTTTAAAGGCATAGTCAACTTAGTGTATGTAAACCTCTGACCCACTGGAATTGTGATACAGTGAATTATAAGTGAAATAATCTGTCTGTAAACAATTGTTGGAAAAATTACTTGTGTCATGCACCAAGTAGATGTCCTAACCGACTTGCCAAAACTATAGCTTGTTAACAATTCATTTGTGGAGTGGTTGAAAAACGAGTTTTAATGACTAAGTGTATGTAAAATTCCGACTTCAACTGTATATCAGATGGACCGTCATTATGGTTTGGAAGAGGCCGCTGTCTTAGTCAACCAGTGTTCAAATTATTGATTGTCAAATTATAAGTGTTTCGCTTGTTCACATAAACATTGTCACGCCCTGACCTTAGAGAGACGTTTTATTTCTCTATTTGGTTAGGTCAGGGTGTGATGTGGGGTGGGCATTCTATGTTTTGTTTTCTATGTTTCTTTATTTCTATGTTTTGGCCGGGTATGGTCCTCAATAAGGAACAGCTGTCTATCGTTGTCTCTGATTGGGAATCATACTTAGGTAGCCCTTTATCCCTCCGTCAGTGTGGGTAGTTGACTTTTGTTAGTGGCATTTAGCCCTTGTAAGCTTCATGGTTGTTTATCTGGTTTCTTGTTTTGTTGGCGTCCTTCCATAATAAAGGAAAATGTACGCTCACCACACTGCACTTTTGTCCACTTATTCCTTCCAGGAAGACGGCCGTGACTGTCACGCCCTGACCGTAGATTGCTTTGTATGTTTCTATTTTTAGTTTGGTCAGGGTGTGATGTGGGTGTTCTTTCTTTGTCTATGTGTTTGGCTTGGTATGGTTCTCAGTCAGAAGCAGCTGTCTATCATTGTCTCTGATTGAGAGCCATACTTATGTAGCCTGTTTCCCATTTTGAGTTGTGGGTGATTGTTTTCTGTCTCTGTGTCTGCACCAGACAGAACTGTTTCGTTTTCGTTCGTTCTACTTGTTATTTTGTTTTTGTGTTCAGTTTTAATAAATATTAACATGGACACGTACCACGTTGCATATTAATCTGATCCTTCCTACTCCTCCTCAGAGTAGGAAAATCATTACAGTGACAAACATAGACAAGAGCAATTTGTTTTGTAGTTAGTCATAATTCAGCAAGAAAATTAAATTGCCTTCTATGCATTCTGTTCTATATAATAATTGCCTTTTTTCTCCAAGAAGCCCACACAGGTTCCTCTTACTTGAATGAACAAAAAATATGTATCCTGACAAATACCAAATGACCTTTACATTCATTCTATTCTCTAATAAGGTCCGTAGGGCTTTTTACAACAGAGATGGTTTCTGCTGTGCTGGTGCAGCCACATCCTGCTTCTGTCATTTGTCACACAATAGGGGTGGTTTTCTAGGATAATCTATGGCCCTATTCCTACTTTATAGTGAACTAATTCTCACCTTTTTAGATGAACAAAGATACAGTTTAGGCTATAATGTACATATATAAATATATGTTTAGTTTTATTGTTGAATGTTTTTCAGTTGTTCAAATGGATTACCTGGTAAACCATATCTCCTGATTTCTAGAATAATCTCAAAATGCTGGATTGCTTTAGTAAAGCCTGCTGTAACTCTAGGGATGCATCTATCATCATGAGTTAACCCTGTTGACCTCTGTTGTGCTTTCAAGGGATCACAAGCCACCTGTCAACCTGTTACTGTCATTTAATTTACTATTATTAGTTGGGCTACTACAGCTGTATATGGATTACTACAGTAAATGGGTTACCTTACACTCCAGTACCACATTCATTTGCCTGTTGTATGACATGTTCCCTTCATAATTATGATGGATCTGCATTTCAAATGGTCACAGGCTAGTGTTGACAATCTCAAATTGAAGCATCATTGTTTTCCTTGAAATTACAGTATTTGATTGAATATGAGAACATTATACTAAAACGTAAGATTCATATGAATGTCTTCTCATCTGAGGTTTTAGATCCAGAGGAGGGTTAACAAGGTGACTATGGGAACACAGTTTTACTGTAGGACTTGTTACTTCACTCCAGAATAACCCAGGCCGCTCCCTCTCCCCCTCCCTCCATCCCCCCTTTCATCCTGATGCAACATTTAACAGAGATGGAGAGATGGAGTAGGAAAGACTTGAGGACAGATACTTCCAAGTTTAAAATAGGAGGGCTGTTGTCACGCCCTGGCCTTAGTATTTTGTGTTTTCTTTATTATTTTGGTCAGGCCAGGGTGTGACATGGGTATTTATGTGGTGTGTTTTGTCTAGGTTTTTTTTGTAGGTTATGGGATTGTGGTTTAGTGACGTAGTCTAGGTAAGTCTATGGTTGCCTAGAGTGGTTCTCAATCAGAGGCAGGTGTTTATCGTTGTCTCGAATTGGGAACCATATTTAGGCAGCCATATTCTTTGAGTGTTTCGTGGGTGATTGTTCCTGTCTCTGTGTTTGTTGCACCAGATTTTTCACGTTTATTGTTCTTGTTTATTGTTCTTGTTTATTGTTCTTGTATATTGTTCGTATTTTCATCTTTATTAAAGATGTTTATAAATAATCACGCTGCATTTTGGTCCTCCTCTCTTTCATCGGAAGAAAACCGTAACAGAATCACC
Source organism: Oncorhynchus nerka (assembly GCF_034236695.1). Classification (NCBI taxonomy): domain Eukaryota; kingdom Metazoa; phylum Chordata; class Actinopteri; order Salmoniformes; family Salmonidae; genus Oncorhynchus; species Oncorhynchus nerka. The sequence goes on along the minus strand of NC_088424.1, from coordinate 25,028,150 downwards.
CACCACAACAGGACCAAGCGGCGTGGTGACAGGCAGCGGCAGCAGGAGCAGCAAAATCCAGATTTCTGGACATGGGAGGAAATCTTGGACGATAAAGGACCCTGGGCACAGCCAGGAGAATATCGCCGCCCCAAAGAAGAGCTGGAGGCGGAGAAGGCGGAGAGGCGCTGGTATGAGGAGGCAGCACGGTGACGTAGATGGAAGCCCGAGAGTCAGCCCCAAAAATGTCTTGGGGGGGCACACAGGGAGTATGGCGAAGCCAGGTAGGAGACCTGCACCAACTTCCTGTGCTTACCGGGGGGCTAGAGAGACCGGGCAGGCACCGTGTTATGCTGTGGAGCGCACGGTGTCTCCAGTGCGGGTGCATAGCCCGGTGCGGTACATACCAGCTCCTCGTATCGGCCGGGCTAGAGTGGGCATTGAGCCAAGTGTCATGAAGCCGGCTCTACGCATCTGGTCTCTAGTGCTCTCCTTGGGCCGGCTTACATGGCACCAGCCTTGCTATTCCACCTCGCCGCACTGGCAGGGCGACCGCGAGCATTCAACCAGGTAAGGTTGGGCGGGCTCGGAGCTCAAGAGCTCCAGTGCGCCTGCACGGTCCGGTCTATCCAGTACCACCTCCACGTGGCAGCTCCCTGCACCAGGCTTCCTGTGCATGTCCTCGGCCCAGTACCACCAGTGCCAGCACCATGCACCAGGCCTACCGTGCGCTTCGCCTGTCCAGCGCTGCCAGAGCCTTCCTCCTCGTCAGCGCCGCCGGAGTCTCCCGTCTGTCATGAGCCGCCGGAGTCTCCCGTCTGTCATGAGCCGCCGGAGTCTCCCGTCTGTCATGAGCCGCCGGAGTCTCCCGTCTGTCATGAGCCGCCAGAGTCGCCAGTCAGCATGGAGCAGCCAGAGTCGCCAGTCAGCATGGAGCAGCCAGAGTCGCCAGTCAGCATGGAGCAGCCAGAGCTGCCAGTCAGCATGGAGCAGCCAGAGCTGCCAGTCAGCATGGAGCAGCCAGAGCTGCCAGTCAGCATGGAGCAGCCAGAGCCGCCAGTCAGCCAGGATCCGCCAGAGCCGCCAGTCAGCCAAGATCCGCCAGAGCCGCCAGTCTACCAGGATCTGCCAGTGCCGCCAGTCAGCCAGGATCCGCCAGTCAACCAGGATCCGCCATTCAGCCAGGATCCACCAGTCAGCCAGGATCTGCCAGAGCCGCCAGTCAGCCAGGATCTGCCAGAGCCATCAACCTGCCTGAGCTTCCTCTCAGTTCAGAGCTACCCCTCAGTCCCGAGCTACCCCTCAGTCCCGAGCTACCCCTCAGTCCCGAGCTATCCCTCAGTTCCGAGCTATCCCTCAGTCCCGAGCTGTCCCTCAGTCCGGAGCTGCCCCTCAGTCCAGTGGGGCCCTTTGTTAGAGTTACTAGGCCAAGGTCTGCGGCGAGGGTCGCCAATCTAAGGACGCGGAGTAAGAGGACTAAGACTATGTTGGAGTGGGGTCCACGTCCCGCGCCAGAGCCGCCACCGTGGACAGACGCCCACCCAGACCCTCCCCTATGGGTTTAGGTGTGCGGCCGGGAGTCCGCACCTTTGGGGGGGTGGTGGGGGTACTGTCCTGGCCTTAGTATTTTGTGTTTTCTTTATTATTTTGGTCAGGCCAGGGTGTGACATGGGTATTTATGTGGTGTGTTTTGTCTTGGGGTTTTTTGTAGGTTATGGGATTGTGGTTTAGTGAAGTAGTCTAGGTAAGTCTATGGTTGCCTAGAGTGGTTCTCAATCAGAGGCAGGTGTTTATCGTTGTCTCTGATTGGGAACCATATTTAGGCAGCCATATTCTTTGAGTGTTTCATAGGTGATTGTTCCTGTCTCTGTGTTTGTTGCACCAGATAGGGCTGTTTCGGTTTTTCACGTTTATTGTTTTTGTATATTGTTCGATTTTCATCTTTATTAAAGATGTTTATAAATAACCACGCTGCATTTTGGTCCTCCTCTCTTTCACTGGAAGAAAACCGTAACAGCTGTATATGTTCTCTGGGTTCTAGACTTATAAAAAGGGATGTGACACATCTTTCATCTACCGACCTAGGAAGATTATGACTTCTGACAGCTACAGTACGCAGTATATATCCTGCATAGACAAATATTATGTATTACACAGATCACGAACCACAAGCCCTTATGAAATTCACACATAATGTACCAAATATGCATGAATATCTGCATTGGAATCCACTGTGTTGTTGCCACTTTATGACGTAGGCCTAGGTTATGATCAGAAAAAATATCATTCTTGGAGTTCCGGTTCAGCATGTGAATGGAGAAGAAGCTCGTGGATGAGGCTCCTACCCATTAGTTCATTTTTCCAAATTTGTCATTTGCATTCCACTCTCTTACATATCATATTTGATTGATGAGTTCGTAAGTTAACTTTTTGATTAAAATTTCACACGACCTGAGGAGCAGAAGACCTGTAACTAACGTTTCAACTGCGATGGCAAATGTGAATGGTAATGGGGCCAACTCCAGTCCAACTGTTACAGAGCCTCATGTGGTCACACTCCCCAGAGATCTTCAGAACCTCCGTACGGTTCTGGTCTCGGAAATTACAGCTACCATTGCCACTCAGCTCAAAACTGCCATCGGCGCTGCTCTGGCCCACTTCTCCGCCGTCCTAGATGGTGTCCGAGCCGCTGCGGATGAACAAGGTCGCCGAATTGACGGTGATGGGAAAATCAAAAGAAATTAGCCAAGACCTCCACAAGTCTGGTTCATCCTTGAGAGCAATTTCCAAATGCCTGAAGGTACCACGTTCATCTGTACAAACAATAGTATGCAAGTATAAACACCATGGGACCACGCAGCTGCAATACCGCTCTGGAAGGAGACACGTTCTCCTAGACATGAACGTACTTTGGTGTGAAATGTGCAAATCCATCCCAGAACAGCATAGGACCTTGTGAAGATGCTAGAGGAAATGGGTACAAAAGTATCTATATCCACAGTAAAACGAGTCATATAATCAACATAACCTGAAAGGCTGCTCAGCAAGGAAAAAGCCACTGCTCCAAAACCGTTTGCAACTGCACATGGGGACAAAGATCATACTTTTTGGAGAAATGTCCTCTGGTCTGATGAAACAAAAATGGAACTATTTGGCCATAATGACCATCGTTATGTTGTGAGGTAAAAGGGGGAGGCTTGCAAGCCGAAGAACACCATCCCAACTGTGAAGCACAGCATCATGTTGTGAGGGTGCTTTTGCTGCAGGAGGGAATGGTGCACTTCACAAACTAGATGGCATCATGAGGCAGGAAAATTATGTGGTACATTGAAGCAACATCTCAAGACATCAGACAGGAAGTTAAAGCTTGGTCGCAAATGAACAACTTACTGTGGGAAGCTTGTGGAAGGCTACCCAAAATGTTTTACCCAAGTTAAACAATTTAAAGGTAATGCTAGCAAATACTAATTGAGTTTACGTAAACTTCTGACCCACTGGGAATGTGATGAACGAATAAATAATTCTCTCTACTATTATTCTGACATTTCACATTCTTAAAATAAAGTTGTGATACTAACTGGCTTAAGACAGGGAATTTTTACTAGGACTAAATGTCAGGAATTGTGAAAAACTGAGTTTAAATGTATTTGACTAAGGTGTATGTAAACTTCCGACTTCAACTGTATATATGTTACTCCCTTTGGTTTCTTCCCCAGTCATCATTGTTCCTGTATCTGTCATGTCGGTACGCTCTTTGTGTTTCTTGTTTTGTTTATTTATGACATGTATTCACTCCCTGAACTTGCTTCCCGACTCTCAGCGTACATCGTTACAGAATGACGACTCAACAAATGGAAACATCAGGGACTGTTTTTTGTTTTGTTTTGGTGTTGGGGGTGATGTCAGGTCCGGGTGTTGGACCCAGTGCTACCTGGGAGGCCTCAGCCGGTTTGTAGGCTCCCATGTCTCAGCGGGTTCGATAGCTGAGACATGGGAGCTGGGTGAACAGATTTCTGTGCCTCGGCCAGTTTATCAGATTCACTCCTCAGCCGGTTCGTCAGGTTTCTGCGCCTCAGCAGAGGCGACCAGTCCGCTCCGGATCCCCAGGATCGTCCCTGGGGTTAGCGTCCTGTGGCTGGAGCTGAACGAGCCGGAGAGGGGGTACTGTCACGTATGCTCTCTCTCCGGTGCTCTAGGTCGTCATGCTCCCGCGCCTCATGCTCCCGCGCCTCAGCCAGTTCGGTAGGTTCCCGGTCCGCTCCTGATGCCCAGGATCATCATCATGGTCTGCGTCCTGCAGCTGGAGCCGCGCGTTGACCTACCTTACCATTTTGTAAATGCCTTTTCAAATATATTTCACGACTGGTGCTACGGAGCCTCTCCGCATTAGGATAGGAAGGTTTTCTGTTTATATGCACCGATGCTGCGCTGTTTCTATTCGCTGGGGAGGGGAGGGGGAGTGACATTTTCGGTCCAATTCTTTTTTTTTTTTTTCCTTAGCTTTTTTAAATCAGTTTTCTCTTATCTTTGCAAATACTTGGTCTGTTTTCACACCTTTTTCATTTCAATATTTTAGAAGGCTAATCTTATAAAGTGTTTTATCTTGGAATACTAAGGCAATGAACAATCCTGTCAAGAGGTCTAGGGTCTTCTCTCATTTGAAAAAGCTAAAAGCAGATGTGGTATTTTTTACAAGAGACCCATTTATGCATTAAAGGTCACTCAAGGCTGCTAAACTCCAGGTCTAGTCAGGTTTTCCATTCAGACTTTAACTCCAAAGCCAGAGGGGTTGTAATTTTGGTTAGTAAAAGAATAAATTTTTCTACTACTAATGTTATTTCAGACAGTAATGGGAGATATTTAATCATAACTGGCACCATTTGGCACACACCTGTATTATTGGTCTATGTATATGCTCCTAATTTTGATGATGTTGAATTTGCCAATGGGTTGCTGAGGAAAATCCTTTCTCTGAACACCCATCTTTTGATATTTGTCGGGGATCTGAATTGTGTTATTAGCCCGGCTTTAGACCGCTCCAACCCCAGAACTATGTCTCCCTCTGCTATGTCAAAGTCCTTCTCAGGTTTTATGGTTCAGAATGAATGTACAGATCCCTGGAGATGTCAGAATCCCCAGGCAAGAGAGTATTCTTTCATTTCACATGTACACCATTATTTTTCTCGTATTAAATATTTCTTTATTGATCATAAGTGACTTCCAAATGTCACCTCTTCTGAATATTTACCCATTGTAATTTCTGACTATGGACCTTTAGCCCTCGACAGACTCTTACTCCTCTCTGGAGATTCAATTCTCTTCTCCTGTCTGATGCAGACTTCTGTAACGTTATCTCCACTTCTACTGATCATTTTCTTTTTTCAAATCAGACAAGCTCAACCTCTCATTCTCTCTTATTGGAATCACTTAAGGCCTATCTTAGAGGATAAAGGATTTCTTATTCTTCTCATTTAAACAAAATTTAGAAAGCTAAACTCACGAAAGAACTTACTAAAGCCTTGACTTAGACCATCAGTATGCCCAGACGCCATCCCCAGAGCAATATAAGCAACGCTTGAACTTACAACGTCTTCAATCTCGGTTACTACTAAACGGTTACTATTGCATTCACGTGGTACCTACTATGAACATGGCGACAGGGCAAGTAGTCTGCTCGTACACCAGTTAAAAAACAGTTTACCCATCTGATTCCCAAAATGAATGATTCCTCTAATAGCTTGATTTCTGACCCTACGGGGATCAATGACAGCTTCAAATCTTTCTATTCCTTTCTATTTCCATCAGATACTGCCAATATGACTACATTTTGGGCGAACTGGAGACTCCCACAGTTGAAGCTGAAACTGCAGATGACCTTGATTCCCCTCTCAGCCTTCAGTCTATCAAGTCAATGCAGAGCAGCAAGGCTCCAGGGCCTGATGGGTTTACAACTGACTTCTTTAAGAAATCTATACCAAGTTAGCCCCTTTACTTTTATCTGTGTATAATGAATCACTTGAACGTGGCTCGTTGCCACCTACCGTAACACAGGCTTGGTTTACAACTACTGAGCACTGGTTTACATATGCTCGGCAGAATGAGTGACTAATTGGTCGAGGTAGTATCGAATGAGGAAAACAGGAATTGTATCTAACATGTCACCATATACAATAACATGTCTTCATATACTATACAATGGGAGTCCAAAGGAGTTCAGTATAAATGATCCCTATTGTCTTTGTAAGCTATGAGCAGGTAAAACAATATCTATGGATTTTCTATCGTGTTAAATCATTCATTTGTTACAGGTTTCAATATCAGCCAACGGAACAGGTTACAGTTTGCAACAGCACAGTGAGTGGCGAAAGGGCATTGACCTTAATTGAGTTTGTGGCTTCTTTGCTCTTTTCTAAGCACTGAGGGCAACCATTTTAATTCCATCACCTCTCAAAAGCCCAATCACAACTTGCAGCTATTTATGTGGCGAGGAACAACAACGACATACTATGCTAGCAATGTACACAAGTGTGGCACTGAATTTAGCAACAATACAAGTGGCTAGTGCTAGTGGTTGGTGCCACTGTGTGTATGTGTGTGCCTGTCAGAAACAACACCAAAGTCTATGGAAGTCTCTGTTCCATTTTGCTCTTACGTATTAGTCATAGGTCAGAAAGCAAGCTACACTAGCTCTTTACTAAACATTAATACCCCAACTATTTTTATATATAGTACCAGTCAAAAGTTTGGACACCTACTCATTCAAGGGTTTTTCATTTTTTTTAAACTATATTTACTACATCGTAGAACAATAGTGAAGACATCAACACTAGGAAATAACACATATGGAATCATGTAGTAACAAAAAATATATATTTTATATCTGAGATTCTTCAAAGTAGCCACCCTTTGCCTTGATGACAGCTTTGCACACTCTTGGCATTCTTCATGAGGAATGCTTTTCCAACAGTCTTGAAGGAGTTCCCACATATGCTGAGCACTTGTTGGCTGCTTTTCCTTCACTCTGCGGTCAACTCATCCCAAACCATTTCAATTGGTTTGAGGTCGGGTGATTATGGAGGCCAGGTCATCTGATGCAGCACTCTCCTTCTTGGTCAAACAGCCCTTACACAGCCTGGAAGTGTGCTGGGTCATTTTCCTGTTGAAAGACAAATGATAGTTCCACTAACCGCAAACCAGATGGGATGGCGTATCGCTGCAGAATGCTGTGGTAGCCATGCTGGTTAAGTGTGCCTTGAATTCTAAATAAATCACCAACAGTGTCACCAGCAAAGCACCCCCACACCATCACACCACCTCCTCCATGCTTTATGATGGGAAACACACATGCTGAGATCATCCGTTCACCTACTCTGCGTCTCACGAAGACACGTTAGACCAAAGGACAGATTTACACCAGTCTAATGTCCATTGCTTGTGTTGCAAGTCTCTTCTTCTTATTGGTGTCAATTTGACCATGAAGGCTTGATTCACACAGTCTCCTCTGAACAGTTGATGTTGAGATGTGTGTTACTTGAATGCTGTAAAGCATTTATTTGGGCTGCAATCTGAGGTGCAGTTAACTCTAATGAACTTATCCTCTGCAGCAGAGATAACCCTGAGTCTTCATTTCCTGTGGCGGTCCTGATGAGAGCCAGTTTCATCATAGCGCTTGATGGTTTTTGCAACTGCACTTGAAGAAACGTTCAAAGTTCATGAAATTGACTGACGTTCCGGATTGACTGACGTTGACTGATGTAGAAAATAGTAAAAATAAAGAAAAACCCTTGAATAAGTAGGTGTGTCCAAACTTATGAATGGTACTGTACTGCAACTAAATGTGATACGTTCACATCATTAGGCACTTAGGAAAAAAGGAAGACACTACGACCATAGAGAAAGGAAAAACTGAGAAATACTGTTTGAAGAGAAGGAAGGGTCTCACTCACGAATACAGCCACTGTGAGACTGTGGAGGCACTCCGTGGGGTCTGTAGAATCCATCAGCACAAAGCTCACAGTTCACCCCTGCCGTGTTGTGCTAGTGAGAGGGAAATAGACAGAGATATCAGACAAACGCCACACAACACACTCCTGTCCTGCTTTAGAATGAATGGAGTGAGTGGGTCAGAGGGACACAATGTTTTGGAGGGCAACTAAGGTTCCTCTAAAGCAAGAAGACAAAATGCAAAACTGTTTTCTAAAACTATAGATAAATGTTTGTATCAAACACACCTTACAGTTGCTAATCTTTCTGTTTAAAACTGATCCGTGCTTATTGAAATTTCCATTACAGACCTCCATGCCTGCTCGTAGATCTGGGTCATGTTCATTATGGCACAAAATAGCAAAACGTTTTCCAATGGCACAGAAAAAAATGTATGTTTTTTATTGGACAAATGCTGCTAACAGATCTGTGACCACCTCCTGTTGAACACGGAACGAGAGAGAGCTCGATTTGTTGTTTTAGGCGTAGCAGCTAGCCTAGCTAGCTGCCTATCAAGCTAGCAAGGTTTTCATGAAGGGTTGAACGCAGCCCGGGACACGGTTAGCCATTGTGGCTGGGACCATGAATTGTCCCGGGCTTGTGGCTGTCTAGACCCCTGCTGTTAGTTGTTATTGTGACTTACTTGTTGTGTGTGTATGTACTGACATATATGTGTAACTGATAGATACACACACACACACACACACACACACACACACACACACACACACACACACACACACATTTAAAAACATTAACATGATGTGTGTGTGTGTATGTAAATTGTAAACTATTTTGTCTGTAATGTCTTTTTCATTTAATGTCGGACCTTTGGCGTCGGGTAATGGGGATCCTAATAAATCATATCAAATGCAAGTAGTGCCTAGTTTCACTCCATTCACTTCTGTTTTGTGCCTACTGAACACTACTCCTGTCCTCATTCTAGTGTAGGCATGCTCCCTGTTCATCTTAAAGAGCACCCACATGCATGCTATACATACCATACAAAATGCCAAATTACAATGTTGCATGCCCCGCATAAAATCCAAAAGATGGACATATATTGATGAGGATATCAAAATATAGTCTATGGCGCTTATCTCTCATGCGCACACACACACACACACACACACACACACACACACACACACACACACACACACACACACACACACACACACACACACACACACACACTATTCAGACTTGAAACGGGCTTCATACCTGGCAGTTGATGCACACTCCTCCCCCGTTGTAACTGCCGAAGGTGTCTAAACTTTCTGTCCTCTGCTCCACCTCTGGGTCGTAATAACACTCAGTGGCATGTGAATGGCACTGACAGGCTGTGAGAAAAACAGAAACAAACACACAAATCAGAGACACACACGAAACAGACACGCACACACAGACAGGTAAGAGTCAGTACTGTATTTTATATATTTTATCTAGCTACTATCTGTTACTATCCGTTACTATCCGTTACTATCCGTTAATATCCGTTCCAAAAAGTGCAACTATAAAGTCTATCAAGCTCAAAACGATTTGTTTTAATGTCGTATAGAACGGTTTCTTTTTTTAAACAATCTTTATTAAGAGCTGTAATTTTATTGTGAGGAACTGCAGTTTTATCAGACATTGTTTCTGTTTTGTTCTCTGTTATGTGAGGCCTTTTAACAGGACTGTACTTCCTCTAATTTCTCCTGTAAAACCTCCTCCTAAATCTGCCTGGTTAATGTTTATGAATGGTTAGGGTGCATTTGTAATACATGAGTGTACTGATTGAATTACAGACTTCTCCCTTGCTATCTCTCTTTTGCTCTCTCTTGTTCTGCGGTTGTGGAGTTGCAGGGTCAAGTTTCAGCATCTCCGACTCAGGATCTTGTCAACAGGCCAAGGCAATTTGGAACCAGCTGGCATTGGGACTGACTGGCCGGCTGTATAGAGTACAGCAGTAGTGGCGCTGGGCTAGCTACAGTAGACTGCATACAGTGCAGTTCATCACCACATACCACATGAGTAACGCCCTCAACAGTTTGCTGAGGACTCTTCCTAGTTCCAACACCATATCAGGGCATTTAGCACTGAAGCTAACGGTAGAAGAGATGGTGGGAGAATCATAAAGATAAGATATTGCTACCATGGAAAGAAAAAAATACATGCATATAAAACTCCTTTGTGACAAAGCAGAGATAGTAAACAATGGTCATACCCACATACCTAGTTAACAATATCGTGGCATCACAAACCAAACTATGCTGGCTTGGCTATTAGTTCTTTACAAGTTGTACTTTTCAGCACAGTTCCAGTAATTATGTATTGTCGTGGATGTGCAAGCAGGGCCGTTCAGTACAGCTTGGTTTGGCTTGGTTTGACTCAGTAGTGTGAATAGAGAACAGATACAGCAGAGTGAGGGTGGAGCATGGCACTAACGTTGGGACACAGACAGAACAGTCGGAGAACAAAGAGAAGAGGGTGAGGATGGAGACTGACTAAGAGAGGAGGGTGACAATGGAGGGTGACAGAGAGAGGAGAGTTGAGGGGGATAAAGCGAGGAGGGTAAGGACGGAGGGTAGCAAAGAGAGGAGAGTGATGGTGGAGGGTGGTACTCACGTTGGCACTCATTGGGACTGTCTGTCGTCGCCACCCGCCATGGCTTCTGGTTGAACCCTGGACAGCAACGGTCACATGACTCACCACAGGTGTTGTGTTTGCACTCGCACTGCAGCCTAAAGACAGGAGGAGAAAAGAAGAGACATCTGGGTTTCCTGCATCATTCTTTCACATATGACTCTCCAAGAACGGCGCCGGAGGGGATGGCTGCTGTTTTAGGTGCTCCTAACCAACTGTGCTATTTTGTTCATTTTTTTCGTTGATTTTGTACATAATGTTGCTGCAACCATCACTTATGACCAAAAATAACTTCTGGATATCCGCACAGCAATTACTCACCTCGAACTGGATGAAGAAGATTTTTCTTTAACGAGTCTGACACGAAGGATATACTGCTTTCTCTGGAACGGGTCCAAATCCACGTCATTTGCGTGAAGAAAATACAGAGAAAAAGTGGGCGGAGGTCGGCTGCCTTCTGAGAATTTGTAGGAGAGTAAGTAAACCCCCTCTTAGTCAGTCCTATTAGCCAACGTGCAATCATTGGATCACAAAATGGATGAGCTCCGATCAAGGATATCCTACCAACAGGACATTAAAAACTGTAATATCTTATGTTTCACCGAGTCGTGGTTTTACGACAACATGGATAACATACAGCTGGCAGGGTTTTCGGTCCATCGGCAAGACAGAACAGCTGCCTCCGGTAAGGGGTGGCGGTCTGTGTCTATTTGTAAATAACAGCTGGTGCACGAAATCTAATATTAAGGAAGTCTCAAGGTTTTGCTCACCTGAGGTAGAGTATCTCATGATATGCTGTAGACCACACTATTTACCAAGTGAGTTTTCATCTATATTTTTCGTAGTTGTCTATTTACAACCACAAACCGATGCTGGAATTAAGATGGCACTCAAAGAGCTGTATAGGGCCATAAACAAACAGGAAATTCTCATCCAGAAGCGGAGCTCCTAGTGGCCGGGGACTTTAATGCAGGGAAACTTAAATCTATTTTACCTCATTTCTACTAACATGTTAACTGTGTCACGCCCTTGATACGTTTCACCTTTCCTTGTGATTGTCTCCACCCCCTCCAGGTGTCGCTGATTTTCCCAAGTGTATTTATCCCTGTGTTTCTTGGCTCTCTGTGCCAGTTCGTCTTGTATGTTTCCAAGTCAACCAGCGGTTTTCCCCGTTCTTTTGCTTTTTGCATTTCTCCTTTTTCTAGTCCTCCCGGTTTTGACCCTTGCCTGTTTCTGGACTTTGTAACCCGCCTGCCTGACCATTCTGCCTGCCTTGACCACGAGCCGGTCTGCCACTGTGAACCTCCTGGACTCTGATCTGGTTTTGAACTTTTGCCTGTACACGACCATTCTCTTGCCTACTCCTTTTGTATTCATAAACATTGTAAGACTCCAACCATCTGTATCTGGGTCTCGCCTTGTGTCATGATAAAATGTGCAACCAGAGGAAGACAAAAAAAAACTTGAGACCACCGTTACTCCACACACAGAGATGCGTACAACGCTCTCCCTCGCCCTCCATTTGGGAAATCTGACCATAACGCTATCCTCCTGATTCCTGCTTACAAGCTAAAACTAAAGCAGGAAGTACCAGTGACTCACTCAACAAGGAAGTGGTCAGAGGACGCAGATGCTAAGCTACAGGACTGTTTTCCTAGGACAGACAGGAAAAAGTTGTGGGATTCTTCCGATGGCATGGATGAGTACACCACAACAGTCACTGGCTTCATCAATAAGTGCATTGATGACGTTTTCCCCAGTGACCGTACGTACGTACATACCCTAGCCAAAAGCCACGGATTACAGGCAACAGCGAAATAACTTCTCTGCCCGCTTCGAGGCAAGCAACACTGAAGCATGCATGAGAACATCAGATGTTCTGGATGACTGTGTGATCACGCTCTCCATAGCCGATGTGAGTAAGACCTTTAAACTGGTTTAAACAACATTCACTAGGCCACAGGGCCAGACGGACTACCAGGATGTGTACTCTGAGCATGCACTGACAAGTGTCATTTTCTTTTTCCTTTTTTTGTGTGTTTTTTTGTTGTTGTTTTTTAAATTTTACCCCTTTTTCTCCCCAATTTCGTGGTATCCAATTGTTTAGTAGCTGCTATCTTGTCTCATCGCTACAACTCCCGTACGGGCTCGGGAGAGATGAAGGTTGAAAGTCATGCGTCCTCCGATACACAACCCAACCAAGCCTCACTGCTTCTTAACACAGCGCCGGAAGCCCGGAAGCCAGCCGCACCAATGTGTTGGAGGAAACACAGTGCACCTGGCAACCTTGGTTAGTGCGCACTGCGCCCGGCCCACCACAGGAGTCGCTGGTGCGCGATGAGACAAGGATTTCCCTACCGGCCAAAACCCTCCCTAACCCGGACGACGCTAGGCCAATTGTGCGTCGCCCCACGGACCTCCCGGTCGCGGCCGGTTACGACAGAGCCTGGGCACGAACCCAGAGTCTCTGGTGGCACAGCTGGCGCTGCAGTACAGCGCCCTTAACCACTGCACCACCCGGGAGGCACAAGTGTCATTTTCAACCTGTCCCTGACCGAGTCTGTAATACCAACATGTTTCAAACAGACCACCATAGTCCCTGTGCCCAAGAACACAAAGGTAACCTGCCTGAATGACTTCTGATCCGTAGCACTCACGTCTGCAGCTATGTGCTGCTTTGAAAGGCTGGTCATGGCTCACATCAACACCATTATCCCAGAAACCCTAGACCCACTCCAATTTGCATACCGCCCCAACAGATCCACAGATGATGCAATTTCTATTGCACTCCACACTGTCCTTTCCCACCTTGACAAAAGGAACACCTATGTGAGAATGCTATTCATTGTCTACAGCTAAGTGCTCAACACCATAGTGCCCTCAAAGCTCATCACTAACCTAAGGACCCTGGGACTAAACACCTCCATCTGCAACTGGATCCTGGACTTCCTAACGGCCGCCCCCAGGTGGTAAGGGTAGGTAACAACACATCTGCCATGCTGATCCTCAACACAGGGCCCCCTCAGGGGTGAGTACTCAGTCCCCTCCTGTACTGAGCACGACTCTAACACCATCATTAAGTTTGCCAACGACACAACAGTGGTTGGCCTGATCACAGGCAGCTTACAGGGAGGAGTTCAGAGACCTGGCAGTGTGGTGCCAGGATAACAACCTCTCCGTCAATGTGATCAAGACAAAGGAGATGATTGTGGACTACAGAAAAAGGAGGACCGAGCTCGTCCCCATTCTCATCCACGGGGCTGTAGAGGAGCAGGTTGAGAGCTTCAAGTTCCTTGGTATCCACATCATCAACAGCTCTTGATGGTGCAAAAGGTCTACAGCTGCACCATCAAGAGCATCCTAACTGGTTGCATCACTGCCTGGTATGGTAACTGCTCGACCTCCGACCGCAAGGCACGACAGAGAGTAGTGCGTATGGCCCAGTACATCAATGGGGCCAAGCTTCCTGCCATCCAATACCTCTAGATCAGGCGGTGTCAGAGGAAGGCCGAAAACATTGCCAAGGACTCCAGCCACCCTAGTCATTGACTGTCCTCTCTGCTACCACACGGCAAGCGGGACCGGAATGCCAAGTCTAGGTCAAAAAGGCTTCTTAACAGCTTCTACCCCCACTCTTGAACAGTTAATGAAATCACCCGGACTATTTGCATTGTCCCCACCCTACCCCCCATTTTTACGCTGCTGCTGCTACTCTCTGTTTATTATCCTTGCATAGTCACTTTACCTCTACCTACATGTACATATTACCTCAATTACCTCAACTAACCGGTGCCCCAGCACATTGACTCTGTACATGAACCCCCTGTATATTAGCCTCGCTACTGTTATTTTATTGTTGCTCCTTAATTATTTGTTATATTTCTATTTTTCTTAAAACTGCATTGTTGGTTAAGGGCTTGTAAGTAAGCATTTCACTGTAAGGTCTACACCTGTTGTATTCGGATCATGTGAAAATAAAATGTAATTTCATTTTGAAGAGAGGATGTCATGTAGCCTACCTGTATATAATTAATACAGAGCATCTCTACTCAAAAGCATCTTCATGCAGTGTAAGGTGTAAAACAGTCAAATAACTTCCAAAGTGAGTGAAGCAAATACAATGGATAGATCAGTCGTCACTGTCAAACTACAGTATGATGTCATTAACCCTTATTGTTTTTCATTGTCGATAAAATACATCACCTCTATAACAACATCATCTTGGCCTCTTGCCAACGGTTTACATCACACTTACAATTACTACTAATCAGTATAACCAAAATAACCTGTTGCCTTTTTACAATGGCAATGCCAGGAAACAAACAGATGAGGTCATTTCCTTTCTATCAAACCACCAACTATCTCTTCAATCTCAGACACAGATGCTCTAAACTGCACCAACAACAGTTTTAATCTCATTCCAGAAAACCAACTGACTGAACACAACACATCCCTTCAAACTTGTAAACGATGAATAAACAATCTACAAAAGAAGAGTTTATCATTCTGGATTGCTCAATGGATCCTCTCCTCTTTCTTTTGGGGAAACGTTTGCATGCATAATACGCGTATTACAGTGAATGGATGATAGACAGATCATTCAATTGTAAGCATCAACAATAAGAACCTAAGTTAAAAATAAACAATTCTTTAGCTTGTCAAAAACAAGTGCAGAGGCTTGATGTTACAGGTGAAGGTAAGAAAAGGGCTCAGCTCACCGATTCGGGTTGCCTTGGTTACGTCCCCCACACACCTCTGCATGGCCGTGACAAACGCAGCGTCCCCCGACACTGATGTCTTTGATGCTGTAGTAATACTGTCAACCACACAGAGAGGGAGCAACACCGTCGGAATATTGTAGCAGAACCAAAACAATCAGCTCTATTTGAAACACTACATATCAACCTCACCTAAACAAACCCAGCCACTGTCTGGCACCGCAGCTGATCTGAGTCACATTGGGTTAACTGGTTTTTAGTCATGGTCTAGGCCACAGACCCTCACTAGCATCATTTAAGATGCATTTATACAGGTTCAGTACCAGTCAAACGTTTGGACACACCTACTCATTCCAGGGTAACCAAAGAAGTAACCAAAGGAGTTAAATAAATCATCCAAACTATTTCATGTCTTCACTATTATTCTACAATGAAGAAAATAATCCAAAAGAAAGAATAACCCTTGAATGAGGAGGTGTGTCCAAACGTTTGACTGGTACACGTACAAACACACTCCGGACATTGCTCGTCCTAATATTGATATATTTCTTAATTGCATTATTTTTTAATTGCATTTGTGTATATTGTTGTGAATGGTTAGATATTACTGCACTGTTGGAACTAGGAACACAAGCATTTCGCTACATTTGATTTGATGAGGCAGCAGGTAGGCTGCATATAAGAGGTTGGTGTGAGACAACGTCATTGTGTTTTGTACTCTGCTGACGGTGCATTTCTTGTTGAGTTGAGCTGTATTGAACTGAACTGAATTGATCTGAACTGTAATGAACTGAATTGGGTGCCTGTGCTGCTGTTGTGCGACTCAGTCTCACCCTGCGTGTGACAGTGGGGTCCCTCTGGGCCTTGGAGATGAGGTGCCCCAACAGAGTGCTGGTCCTGAGGAAGTGCAGGCGGATGTTGGTGGCTTTGGTGAAATCTCTCAGCACTGGAGAATAGCTGAAGTTCTTAGAGCCCGGGCGACCGTTGACCAGGGACACCACAATCTGGGACAACAACACAACATCACTCAGACAACAATATCCCCATCAATCTACAGAAGTAGTAGTCTTTAGGTACATTTCACAGGTTTCAGCAATTCCCATCCCCAATTCAGTTTCTCACCTCTCCGTTCTCCAATGGGACAGTTTTAGAGTACTCTGTGGTGCAGATCTGGTCGTCATCTCCAACTATGCGTCCATTCGGTTGTTTGCCAAACCTCTCAATGCACTCCCTTTCAGAATCTGATATCAAGAACACAAAGAGTGGTCTGTCAAATACACAGGAGGTTGGTGGCCCCTTAATTGGAAGGAGGATGGGCTCATAGTAATGGATGGAACGGAATAAATGGAATGGTATCGAGCTCAAACACAATGTTTCCATGTGTTTTTATACCATTCCATTGACTCCATTCCAGTCATTATTATGAGCTGTCCTCCTCTCAGCAGCCTCCTGTGGTCAAATACCATCATCTCTCTATCAGGGGCCCACATTGACAGGCCTTGGTGGTTATTTGTCTAAAATACTTTCTTCATCTGCATCTTTTGCCTCTGATCTTATCCATCACTATAAGAAGAAAAAAAGCATGTAGCCTTGTCTGAACCAGAACGGCCCATAGGGCAGGAGTCTATATCCTGTTTCTGTAGCATGAGGCAGCTTGATGTACAAGTACACCCCCTGGAGAGGACGCTAGTCTATTGCAGGGCCTTGACTGTAACCCTGAATCGAAATTGGAATGTTGAACAGTGAAAAATCGTTGCCATTTTTATGAAGATACATCTACTGAATAACAAGAATCAATATTTAATACATAGAGCCAGGAGTATATAAATCGTCGAGAGAGAGAAAATCCTAAAATGAAATTCAAAAGGAGAGTTGAGACACAGCTGTTTCTGCTGGGAAGGTGTGTGTGCTCACACACATGCCTCACAGGGACGGGACATGTCTTCACTTTGAGAGCAGGCTGGTGAGTCTGTGTAGGCCAGGGGGCGGTATATAGGAGAGACTAGGCCTACTGACTGGATCATAGATGCATCATAAGTCACTCATAAACCAAGCTTTTTGCACTCATGGTTAAGTATTAGTATTACAGCTCTGTAGAACAGCACGTTATGGGCTTCACAAATCTTTTACGAAGACATTTCGTCACAATATGACATTTTCATCTGTGTGGTAATGTTTGCCAGTTCCCTCTAGTCTGCATTCAGCAGCAACACATCTGAATTTCAAGGTATATGAAAAAACATGTACTGGACGATAGGTCATCTTCATGTTCCAATAATGCTGTTTTCAACTGTTTTCAACTGTTTTAAACGTTTTCAAGTTAGGGCGGCAGGTAGCCTAGCCTGGGCCAGTAATCAAAAGGTTGCTGGTTCGAATCCCAGAGCCAACTAGGTGATAAATCTGCCGATGTGCCCTTGAGCAAAGTACTTAACCCTAATTGATCCTGTAAGTCTCTCTGGATAAGAGCGTCTGCTAAATGACTCAAACGTAAATGTCAGTCCCGCCCAACCAAGAGCCTTAAAAGGCACAAGCATAATACACAAATGTGTATACTGTGCACATGGTGTGAATTTGAAAATAAACAGCAACACTTACGAGCAAAGTACTGCCATGGAGCGTATGTTTTCCCATGGTCCAGGGAGCGCTCCAGGACCCACAGGTCAGGCCGCGGGGCGTTGGCAAACTTGATCAGGACGTAGGCCACATGGAAGAGCTAAAAACAAGATTAACACAAAGAGTACAGCAGTGTAATACAAAGGGCTACAAACAAGTTGTTAATGGATTCTGGCAGTAGAAGTTGTTGGTTCAAAACGCTGTGGTTTCCTGCGCCTTGGTCCACTAACACCAGCTCAGTCTTGGCAGACGGCTCAGCCTCAGACAATACTCCATTTCCTTTCACGTGAAGGCTAGAGCACAATCACTTTAACAACAATAATCTACCCGACCTGTACCTCCTCCGGCTAGCGAAAACCACCACAGCCTAATGCCCTGAAATCTGCTGGCTTAGCCATTGGGCATTGGGTCAAACGTTCTAATCAAATTCTGTGTCTTCTTTCCTTCCTTTTTAATAACAGTTGACTTGAAACTTGTATTTCTCATATCACAACCATGTGGCCCTCAAGTGCTCATATAGTATGGTACAGTAAAAGACAACCATTGGAAATTATAGAGGCTCAATGAGACCTGTGTTGAGAGTGGATGGAACTGCTGCAGGTGCTTCTGAAACACCCATCCTCCATGCCCTCTGGAGAGAGATTTCTCCTTTCAAAGAACACAGGCTTTACAAGAGCACCGGATGATGATGATTGTTCCCCTGGGTACACTACCCTTTCTCTACGACCCTCATGGCTGTTTCCACACTCAATGTTCCCACACTCAATGTTCCTCTCTTGCCATCATCATCATCAGGGCTCAATAGTGGGTTGCTTCAGTTCCATTACATAGAATTGAAAAGCTGCTTTTTTTCAACAGTCAAAGCCATCTTTGTGGTGGTTGCCATGGAGCTTGCACGGCTCGGAATTAGAACTTATGACATCAGACCACACAGAAGTGGCAATTGCAGTGTAAACAAACACACCTGACCGCCCCACCCTCACTTTTCTGCTTTTAAGACTGCAAGCTGACATTATTTCCAAAAGATTTCATTATTAGCAGAGATCCTAAAACATGAGAGAGAAACATAAAAGAGCATGAACACATGAGCTTGACATACTGCATGAAAACTGTATCTAACAAAGAACATGATCTTCAAAAAGAATGGCCCTGCTTTAAGACTGGCTGCTTTTGGCAAAGTTGAAAAGGATAAAGGCAGGCCCACACTAGTCGGGGATCCTTTAGAGTCTTCAAAACCCCAGCATGCTTTTGTGATTGGAGTTCAAGTTCTCCGTCTTCCCTTGTCTCTCCTTGCACGAGGAAGAGCTGTGCTAATAGTGATATCAAAGCAAAGCAAACTCTTGGCCGAGGAGTCTGAGACTTGTCAACCAGGCTCCACAATTAACTTGGAAGGATTGCATCCCCCCACCTTGAGAAATGACCAGTAGTTAATTTGGCTTTGATTGATCTGAGGATGGTTCAGGGGGTCAGATAGTATGTTGAGCCTGGTCTTGTCTTGCCAAGTCAACACACAAAAACCATTACAGAACACTCCAAGCAGCTGGTCAAAACCTCTGCTTTCAACAAGTAGCCTAGATAAGTGTGCAAAGATCTAAGTTTAGAAGCAAAATGAATGAGTGGAAGTCTTAAAGACAATGATTTGTGAGCAATCTTATAGCTCTTGTCTTAACCCCGTTGGTAAACAGCCTGTTCTGACCTCTATTGCTCATGGGAGTGTCTCAAAGCTAATCAGAGAACACTTCCACCCACCATTCTACAGGATGCACAAGGAACAAAAAAATAGCATCTGAGATTCAAGAGTACACAAACAAAACGTAGGCTGCATATTGTCAGACCTAAAAACAGACACAAGGCAAAGTCTTGGCTGAGAGCTGAGAGGTTGCTATCAATAGACTGGGTTTGTTGAAGAGGAAGGAGCAGGAAGATGTTCGTTCACACACGTTGGGATGCGATGATGGTGGGACTGGGATGGGGGGTGGGGGGGGGGGGGGGCAGAGACGTGCCGACTGGCATGTGGGCCTGTTTCAGATTCCTGCCATGCCGTCACATTTCTCCCCCCTCTCCCCCCATGTCACCATGCCAGGGCATGCCACTGCTTTCAGGAACCTGTCCCTGACAAGTGGCACACAACAGCGACAATCTTCTAGGCCAGAGGAACGCAGCTCACACATAAAACAGAGACCAAACAGATACATTTGTGAGATAAAAAAATATCCACCACAAACGGATTCTCTAGTAACTACCTGTGAAAGTCCAACAAAAATCACAAAATGTGGAAATAAAAAATAAAAAAGTGAACTCTGTCTTTGTACAGGTATAAAACATGGATTACTTCATAGAATAAAAGCAAATCCTGTCTGTGGATTGGCATCAGGGTTGGGCTCAATTCAGAATTTTGGAATTGAATCACGGAATCAGTAGGCTATTAAACAAACATATATCTCAACAGAAATAAGACCGATCCTGCTTCTGTTTGAATGTTTGTTAATGTTAATAGCCTACTGATAGCCTACGGAATCAGTAGGCTATTAAACAAACGTTCAAACAGAAGCAGGATCGGTCTTATTTCTGTAGCAACATGGTCTAGGAAAAGGCATCAATTCAACAGCACACTGATGTGTTTCAGAACCGTGGACAGCGACCGCTATCCAACGTGGGAGAAACGCATGTTATAAAATAATATTATTTTTTATTAGTGTTGCACCATTGTTCTTACGTAATATAACCCTATACAACTTCAGTAGCACATGTCTTAGTGATGGACTGTGCCATCCCCATGACCTCCACAATGGATTAGTCCACTAAGACTGGCATGAATCAGACAGGTGTCTTGTACTAAAGAAATCTCGGTCGACCAACAGCCTATCAACCAAACAATCAAACAGTCAACCAATGAGGTATAAAGAAGTCAAGTCTGACCGTTGTTTCTTTCGATCATCTACTCACGTTCGCATATGCAAATTCATGGACTGTATATAAACGGGTTGCATCCGGTTTTGACAGACCAACATCGCATTCGTGTCATCACGTCATCCAAAAACATGGCAGACATTAGCTGGATAAGAGCGTCTGCTAAATGACTTAAATGTAAATGTAAATGTGAAAATAAAATGTTAATGAGTGATGAAGAAGAAAAAAACTGCCTCAGCAACAATTATTTGAATTATTATGTATTTTTGGTGCACAAAGATGACAACTAAAGTGTTTTATTAGGAATTTTCTAATCTGACTTCTCTATGTGATCATCTATGGAAATAGTCTTTCTGAGCCAGGCATCACTTAAACTGCAATACCGAAGCAAGACTGTAGGGGCAGTTGAAACCGTGCTTCTAGAGCGGAACCCTGGCCCCTTGCATTCAACCAGAGAGGAAGAGGCGAAGCGAGAGGGGAAAGTCAGTCCAAAATCTGTCTCCTCCAGCATGTGGTGTTTTTTTGTTTTTCACCCCCCAAACAATCAGGTTTTGTTTTGAGGTCAATGAGAGAGTGTTGAATTTAGTCAACAAAAAACACTATGGTTTATTTGTAACATGAGGCTAATTTGATAGAATATAAGTTTCGTAAGGCTTAGGTTGTGACGAGTGTACTGATATAAGTAGGACACGTGACATCCCGCCAACGTTGATAAAAAACACTTTATATTGGAGATGCGTTTGGGGTTGTGCCTGTTGTTCACAGGCCTATCTGCCCTCTCAATGGCTAGAATTGTCCCACCTGATCTCACCTCCTCCCAATGAGGACATGTATTTCCATTGTTAGAGTGGCCACTCAAACATCTGGTCAATCAATATAATGGATCATCTGTGATTCATGAGTTGAAATTCAATTCAAACTGGCCACACCCCACAAGATATAGAATTTGAATATGAGTTTGAGTGACGGGTTGTAGAATTTAACTCAGTGCAATTCAAAGAAATTCCACTCAGTCATAGAACATGAGAGTTTCATTAAATCTGACAGGACACACTTCCAGATACCAAAGAATATATAACTTTTCTCTGAAAACAATGTTCATATACTCTTTTAACCTTAGTGCTTAGAATAGCAAATTATATTTCCACCAACCATGTAATTTGCTTTGCTTCTTTTTGAAGGCATCGGGGTCAACTTGAGGATGTTATGCATTCTGAAAAAAGTGATTCATGAAATTTAATAACTTTGAAAAATTGCATACAGGTTTTGCTTTACTTGATCATTTAAGAGTTTGCCCTGAAAATCAACTGTTCCAACAATAGTTTATATGCATGTACAGTACCAGTCAAAATTTTATTTGTACTATTTTCTACATTGTAGAATATTAGTGAAGACATCAACATTATGAAATAACACATTTGGAATCATGTAGTAACCAAAAAAAGTGTTAAACAAATCAAAATATATTTTAGATGGAATCATGTAGTAACCAAAAATATATTTTGGATTTTAGATTCTTCAAAGTAACCACCCTTTCCCTTGATGGCACACTCTTTGCATTCTCTCGACCATGTTCATGAGGAATGCTTTTCCAACAGTCTTGAAGGAGTTCCCACATATGCTGAGCACTTGTTGACTGCTTGTCCTTCACTCTGCAGTCCAACTCATCTCAAACCATCTCAATTGGGTTGAGGTCGGGTGATTGTGGAGGCCAGGTCATCTGATGCAGCACCATCACTCTCCTTCTTGGTCAAACAGACCTTACACAGCCTGGAGGTGTGGTTGAAGTCATTGTCTTGTTGAAAAACAAATGATTGTCCCACGAAGCGCAAACCAGATGGGATGGCGTACCGCTACAAAATGCTGTGGTAGCCATGCTGGTTAAGTGTGCCTTGAATTCTAAATAAATCACTGAGAGTGTGACCAGCAAAGCACCCCCACACCATCACACCTCCTCCTCTATGCTTCAGAGTGGGAACCACACATGCGGAGATCATGGTGGACACAGTGGTTGGAACCAAAACCTCTGATTTGGACTCATCAGACCAAAGCACAGATTTCTACCGGTCTAATGTCCGTTGCTCGTGTTTCTTGGCCCAAGAAAGTCTCTTCTTATTATTGGTGTCTTTTAATAGTGTTTTTTTTGCAGCAATTCAAAAATGAAGGCCTGATTCATGCAATCTTCTCTGAACAGATGATGTTGATATTGTGTCTGTTACTTGAACTCTTTGAAGCATTTTTCTGGGCTGCAAATTCTGAGGCGGGTAACTCTAATGAACTCTGCAGCAACGGGAACTTTGTGTCTTCCTTTCCTGCGGGGGTCCTCATGAGAGGCAGATTCATCATAGTGCTTGATGGTTTTTATGACTGACTGACTTTATTGTCTTAAAGTAATGATGGACTGTCATTTCTCTTTGCTTATTTGAGCTGTTCTTGCCATAATATGGACTTGGTCTTTTACCAAATAGGGATATCTCTATATACCACCCGTACCTTGTCAAAACGCAACGGATTGGCTCAAACGCATACTTCCTGCGCCGACAGAGATGGTCGCCTTGCTTCGCGTTCCTAGGAAACTATGCAGTATTGTCACGCCCTGACCTTAGAGATCTCTGTTTTCTATATATTTTGGTTAGGTCAGGGTATGACTAGGGTGGGTACTCTAGGTTTTTGCATGTCTAGGTTTTTTTTGTATGTCTATGTTGGCCTGATATGGTTCCCAATCAGAGACAGCTGTTTATCATTGTCTCTGATTGGGGATCATATTTAGGCAGCCCTTTTCCCCCACTTTCTGGTGTGGGATCTTGTCTACAGTTAGGTGCCTGTGTGTGTGCACACTAGTAGCGTCACGTTTCATTTGGTTGTTTGTTGTTTTGTTTTGGTGAGTTTAAGTACATAAAAAATATGTGGAACTCTATTCACGCTGCGCCTTGGTCTCACTCATATGACGATCGTGACAAGTATTTTGTTTTCTTATGTATTACTTATTATATTGTTACCCCAGGAAATCTTAAGTTCTATTACTGGAGAGGATCCCAGCCGGTGACCCAAAACAATGGCGCCGCAGAAGGGGCAGACTGAGCGGTCTTCTGGTCAGGTTCCATAGACGGGCACATCGCGCACCGCTCCCGAGTATACTACTCACCAATGTCCAGTCTCTTGACAACAAGGTAGAAGAAATCAGAGCAAGGGTTGCCTTCCAGAGAGACAGAGATTCTAACGCTCTTTGTTTCAAGGAAACATGGCTCACTCGGGATACGTTATCAGAGTCGGTACAGCCACCTGGTTTCTTCACGCATCGCGCCGACAGATACAAAAATCTCAATGGTAGGAAGAAGGGCGGGGGTGTATGCCTTATGATTAACGAGACGTGGTGTGATCATAACAACATACAGGAACTCAAGTCCTTTTGTTCACCTGACCTAGAATTCCTTACAATCAAAAGCCGTCCGTATTATCTACCAAGAGAATTCTTTTCGATTATAATCACAGTCGTGTACATCCCCCCGCAAGCAGACACTTCGACGGCCCTGAAAGAAATTCTTGGACTCTATGTAAACTGGAAACCACATATCTCGAGGCTGCATTTATTGTAGCTGGGGATTTTAACAAGGCTAATCTGAAAACAAGGCTCCCTAAATTTGATCAGCATATCGAATTTTTAATTTTTTTTATTTCACCTTTATTTCACCAGGTAGGCAAGTTGAGAACAAGTTCTCATTTACAATTGCGACCTGGCCAAGATAAAGCAAAGCAGTTCGACACATACAACGACACAGAGTTACACATGGAGTAAAACAAATACAGTCAATAATACAGTATAAACAAGTCTATATACGATGTGAGCAAATGAGGTGAGATAAGGGAGGTAAAGGCAAAAAAAGGCCATGGTGGCAAAGTAAATACAATATAGCAAGTAAAACACTGGAATGGTAGATTTGCAATGGAAGAATGTGCAAAGTAGAAATAAAAATAATGGGGTGCAAAGGAGCAAAATAAATAAATTAATTAAATACAGTAGGGAAAGAGGTAGTTTTTGGGCTAAATTATAGGTGGGCTATGTACAGGTGCAGTAATCTGTGAGCTGCTCTGACAGTTAGTGCTTAAAGCTAGTGAGGGAGATAAGTGTTTCCAGTTTCAGAGATTTTTGTAGTTCGTTCCAGTCATTGGCAGCAGAGAACTGGAAGGAGATGCGGCCAAAGAAAGAATTGGTTTTGGGGGTGACTAGAGAGATATGCACGACACTGGCAGGTAAAACCCTGGATCATTGTTACCCTAACTTCTGCGATGCATACAACCCCCCTCCTTTAGGAAAATCTGACCACGACTCCATTTTGTTGCTCCCAGCCTATAGACAGAAACTAAAACAGGAAATGCCCATGCTCAGGTCTGTTCAACGCTGGTCCAACCAATCGGATTCCACGCTTCAAGATTGCTTCGATCACCTGGACTGGGATATGTTCCGCAAAGCATCGGACAATAACATTGATAAATACGCTGATTCGGTGAGCGAGTTTATTAGCAAGTGCATTGGTGATGTTGTACGCACAGCGACTATCAAAACCTTCCCCAACCAGAAATCGTGGATTGATGGCAGCATTCGTGCAAAACTGAAAGCGTGAACCACTGCTTTTAATCAGGGCAAGGCGACCGGAAACATGACCGAATACAAACAATGTAGCTATTCCCTCCGCAAGGCAATCAAACAAGCTAAGCGTCCGTATCGAGACAAAGTAGAGTCGCAATTCAACGACTCAGACACAAGAGGTATGTGGCAGGGTCTACAGTCAATCACGGACTACAAAAAGAAAACCAGGCCAGTCGCGGACCACAATGTCCTGCTCCCAGACAAACTAAACAACTTATTTTCTCACTTTGAGAATAATACAGTGCTACCGACACGGCCCGCTACCAAAACCTGCGGCTTCTCCTTCACTGCAGCCAACGTGAGTAAAACATTTAAACGTGTTAACCCTCGCAGGGCTGCCGGCCCAGACGGCATCCCTAGCTGTGTCCTCAAAGCATGCGCAGACCAGTTGGCTGGTGTGTTTACGGACATATTCAATCAATCCCTATCCCAGTCTGCTGTTCCCACATGCTTCAAGAGGGCCACCATTGTCCCTGTTCCCAAGAAAGCTAAGGTAACTGAGCTAAACGACTATCGCCCTGTAGCACTCACTTCCGTCATCATGAAGTGCTTTAAGAGACTAGTCAAGGACCATAGCACTTCCACCCTACCTGACACCCTAGACCCACTCCAATTTGCTTACCGCCCCAATAGGTCCACAGATGATGCAATCGCAATCGCAATCACACTGAACACTGCCCTAACCCATCTGGACAAGAGCAATACCTATGTAAGAATGCTGTTCATCAACTACAGCTCAGCATTTAACACCATAGTACCCTCCAAACTCGTCATTAAGCTCAAGAGCCTGGGTCTCGACCCCACCCTGTGCAACTGGGTCCTGGACTTCCTGACGGGCCGCCCCCAGATGGTGAGGGTAGGAAACAACATCTCCACCCCGCTGATCGTCAACCCTGGGACCCCACAAGGGTGCTTTCTCAGCCCTCTCCTGTACTCCCTGTGGCCATGCACGCATCCAACTCAATCATCAAGTTTACAGGCGACACTACAGTGGTCGAATATATTACCAACAACGATGAGATTGCCTACAGGGAGGAGGTGAGGGCCCTCGGTGTGTGGTGTCAGGAAAATAATCTCACACTGAATGTCAACAAAACAAAGGAGATGATCGTGGACTTCAGGAAACAGCAGAGGGAGCAGCCCCCTATCCACATCGACGGGACAGTAGCGGAGAAGGTGGAAAGTCCCTCGGCGTACACATCAAGGACAAACTGAAATGGTCCACCTACACAGACAGCTCAGTGAAGAAGGCGCAGCAACCTCAGGAGGCTGAAGAAATTCGGCTTGTCAACAAAAGCACTCACAAACTTCTACAGATGCACAATCGAGAGCATCCTGTTGGGCTGTATCATCGCCTGGTACGGCAACTGCTCCACCCACAACCGTAAGGCTCTCCAGAGGGTAGTGAGGTCTGCACAACGCATCACCGGGGGCAAACTACCTGCCCTCCAGGACACCTACACCACCCGATGTCACAGGAAGGCCAAAAAGATCATCAAGGACAACAACCACCCGTGCCACTGCCTGTTCACCCCGCTATCATCCAGAAGGCGAGGTCAGTACAGGTGCATCAAAGCCACTTTAATAATTAAAAATTGGATGTAATAAATGTATCACTAGCCACTTTAAACAATGCCACTTTATATAATGTTTACATCCCCTACATTACTCTTCTCGTATGTATATAATGTACTCTATACCATCTACTGCATCTTGCCTATGCCGTTCGGCCATCGCTAATCCATATATTTTTATGTAATATTCTTTACACTTGTGTGTATAAGGTAGTTGTTGTGAAATTGTTAAGTTGCTTGTTAGATATTACTGCATGGTCAGAACTAGAAGCACAAGCATTTCTCTACACTCGCATTAACATCTGCTAACCATGTGTATGTGACAAATAGAATTGGATTTGAATTCCACAAATTAACTTTTAACAAGACACACCTGTTAATTGAAATGCATTCCAGGTGACTACCTCATGAATTTGGTTGAGAGAATGCCAAGAGTGTGCAAAGCTGTCATCAAGGCAAAGGGTGGCTATTTTGAAGAATATACCTATAAAATATATTTTGATTTGTTTATCACTTTTTTGATTACTACATGATTCCATAAGTGTTATTTCATAGTTTTGATGTCTTCACTATTATTACAAAATGTAGAAAATAGTAAAAATAAAGAAAAACCCTTGAATGAGTAGGTGTCTCCAAACTTTTGACTGGTACTGTATATAACAACATGTTTGATGTTTTATCTACAAGATATTTGTATAGACTACACCAAATATAAAATAAAATTTCACTGAATTCAAATTCAAATTGCAATTCTGTATCCTGTTTACTACTTCAATTCAATAATTGGAATTTGAGGCATTCTCAATTCAATTGAGCCAAACCCTGATTGGAATTTAAACCATGATGACTCAACCTCACAAGAAACCAACCCTTCAGAAAGACAGAACATGAGTTAGGTCTAGCGGCTGAGGCTGCTGCCTCAAACACACATACAGTACACAGTATGTGCCCCTACCTGTGCTACCTGTGTGGGATCGAATCCTGGCCCCACTGGCCTTCTTTAAACAAGTATTTTCCCTCTGTCTCTCTCTCCCTATTAATAAAACAATAAAATACGAAAGGACAGAGTGTATAATCCATAGAGAAAAAAATAATGACTGAGAAAAGGCTTAGAGACAACCTGTCAGAAGAATACAACTGTCTCCTGGCAGACAGAGAGAGAGAGTGAGAGAACAAGAGAGAGAGAGAATGGCCTGGCCTGGCAGTGCTCTGTTCTTTTCTGTCTCAGGGCTCTGTTCCATCCCCCCGTCCTGCCAGTCTAAATATTCATACTTGACTGCTATCCAGCACTTATTG
The DNA here is from genome assembly GCF_034236695.1 of Oncorhynchus nerka. Classification (NCBI taxonomy): domain Eukaryota; kingdom Metazoa; phylum Chordata; class Actinopteri; order Salmoniformes; family Salmonidae; genus Oncorhynchus; species Oncorhynchus nerka. Next base: position 24,999,801 of record NC_088424.1, on the reverse strand, counting down.
TTTGGAACAGCCTGAAATATCTTGGTGACATGATAACAGTACCGGTCCAGACTCCTGGTATGTGCTGCAAAGACATGAAGCAGAATTGAATAGACAAGCCCTGTGAACATTAAAACTCAACATGACCTGGGATATTGGTCTTATTCATCATAACACTTGAAGTGATCTCCACCCTAAATCTAAAGGCCTGGGCCACAGGAACAGGAGTGTTAGTCATATCTATGGAGGACGGTGGGTGTGGAGGGTCAAAAAGGTTGAGTTGTCACATCTCACTCCTTCAGCTTTTAGCCCCAGTCCAAATTCCTGCTGGTGACTCCCATAAACAAGCCATATACACAGGGCGTTAAGTGTCCAGATCTCTCATCTAAACTCCAGTTACCACCCCAGAGAATAGAGCAGGCAGAGGCCTCAGCAACCTCCCACCATGACACCGTTCTCACCATCATGCCCCAGTGTTGTCACCTTCCTCTCACTGCATGTTTACTGAGTGTTTGCACCATCATGCTTAGGCTTGGGCGGTATACCGTAAATGCCGTTTCCAAATACTAGGGTATTTGGAAAAAGACACAGGATGGTTTTTCAACCACGTCTATACCATCACAACTATTTATTTGAAGTTTTTCAATCAATTTGAATATTTGTAGCTTTTTAAGTTAATTCCGGCAGTCAACTTGGGCAATACATTAGGAGATGAAGCAGATTGCGTTCTTAATTTCACCTGTCACATTATTTTACAATATGAAGCTTATCGTAGTTCCCCAGAACAGTTGAGCCTGTCACGTGTTTGTTTGTACATAGCAGACGTCGGGAGCTGGTGAGTCCATAGCTGTCTATATCTATCAGCGAGTCTCTGTTGTGTGGTGCACACGAGATGATGAAGTTACACTTGTATTCTCTCATTCACTTTTACTTGTTCATGTCCACTCACCGAAAATGAAAATGACATTCAGTAGCTACTAGCTATGCTTGTGTAACTTTATGAGCTGGATTTGCCTGTCTTTACAATTAGTTTAAGTTCGTTTTCGCTTGTTAGCATTTAGCTAACAGCATCTATGTGATTGTTAGTTTGTGTAACAGAGGTCCAATGGGATTTCCTTGCATTTTTAGCGCCCACTCATAAGCCATGCAGTTAATACCGTAAATCCCGAGGAGGGTATGAAGGAGGGAATGACCATATGAAAATCTGGATACCGGCCAAGCCTAATCACACCCTAGTGTTCTCACTTTCCTCTCACTGCATGTTGACTGAGTGGTCTCACCTTCTCACCAAAAAAATACAGTTCTGATAAATGTAACACAGCCGCATAATGGAGTGAGATACTCAATGTTTTATTGAGAGAAAAAAATATTGACTGAATTATAGCACATTAACAATTGTATAATGACGGACAACTGCCGTGTTGTTGGCTCCATGCAGAATTCCTGCCCCGACTTCACACATGCCTGTGCTTCAGGTAACAGAGCCTCGCAGTCAGGGTTATACTCCCACTGAACAAATAGTCTACACTTAGAAACTAATACAGTATTAGAGCCTATGGAAAATAGGCTGGTTGCGTGACTTTATGACTTAATGCCATGTCTGCCTTGTGGACCTGTCCAATCATACTGTAATCTAACCATGTTGATCAAATGAACTCAATGAACTGGGTTGATATAGTCTTTCATTAATTTACTACTGAGTACTCGGTGAGATTGTTACATTAAGACACCACCTACTACGATGTCTGCTGCCAATAGGTATATTACTGGGCTTAAAGAAGTTCAATTAAATGAACTAATAGAGTTGAAATCCTACTGTCTATGGTCTCTAGATAACATTGTTTGTCATTACATGTGCTTGTTATTCTAAAAATGTAGGACAGACAGGTGTTCAATTGCAGTCCAGAAACAAATCATCTCCAAGTCTTAGGCAGGAAGGAGCCAGTCAGCCAGGAGGGTTCAGGAGGGCTACTGTAAAAAGCAAAAGCCTAACAGATACAGTAGAATCTATCTGACAGAGATCTCTTTGTGTCTGATATTAGGGCAGAGGAATGCACCATGGCAGAGCTAGGAGCCATCGCCTTCTGTTGGAGCGGATCAGGCCCTGCCTGCCAGCCTGCCAGCCTGCCAGACAGACAGACAGTTGCAGCGCAATGGGGCTGGGGTGTTTTTAGTCTGGATTGAAACAATGCAATCTACAACTGTTTGTCTGAAGTGGAACAGGTGGTGATAGTGGCGAGGGGGGTGGGTCATGGGGGTATTTCTCTCTGTCTCCATGGTGGGCATACATTCCACCTCTTTCCAGGGACTCAATGATCCTTTTTAAAGCTATATACTCAAAATAGTCTCTCCAAACATGTGGGCTTGGCCCAAAGATAGTCACAAGAGGTAATTGTATGCACTGTGAAAATGTGATGAATGCAAGTTTATACAAGCAAGGAACCTATTGTAAAAGGTACAGCTGCTGCTCTGCAATTGACTGAGAATGTTTCCTGTATGTTTGTTCAGTAGGAATGATTGTGTTGGTGGCTTACCCATTATAATGGCTTGTTCAGAGTTCACGTTTAGTAAATGGATTACATTTAAACACCTGATTACAACATATTGTGTTTGTAACCAGCACCACAATAAAACTATAACAACCGATCTAAATTAGAACAAACAGGACGCATCAGTGATCGTGTATCAAAAATACATATCGGAGAAATCTTTGCCCACACCTGCGTCAATGACTGTATCAGTAGGTCTACAACCTCTGATAAGCATTTCTATGTAACACTATGTATATCGCCTCCACGGGCCTTGAAAAGGTGGGTTAAGATAAACCCATTCTGCTTTTCCACAATGGAGCTCCAGGTTTAGGAGGTAGTGGCATTCCTGTCCAACAATGTGATCCAGACATGAAGCCAGGGTGAGGTTGCTAACCAGACTGTGTGGGCTGCCTGCAAGGCCGAGCCCAGGGAGCGGGGCTGTAAATATGTGCAACAGACACCCGACTGCAGCTGGCATGGCGCCCACCACAGAGCGGAGCAGAGCAGAGCCCACCAGCTAAACACAGCTACTTACATCACCTCCATCATCACCACAGCAACAGCTAGGGAGCCAAACATGTGTCCCAAGAGTTAGACTATGCCAGCTATACAGTAAACACTGACAAAGGTATAGGAATGATATTGGAAGCCTATTTAGACAATGTATCATCAATATTAACACCACCAACATAAGGAAAGGATATTCAATTTAAGATTTTGTTAAGAACCAAATAATGATGACACTGTATTTGAACAAAATTGGTAACATGCCGTAAGCGGTAACACAAGTTATTCCATTCCAAATATGTTTTTGATTATTTTGATTCTTGCTTTTTATGATCTACGTTCTGATTACATTCCATGTATGATGGAGTACTTGCGTCTAAAAGTATTCTGTGGTTTGATAAGCACCTGGTTCTTTCCAGGGCCTAATTGTGAAGTTATGCATGTTGAGTCAGTACCAAGGCTGTCAGGGAAATAGACTGTAGGAGCGGTCAGTGAGAGAACAAAACCCTGCTCAACTCAGCCCTGTACGCTCACCTTAGCAACACAACAAACACATATACAGTTAATACTGCAGGCTGCTGTTGCAACAACATCACACTACACATACCTATATATCTGCTATAACACAATCCTCTGAACAATCCATTTGATCACTGTCTATGTATCATTTTGACTGTTAGCATTAGCTGTTTGCTACTGCATCGCATTAGAAGGCATTTGCACCATGAATACTCAAACACAGAACCAGACATATTTTATTCCTACCCACATATTTTATTCCATCATATGCAGTCTATTTCCCTGACAGCTATCATGGAAGGTGGGTAGGTATTCAGGGTGGGGTGGGGATGAAGAATTCTGTATGAAGCTGTGTGTGTGTGTGTGTGTGTGTGTGTGTGTGTGTGTGTGTGTGTGTGTGTGTGTGTGTGTGTGTGTGTGTGTGTGTGTGTGTGTGTGTGTGTGTGTGAAGACGGGGAGGCAGACAGGAGGGTCTTTTCCACACAGTCTGCCCAATTCACTGCACCTCCTCAATCCATTTACCCACTGTAAAGAAAAGGCCAGATCACTTTCAGAGAAGCCTTGAAAAGAACCAACCCTTTGTGAAAACAGCACAGATGTCACACAATGCAGCCTACATCAGCCTACATCGATTCCAGGACAAATGTGGGTATAAAACAATCAGACAAAACTTCAGTGGGAAGCAGCAGGGTCTGGAAAGATAGAGTGGATTAAGTTCAACAGGAAGTCTTCATAACTTACAATAAATTAACCACTACCAGCAAGCTTCAGAAATGCGGTCATCCTAAACTATATACAGTGGGGAGAACAAGTATTTGATCATCTGCAAAATCGGCAGTGAAATACTTGTTCTCCCTACTGTATATATATATCCTGATATAGTACTTTCTTATCTTACCATCAAGTTACTCAGCCATCCAGCAATAAGTACCACACACTCATTACCAAACCCTACAGAGTAGAGAACAAGTACAGCATCAAAACCCACCTATCAGAAAAAACTCTTACTTATCAGAGACACTCTCCAATCAGATACCTACGCTCACCATTCAGAACCATGAGTACCTCACACCTAGCCAATCGCAGCCCACCTCACATCAGTGTTGTTCATGATATGACAAATACCAAATCTCACACAAACAAATCCTAACCCCCTGAAATAGCAACCAATCAGGGTTCAATCAGAGCTTCACACAAACCAATTAGTGTCCATTCAATGGGATAGCGCCCACCAATCAGAGGCCTTTCAGTAATGTGGTATGACAGACAGCAGTAAGCCCAGGCATCTCTGTCTCACATGGTCCAGGGCACTCAGGCAGATAAGCACATGTGGTCAGGGCTCCTAAAATACATTCCCCAGAAAAAAAACTGCATGGGCGACTGTGGGGCCGATCCATCCGTGGTGCCAATGTTCACTAGGACAAAGAGTCGCCACAACACCCTGTAAATAGTTTTAACAAGGGAGGGCAAGTCTCGCTGTACAGGTAGACAGGCTGTTTTGTGGAGAGGATTTCATTGTGTTCGTTTGTGGAGGACATATGTGGTTTTGAAGAGTTTAAATTTATATTGCAATTAAGAAAATGTGCCTCCGTTAAGTCAATAAAAAATGAACAAGATGTTGAATTAGATTTATTGGGTCAAATCTACTGCATCATGAAACTCACAGCAGAAGGCTCTAATCAACGTGTTGACTGTCTTTCTGGGTGAGCTGCTCCAATGCCCTGAAGACAAACTGACTAAGGCAATACCCTCCACCAGATCCACAAATCAAGAAGCGCCCCTACACCCAGGATCTGCCCATAGTAGGAGGGAGTTGAAAGTCACCTCCTGATTTATGGCAGGCTTTGTCACGGGTCACAGGTCAAAAGCCCACAAGATAACACAGGCAGGCGGCTACTTAAGTGTGAGAGCTGTTCCCCTCTGTCAACATAATCCAGTGGTGTGGTTGGGTTGATTTGCACAAGGAGCTACACCCAATGGAGTTGTACTCTTTCACACTGACTGACTGACTACAAGATTTATATCAAGTAAATACAAAAGATATACTGTATTTTGTCTAATACAAAGTTCCAGGCCAATTCGGACTCTTTCCTTCTCTAAAAACTTCAAACGTATGACCATGTTAATCCACAAAGGAAATGGGTTCACCTTTCTGTGCTATTATTATATCATTCAACATTCCACAAAAGCTTAGCTGGAATCAGCCCTTGACAGATTGGTGCTGCTTCAAACGTGCCACTGCTTTACAGAACCGTCAGAAATGGCCACGTCAAAAACCACCCGGCTTCCCTTTGAACTTGGTTGGTTTGACATAAACAATGACGGTGCCATTATCTAATTTATCCGCTTGGAGAGATGGAGGTAAGACTGGCAAAGGGAGGGAAGGAGGGAGCAAGCACCTGTGTTAGTCTTAGAAGAGACCACAAAGACCATTCATTTAACTGGATCCAGCCCTTACAAATATCAGTGACCGCATCATATGTTCCGTGCCTTAACTGAATCTACAAAGGCTTTGAACTGCTTCTATCAGGCAACATAAATTTGATCAATTCTATCCAAGCATTAAATAAATCTGAGCAGAAGGGCGAAAGGGATCTGGCAAGTTAGTCTGAAATAAACTTGACATTCTTTATCTTTCTGTTTCTTGGAGGTACATTTACTTATTTTGACAAATGCTTTATTATGACTGTAAAATCATCAAAGGGTTATAGGAACCAACACTATTTGACAGACATCTGTGCTGAAAGCACATGGAAGTGTGGTTGACTGAATTCTTTCAGAGGCATCGAGAACACCTTTCCTTATCTACATACACCTCTGATGTGAACACATGGCCTACACAAGAATGCATACCCAGAGTTAATAACCACAAAATAACATTGTACAACTTTACCAAACGTAATTATTCTATGGGATACAGTATTTAACAATTATCATGGAAGAATACTGCTTTAACTTTGTTCTTCAGTTTTCAGCTGTTTCAATATTTAGGTGGAATGATTTTGTGAAGAACATAATATCTATGCAGTTTAACAAATTAGCATAGATTGGCAGCCAATCTAGTTTTTTTGTTTGCCTCGCATTGAATTGATAAGTCTCAGGTCAATGCTGCCAAATCAGTCTGCTCTAATTTGTGAAATGATAACCTTGGAAGGCAACATTCCAATAAAACCAGCTGTTTTAAAGCTGCAAGCTTTTTAATGAAAGCAGATTGAATCTCAGCACACACAGCCTCATAAATACATTCTTGGCATTGACAAAAGACTTAGTGGAAGCTAAAAACAAATGGATGACATAAGGGGGGAGGGGCCAGGTGAGCTTGGTCTGGAGCCTCACTGGATCACAGTTGAGTGACTCCTCATGGACAAAAAAAAGATTTAATCCATGGAATGGTCCTTTGGAAGGTTGTTAACATATCTTAAAGAATAATTGAGAAATAATTAAAGTTGGCATATTTATGACAGACCTCCTTTAAGACTCCATAATGTTTAATCTGTAGGTGCTACAAAGAAAAAATTGTTGAAAATAATATTCTCTATGGACATATCAAAGTTTCAAAGTGGGATCTTTGCTACTTTTAGAGATATGATCCAATTTGTAAGTATTTCCAACTAAATTAATGTGAAAATGTATTCAAAATGGTCACCCTCTGCTGCTAATTTGCAGGATGTGCAATGATACAAGTAAAAGGAGGGCTGTTATTGGTTACATTGCCTACTACGCCAATTTCTCTGTATAAAATGGGCCATAACTTTTAAGCTAGCAGAGATCCCACTCTGGAACTTTGATATGCCTGTAGAGTATATTATATTCAACAATTAATTGCCAAATTTGCCATATCAAAAATGGTTTATTTTCAATATGCATGTTTATATTTTTTTTTAAATACCAAAAAGCATGGTCGTTTTGTTTTGTCCAGGCTTCGTGAGGAATCAGTCAGTTGCTGTTTGGGCGGGACAAATGGGGAGGGGGCCGTGTGGTTGGTAGTTTCTGAGAATACTTCATCCCTGTGCCCTTTATAGCACGCCTTAATGCAGTAATGCCACTTTCCCCGCTCCCAAATAAACTGAGCATTACCACATCTTAAACGCAGACGTCCCTCGCTTTTTCAAGCCATGCGGGCACTATATTTAGCCTCTCTCAAGCCCCGCTGCTCCGCACAACTCAGCTCAGCCCAGCTAAAAACAGATATGGAAGAATTCGCCACTGCTACCCATTCTCTTCCCACAGTGCTCCTGGGGAACATGGATGAAGTGTGGTACTCACTTTTAGGAAGATTTACTTTATAGGTGTCTCCATTTGGTTCCCACCCCTTAACCGCAGACAAAACCTGTTTCCAAATCAAAACAGGTCCAGCCCTGAACCCACTCCACCCACCCAACCCAGACCTACTCCCCCAGATCAGACTTTAAAATCCCCCTGATCCCTAATCCCTGGACACAATTTCTCCCTTTTCCCCCTCACCGTGGACAATTGAGCGTAAGGTGCAATTTCATGGGCTGTGAGCCAAACTCCTGCTGAAGCCACAGGTCCTAATGGTTACCTATCCTCCAGCCACAGGAGCATGATCTGAGTCTGCTTCCTGGCACGCAGCCAGCTGTGGGACATCACTCACATGACTACAGCTGCCCGTCTTTCTCAGACAGGTTTACTCAGACAAGCATAAGCAGACTGACAGAAGATAACCCACCATTGACTGTATGCGGAGAGTCAATCGCAATCCCAAATGCATTCACACATACACACAGCCAATGTTCCCTCTAAACTGCACGCATGCGTGGGTGCGCAGTAGCCCGAGACGGCTGCACCGCTTCCTCAGGACTGCCACACAGAAGAAATAACAGCCCATGGAGAGAAGCACAAGATTGAACTTCACTCCACTTTCTAGACCTGTGGTCAACAACCGGACAATAGTGATTGACTTATCGATCTCCAAGGCATTCCTAGTCGATCGCCAAACATTTGTGCAAAAAAACTAATGATAAATGATAAAGCCTTGTTCCGGGTAGGTGAACTGTTGCCATTTTGAACCATTTCATGTGTCTGAAGGTACAAACTCTGCCTTCCTGGCAGGCCTAGAGAGAAAATCAAATCCACTATAGGCCTATCACTGGCCAATTGGATGGCTCAGATTAACGTGTCTGCAGTAATGTAGCAGGCATAAAAGAAAGCTACAGCAAAGTTGATACTGTGAGATTTCAAAACGTTTAAAACCATGACTAGAGAGAGTATGTCAACGAATACAGCAAAGAGCTGCTGTTTTTATGAGTGAGTTCATGTTTAAATTCCTACTCAGCACTGTCAACACTTTTATAAGCCATAAAATGCGCGATATTCCTATTTCCACTCAGCGCTACAACAAGCACTGCAGCAGTAATGAATGAGTAGGAAAATGTATTGATGTGCTTGCGTTGTTGTATAATCAGCGGCTTGGGTATTTTTTAATGTCAAGGAATATCTCACTTTCTTTGTTCAAAGGAGTAACATGAATTTGTGCATGAGGCAGAAATAATGCAATGAGACTCAAGTTCCGCCATCAGCTGGAAGACGGTGTACCTTTTTGTTCAGTGTCAGTGTCAGTGTACCCTCAGTCTGCTGCTCTCTCCCTCCGCTGAGACTGACCACCAGATGCAGGCATCATCAGCCCACTAAAATATAAATTATTTAAATGTATGCTCACTCAGTTGTGCCTCACAAGTAATACAACAACAGATCTATTACCGGTGTGATCATATAGCCTACCTTGTTGAAAAAAATACATTTTTTTTTTTAAATGGTCCGAACAACAATGCATTGGCAGGGCATCTTCCAGCAAAGTTAATATGCGGTGATAATGTATTGGGCCTATTAGCTTACTGCACAAACCTCATTGCTACAGTACTGTTTTATTTGGTTAATGTTGCATAGGCTTACGTTTTTTAAGTCATGGTAAAAAAAAAGGTAGATCTCGGGTTGCATTTTGACTCAGAAAGTGATCATGACTCAGAAAAGTTTGGTGACCTCAGTTTTCCCTGAGTTTTCCCTGTTAACACTATCAACATTTCCCTTTATTGTGGCAATTGTGATCGAATAAATGCAATGTTAGCTTTCAATCCAATATACCAAAACAAAACAAATGATGCAAGATATTTTGTTGTAGGCATAATGGATCGGAGTAGGATTCTATTGCATTGACATGCACAACTCAGCCCGTACTCTACACAGACGGTGCGGAATAACCAATCAAAGCTGCAGTAGGCCTATTTGCAAATAGATCATTGCCATATATGGATCTGTGCCATTTACATTGAACTGGACTGTGTTTACAACATGAGCTGTCGTGAGTAGATGCGCTTGTTTTGAGATTAAAGCTAGAGCTGCATGTTGCCACATGTGCACATTTTGTTCATATCCTTTGCTAGTTAGTGAGTTGTTAGCCCAGTTATATATTTTTTATTTTACCTTTATTTAACTAGGCAAGTCAGTTAAGAAAAAAATCTTATTTTCAATGACGGCCTAGGAACAGTGGGTTAACTGCCTGTTCAGGGGCAGAACGACAGATTTGTACCTTGTCAGCTCGGGAGTTTGAACTTGCAACCTTCTAGTTACTAGTCCAACGCTCTAACCACTAGGCTAGACCATTTGTAGTCAGCAATAGGGAAGTGTTTGCTTCCTACAAGAGAATAAAACGTGTACATTTCTAGACATCTTTGAAAAGCAAGTCAGGTGAAAAGCTTTTTTTCCCTTAAAGAGGCAGTGCTGTATTTAGAGACTTGCTTGAATAAGCTAAGTAGCCAATAGGCTGAGGGTAGCATAATTTGTCGGATTCTCTGTAAGAATGGTATGAGAATAATAATGCATTTTATTTTGTAATGGGGTTTCTTTCATCAAAACAACACAACAACATTTTCAGTCACCTCCTTGTCTGAAGGTTAAGTGGATAGCCAGGTTAATGTCAAGCCCTGCATATTTAAAAAAAATGTAGGCCTACGTTGAACACCACATATTGTCTGCTATTGTAGGCTGAATGATAGAATAGTTATTTCCATGTTCAAATGTCATGGGATGCATTGTCTCTATTGTTTTTGATGGTAGGCTACTCTGGTAGGCCTTCATTATGATCAAATAGTCACCAGTGGAGGCTGGTGGGAGGAGCTATAGGAGGACAGGCTCATTGTAATAGCTAGAATGGAATAAACATGTGGTTTGATACCATTCCATTTATTCCATTCCAGCTATTACAATGAGCCTGTCCTCCTATAGCTCCTCCCACCAGCCTCCACTGAAAACCAGAGTAGCCTACTTGGCCAATGTTAAAACTATAACTTAAAGCGGGTACAGCCTCAGTGTTCACAGTAAATGCGTGCTGGAAGTTGCACAGAATTTTCACAATGTTCAAGTTTGCGCTGCGCAGACCTGAAATTTGCTCAGTGCCAAATTTTTTTAGAGCGAACATTGCACACAGCCACTCTGCTTCACATCAGCATTCAGCAAATTATCTCCACACACTCATGTCGACGATGGCTAGAATCAACTCTGAACTCAACTCAACTGAACTCAACTCTCAACTCAAACACTGAACAGTGCACTGAAGAAGCCGAAAAACTAACTTCCCACTCATTGCCCTTCATCCACTCAGTCCCTCTTTAAGATGACCACTAGGTAGTGTGATGTCTGTCTACATCACTGAAGGCAGGTTGCCACCTCACACCAATGACATAATGCACCTCGAATTAGCTGAGAAAGAGAAAACCTTGTCTCTATTCACCCCATGACATCCCACTGTCACATTTTATACTCTCACCATGGTAACGTTGTCAACGTTGTCAATCAATCAACAGCTACCGTGAAGGTAGAGCACTTGGCTGAGTAGGAACCAATGTAAGACCACCAGGGTTTCTCACTCACCTGTCCAAGGTCCAAGGTGACATTAACCTCATTGTACATGGGTCCACGGGAGAGAGGTGGGCTCTGCCACCAGCGCTCGGTGCCATCGATTGCGTTGCTCACCGGGTGGGCCTTGTTAGGCTCGTTGGAGTTGCATCGGTCACAATACTGTCCCTGCAGGGAAAGGGCAAATTAAATGGTGTTACTCTGAGCCCAAAACACATAAAAACATATAAAGAGTCCAGATGTATTCAAGTCCATGAATAGGCCAGTCACAACGTACATAAAAGTTACACAAAATACAAAACATGCAAACATAGACAAACACTTTGCAGACAGTGCAAGTAATCACATGCATAGTGTGAACAACGGTAAAAATGATATCTGAAATTACTGTAACAGTCTTTCTATACAATAATGGTAAAAAGCTATATATAGGCCTTGTTTGTGTAGGTTCTAAAGCCCCTGGGCCTTAAGTGTCCCAAAGGTATTCAAACTCCTGAAGGGGTAAGTTTATTAAGAGGGCATTCGCTTTAGAGACCTCAGGAGTTAATCACAATGGTGTAAACTTGGTTAGAGCAGGCAGAATTGCCATGTTTCCCATAGTGCTATAGTGACTCATTCTGGAGCCTGGGCGCAAGAGAAAGGAAGCAAGGAGCATTGATTCAACTGTAATAACAGTGTAACTACATATGGTAGTTCACATGGGAATATATATATATATATATATATATATATATATATATATGTATGGAAGGCAAAATCATAAGAAAATCACTAGTTTGCAAGGAACCAACTTGATTCCAATTCGATTGGATAATACAAATACGATTTTATGGATTGTTGTTTCTCTGTTGGTAGGCTTTCCATTCGCGTCATGTTCAGAACAACTCTATTAACACATGCGCATTAATATTTAGTATTTTACGCACGCACTCATCATGCCAATTTCTTGCATACTCGCAACTTACATTTGAACTGTAAACATTATTAGCTGTCTGAAAAAGCAAAGGCAGAAAAGTTGTCTACAATATTAACGTTTCAAAATGAAACCACAATCATAAAACTGTCAATTTTGTTCACTCTTTACCTGTATGGTTTGACTAGGAAGTCCGAATGTAGGTCCTCCGACAAGTTTACAGTACAAATCAGATCTCGGTCTCCCAGTTTCATCTTGACCGCACGTTGCGGTGGCGGAGATCCGTGACCCCTCCGCGAGGTTGAAGTACGGAGGACTCAAACTAAATCCCGTTATTTCGTTAAAAGACACTTGCGCGTAAACGTCCCCCCAAAGCAAGAGCGTGAAAGTACATAATAAAGCGGCGGGACGAGCTCCCTTCATCCCCCTCGCCATGTTCCACCTCAATAATCCCTGTAGATGCTGAATTCAAATAGTAACTCGCAGTTCAAGTTCATGTTTTCTAGATCATAATGAAATAATATGCACTCTCCACGCATGAAACACTGCGGATCCTTTGATCCTGGCAATGGAACGACTCGTGCGTCCAGTGTGCGGCTCTTGATGTAAAAGTTAGACTTGTTGCTCTGCTGCTGTTGCCTCTGTGATCCCCTTCGACAACATGTTTCTTCGTGAAAAAGAGCTTGTTCACGTTTCTCCCTGACCAAACTCTGCCACCCAGAGCCGTATCAGGTGTCAACAGTGACTACTTCGGTCCAAAGGTCTCTAGAAATGTCAGCACTGAATCACAGCCAAAATGAAAAGAATTCGTATGCCTAATTCAGAGTAGACATTTTAGAGGACAATTCCACGATAATGGAATGATGCGTTGACTCCGTTCTTTTACTGTAAAATGTTTACCAAACACAAAACCTTGATTTCAAAGTTTAACAAACCATACAAGTCTATGCACAATGAATACTTGTAACAACTTGTACTTAAAAATGTACAAAACAAATCTAGTGGAAGAACTTTGGTAACATAATTATGGTAAAATCTCCCCTCAGGTTTTAATGCGACCATGTTTTCCAAACACTCAAATATCTCCTCCGAATTAAGTTTAAAAGATGTCTGCAAAAAGGAGTGTGTCAGCTATGACATCAAAACAAATTGTATTAGTCACATGCACCAAATACAACAGGTATTTCACCTTACAGTGAAATGCTTACTTACATGCCCCTAACCAACAATGCAGTTTAAAAAATACAAATAAGAATAAGAAATAAAAGGAACAGGTAATTAAAGAGCAGCATTAAAACAACAATAGAGAGACTACATACAGGGGTACCGGTACAGAGTCAATGTGCGGGGGCACCAGTTAGTTGAGGTAATTGAGGTAATATGTACATGTAGGTAGAGTTATTAAAATGACTATGCATAAATAATAACAGAGAGTAGCGTAAAAGACAGGGTGGGCGGGTGGGTAAAATTCAAATAGTCTGGGTAGCCATTTGATTAGATGTTCAGGAGTCTTATGGCTTGGGGGTAGAAGCTGTTTAGAAACCTCTTTGACCTGGACTTGTCTATGACTAGTGTGGCTGAAGTCTTTGGCCATTTTTAGGGCCTTCCTCTGACGCTGCCTGGTATAGAGCTCCTGGATGGCAGGAAGCTTGGCCCCAGTGATGTACCGGGCTGTACGCACAACCCTCTGTAGTGCCTTGCGGTCAGAGGCTGAGCAGTTACCATACCAGTCGGTGATGCAACCAGTCAGGATGCTCTCGTTGATGCAGCTGTAGAACCTTTTTAGGATCTGAGGACCCATGCCAAATTTATTAAGTCTCATGCTCTCTTCGCGGCTGTCTTCGTGTGCGTGGACCATGTTAGTTTGTTGGTGATGTGGACACCAAGGAACTTGAAGTTCTCAACCTGTTCCATTACAGCCCCGTCGATGAGAATGGGGGCGTGCTCGGTCCTCTTTTTCCTGTAGTCCACAATCATCTCCTTTGTCTTGATCATGTTGAGGGAGAGATTGTTGTCGTGGCACCACACGGCCAGGTCTCTGACCTCCTCCCTGTAAGTTGGCTCGTCGTTGTCGGTGATCAGGCCTACCACTGTTGTGTCATCAGCAAACTTAATGATGGTGTTGGAGTCGTGGCTGGCCGTGCAGTCATGAGTGAACAGGGAGTACAGGAGGGGACGGAGTACACACTCCTGAGGGACCTGTGTTGAGGATCAGCGTGGCGGATGTGTTGTTACCTAACCTTACCACCTGGCGGCGGCCCATCAGGAAGGCCAGGATTTAGTTGCAGAGGGAGGTGTTTAGTCCCAAGGTCGTTAGCTTATTGATGAGATTTGAGGGCACTATGGTGTTGAACGCTGAGCTGTAGTCAATGAAAAGCATTCTCACATAGGTGTTCCTTTTGTCCAGGTGGGATAGGGCAGCGTGGAGTGCAATAGAGATTGCATCATCTGTGGATCTGTTGGGGCTGAATGCAAATTGGAGTGGGTCTAGGGTTTCTGGGATAATAGTGTTGGTGTGAGCCTTGACCAGCCTTTCAAAGCACTTCATGACTACAGACATGAGTGCTACGGGTCAGTAGTCATTTAGACAGGTTACCTTTGTGTTCTTGGGCACAGGGACTATGGTGGTCTGCTTGAAACATGGTATTACAGACCCGGACAGGGACAGTTTGAAAATGTCAGTGAAGACACTTGCCAGTTGGTCAGCGCATGCTCGCAGTACACATCCTGGTAATACATCTGGCCCTGCGGCCTAGTGAATGTTGACCTGTTTAAAGGTCTTACTCACATCGGCTGCGGAGAGTATGATCACACAGTCATCTGGAACAGTTGGAGCTCTCATGCATGTTTCAGTGTTATTTGCCTCGAAGCGAGCAAAGAAGTAGTTTAGCTCGTCTGGTAGGCTTGGGTCACTGGGCAGCTCTCGGCTGTGATTCCCTTTGTAGTCTGTAATGGTTTGCAAGCCCTGCCACATCTGAAGAGCATCAGAGCCGGTGTAATACAATTCGATCTTAGTCCTATATTGACGCTTACGTCGGAGGCCATAGCGGTATTTCTTATAAGCTTTCGGGTTAAAGTCCCGCTCCTTGAAAGCGGCAGCTCTCGTGTTTAGCACAGTGAGGATGTTGCTTGCAATCCATGGCTTCTGGTTGGGGTATGTACGTACGGTCACTGTGGGGACGGCATCGTCGATGCACTTATTGATGAAGCCAATGACTGATGTGGTGTACTCCCCCATTGAAAGAATCCCAGAACATATTCCAGTCTGCTAGCAAAACAGTCCTGTAGCTTAGCATCTGCTTCATCTGACCACTTTTTTATTGACTGAGTCACTGGTGCTTCCTGCTTTATTTTTTTTATTTTTTGCTTGTAAGCAGGAATCAAGAGGATTTAATTATGATCAGATTTGCCAAATGGAGGGGGAGGGAGAGCTTTGTACGTGTCTCTGTGTGTGGAGTAAAGGTGGTCCAGAGTTTCTTTCCCTGTGGTTGCACATTTAACATGCTGATAGAAATTTGGTAAAAATGATTTAAGTTTCCCTGCATTAAAGTTCACGGCCACTAGGAGCACCACCTCTGGATGAACATTTTCCTGTTTGCTTTAGGCGGAATACAGCTCGTTGAGCGTGGTCTTAGTGCCAGCATCGGTCTGTGGTGGTATGTAGACATCTACAAGAAATACAGATACAAAAATACAAAACTCTCTAGGTAATAGTGTGGTCTACAGCATATCATGAGATACTCTTCCTCAATTGAGCAATACCTCGAATAATTCCTTAAATATCGTGGCACCTTGAGTTTGAAAAAAATACATTTTGGTTATTGAACTACTGTAAGTGAAATGGATTTACACCCGGTAATGGAATTACATCATGGATCCCTGATCGGTACTACACAGAAATGCATAATTATGGATATGAATGTCATTCTCCTCATGTTTCACAAGTTTGGACAGCACAGCTGAGCACAGTATAGTACAGAGCAGTACAATACAGCACAGCAGAGTAGGCTAGAGTTCAGTACAGTACAGTATAGTTCAGTACAATAGAGTACAGTACAATAAACGTTACTATACTCTACTTTTCTTTACTGTATGGTATTGTACGGTACTGTGCCCTATTCACTGTACTATATTGTACTGTATTGTACAGTACTGTGCTCACTGTACTGTACTGAGCTATCCAAATTGATAGGTTCAGATTTGGCCCAGTCTGGTCTGTCTGTGGACATTAACATCAATGCCAGGGTGGACTGAGCCTGACCAAATGTCAACCACTTTTCAATGTCCATGTACATCTGGTGTCGTTCGATGCTCATTCGGTGAGGTTGCTGGTTACAGTAAATGGAATGGAGAGGGGGCTCATGAGCAGGTGTCAGTAAGATCCAGGAGAGGTTACATTAACTGGAGAGTGAGAGAGAGGGATGGGTTGTCCAGATTCAGACTGTTTTAACACTCTTGGTTTGACCACATTTAAAAATGTTGTCATTTAGCAGACACTCTTATCCAGAGAGATTTACAGTCTAAAAACAGTTATGAGTTGAACATAACAGTATGCCAGTGGAAGGGAGGACTGTAGCAAGTGACCCATCTGTGGCTTGTGACTATTATGATTTCCCATTGTAGCCAATTCAGTTGAAGCAATTCCGTTACTCACTTTCTTGGTAGTTCCGTTACCAATTTGGTATCGGAATTACGAGTTTCAATCACTTAATAATTCATAAACAAAATTGATATCAGTAAAATCACTATAACTAATTGATAGGTCTACCATTACTTGTTACTTCTGTGAACTTTAGAAAATATATTGTGAGTTTTTGGTAAACAGAATTACAAGGCACACGGCAATATTTCTTAAATTTACATAAGGTAAACAATTTCTCAAACTAAATATGAGTGTTGATATTAGTTGGCAGGGGTCTTTATGTCAACATTATTGCGTTTTAATGCATTTCTGATACCTTTTTATAATACTTTAACTGATAGATGTTTTTTTTAAACTGTTTATCCGGAAATCTGTCCCTTTACTTATGCCTAATTTTAAGAAGGAAAATTGTTGCAAAATGCCTTCATATCCCCAAAATATAGACTCTTAGCTTTCATTTCACACCAAATTCGGTATGCTCCCATGAACTTCACATGTTGGCTCCTTTGATGGAAATGCTCTAGACAAAGTTGACAATTCTTTCAAAATACAGCATCATACAATAATTGTGATTCCTGAATGATGTCCATTCTTCAACTGACCACTGATTTGTTTCACAGTAAAATGTAATATTGCATTAAGGTCACGATAATAAGACCACACAAACAGTATATGAATGTGCAGGGATCCACTGAATCTTGATTTCATTAGCTGCAAATAAAGGAGGCTGTATGAGCATTTGTTGACAGAGAGAAAAAGTGGAATGTAACCGGCAGATCACAGTGTTTGAAAACACATCCATCCATCTCATCCAAAAACAGACTCCCCACACCCCAGCAGGCCATTTTGTGCCACACCCAACCCGAGCAAACATAACCCAGATTCATCCAGAGATACACTCCTTTCTCTTGCATACCATTGCTATTTCCAGTGCCATAGTCAGGGATTATGTGCAGGATATAAACATAGTGGATTATGAGCAGATTAAATACCACCCAAAGGTAGTTACAGAATTTGTTAAATTACACATTGGGCGTATATATTCAATTGGGCAACATAAATAATGTGTTGTTTAGATTGTTTGTGTTATCAGCTCCCACCTTTGTGAACTATTCGTTGCAAGTACAATATTCACTCACTGATATTACATTTGCAGTTCAGATACACTATACGTGTATACAAAGGTATGTGGACACCCCTTCAAAATAGTGGATTCGGCCATTTCAGCCACACCCGTTGCTGACAGGTGTATAAAATCGAGCATACAGCCATGCAATCTCCATAGACAAACATGGGTAGTAGAATGGCCTTACTGAAGAGCTCAGTGACTTTCAACGTGGCACTGTCATAGGATGCCACCTTTCCAACAAGTCATTCAAATGTCTATCCTGCTAGAGGATCCCCGGTCAATTGTAAGTGCTGTTATTGTGAAGTGGAAACATCTAGGAGCAACAATGGCTCAGCCACGAAGTTGTAGGCAATACATGCTCACAGAACTGGACCGCCGGATGCTGAAGAGCATTGTGAGTAAACATTGTCTGTCTTCGGTTGCAACACTTACTACACAATTACAAACTGCCTCTGGAAGAATGTCAGCACAAGAACTGTTTGTTGAGAGCTTCTTGAAGTGGGACAGTGGACGAGCTGCTGCACACAAGCCTAAGATCCCCATGCGCAATGCCAAGCGTCGGCTGGAGTGGTGTAAAGGTCACTGCCATTGGACTCTGGAGCAGTGGAATCGCATTCTCTGGAGTGATGAATCACGATTCACCATCTGGCAGTCCGACGGACAAATCTGGGTTTGGCGGATGCCAGGAAAAATGATACCTGCCCAAATGTATAGTGCCAACTGTAAAGTTCAGTGGAGGAGGAATAATGGTCTGGGGCTGTTTTTCATGGTTTGGGCTAGGCCCCTTAGTTCCAATGAAGGGAAATCTTAACGCTACAGCAAACGACGATTCTGTGCTTCCAACTTTGTGGCAACAGTTTGGGGAAGGCCCTTTCCTGTTTCAGCATGACAATGCCCTGGTGCACAAAGCGAGGTTCATACAGAAATGGTTTGTCGAGATCGGTGTAGAAAAACTTGACTGGCCTACACAGAGCGTTGACTTCAACCCCACCAAACGTCTTTGGGATGAATTGGAAACACTGACTGTGAGCCAGGCCTAATCACCCAACATCAGTGCCTGACCTCACAAATGATCTTGTGGCTGAATGGAAGCAAGTCCCCCCAGCAATGTTCTAACATCTAGTGGAAAGCCTTCCCAGAAGAGTGGAGGATGTTATAGCAGCAAAGGGAGGACCAACTACATATGAATGTCCATGATTTTGGAATGAGACGAGCAGGTGTTCAAATACACTTCATGATCAAAAGTATCTTAAAAATACATGGTCTACTCACATGGGGTGGGAAGTAGCCTAGTGGTTACAGCGTTGGACTAGTAACTGAAAGGTTGAAAGATCGAATCCCCGAGCTGATAAGGTAAAACATCTGTCGTTTGCCCCTGAACAAGGCAGTTACCCCACTGTTCCTAGGCCGTCTTTGAAAATACAAATTTGTTCTTAACTGACTTGCCTAGTTAAATAAAAGTATATATATATATATATATATATATACACTGTACTACTTAATAAGTCCACCTGTGAGGCAGTAGATTCCACATTATCCCAATGTAAACCACTGGTCCTAGGGGGACACCTTGTGGGGATCAACACCACTGCATGAGGGAGTTTTGCAAGAGGAATTTACAATATTCCTGAGCAAAAAAACTCACACCAGTGCTGTTGCTGTTGATGACCTCATACTGGTAGATCATATTATGTACTTGCACTTTATCTAGATTTGATGTATACTTTTTTCTGATTTATATCCCCTCGAGGGGAGTTTCAAACTGGAGGACAGATATGGGAGAAAGATATTAGCCTAAAGTGAATGCCTACCGCGAATGGCGCTTCTCATGTTTTCCTGGACTGCTGACAATACTTACATAACAAGCCATGAATAATGATAGATGCCTCTAGTGACCAAAAGGCTATGTACCATGGGCAGAGCCATTGAGCTTCAATGGCCATTTCCAAGCTGTCACATACGCTCTAACGGCACAGACATAAAGTTGAGTCCTCTATCTATCTCAATGTAACAATTTTATCATCATGACTCACAGGCAGGCGGATTCTCATGCCTTGTTCAAAACAACTGGAAACTCTCAAATCGTCGACTTCCGTCTTCAGTGCATTCAAGACAACTTTTAACTTGGGGAAAAAACAAGCTCCGACTGGGGAAAAATAATTTGAACGGTAAATCCAACTCGGAATTCCAAGTCAGAAACTCTGGCATCTTTCTAGAGCTCCGACGCACTAAAGTCGCATGTCGGAGGATTCCGAGTTCCGAGTAGTTTTGAACGCGGCACTAGTCTCAGCCCTCAGCATTATGATCATTATTTTCTACAGGAAAGTCTCTGACGCGTGTATGCTGTGAGATGAGCAACAAGGAAATAGCTGTGTAAACGAAACAGTAATATCAAGGCAAGGGGCTCAGACTGTGTTGGTTCTCAGGAGCAACTGACCGTATGAAACTTCCCATGGAGCCAACAAATCTACAGGTATAGAGTAACTGACAATGTATGTGATTAGCTTGGTAGGCTGATGAACGTTTTATTGTAAATGATTAATACATGTTTATGGGCCTATGGGTTTGATTCCACTTGTCAGAATGAGACGGTCAAACTGTCTTGGGGATAGCGCCAACATAGAACTCTAGTCAAGCAAATGTCGCTTGTGTTCGTGCTGTTGTCACTTTTGATCAGCTAATCAACTTGTTTATAGAGTAATAGAGCACAACACGTTATAAATAGGTCTAAATGAAAAACATGCAAACATGTAAAAGTCATTGTCAGCTACTTAATAAAATATTCTTTATCCCCTTACACTTGTGTCTATAAGGTAGTAGTTTTGGAATTGTTAGCTAGATTACTTGTTGGTTATTACTGCATTGTCGGAACTAGAAGCATTTCGCTACACTCGCACTAACATCTGCTAACCATGTGTATGTGACAAATAAAATTTGATTTGATTTAGTGTTTAACTTTCACACAGCTAAGAGAAATTCCATCGTGGCTTGTGATGCTGATGCTCCATCCCATGTATTCTATTATCTAATCAGAGCATAAGAATTGTATGAGTCGGTCTCATTCAAATGAAGCAATGTAGACATAATAGGAAAATATGTGATGAACAATGACATGACATGTTGTGACTGAGTGCAACAGTTCCCAACTCATCCCTCTTTTCTACCTTACTCATCCCTATATCCCACTCTTTTCTGCCCAACTCATCCCTCTCGTCAGAAAGCTATCGCTGTAGCACAGAAAGCCTCCCAAGAGGACCAGGCTGGGAACTACCAGGAGGCTATCAAATCTTACCAACATGCTGTCAAGTACTTCCTGCACATTGTAAAATGTATGTAACCATGACTCCCGAGGAAATGTCATACAGACATGATGACAGTCTAGTCTCTGTTGTCTGTGAATATGACATTTTAACAGATGCTCTTATGTCAATGCATGCTGATTAAGGAAATGCATATCATTTAGCCTACAGCTCATACTGGCATGCAGCAGCAACAGGTAGCCTAGCGGTGAACAGCATTGGACCAGCAACCAAAAGGTTGCTGGTTCAAATCCCCAACTTGAATAGGTGAAACATCTGTCACTGTTCCCTTGAGCAAGGCACCCAACCCCAATTGCCCATGCAAGTCAGTCTGAATAAGAGCATCTGCTAAATGACAAAAAATATACTATTTAGGCCTAGGCCTACTGATAAATTGTAGCCTAATTTAGGTAATGGTCACTTTCTGGTACCCAGGGAGCCAGTGACAAACAAGGAGTCAATAAACTGATATACAACATGGTGTAAAGATGCTTTTGTTTTATGAATCACAAGTTAAACAAAATAGTTTTGTAAAAGGCTAATGTTTATTACAGTCTTGACAGACAGGCCACAAAAAAAGGAATTTCACTACAGAAATCAAAATCAGGGTTTGGCCTTAGGCAGCAGCCTACTGTGAAACAAAAGGGGCTTACAGTTTACCCATAGGTATAGGCCTACTCTCCCCTTCTTCTACACCTATTAGGTATATTGTCACCACCTACTACCAAAGATGGTGGATAATTGAAGATCGTTCACTCAGGCCATTGAAAAAAAATGTCCAGTCTGCTTATTGGGTGACTCTCCCATAGACAACAGCTGGCTCTGATCTGCTTAGTGTATTGACTTTGACCCACAACAAATTAGGGAGTGGGATATCTCACTTCCATCTCTGCTACTACTCTAGCCTTGAGTTTACAGGCTACTGGTATTGCCTTGTGGTTCAGTTGGTAAAGCATGACACCAGGGTTGTGGGTTTGATTGCCACTGGAGAACTAGTAAGAAAAATGTTGCATGTGATAAAATATACCTGGGCAAAACCATTGCCTAAACACAAAGTGTTAACCATCTCTTCCAACTTTTCTCCCTCTCAGGTCAACCACAGGGTAAAGAGGGCAATCAGAAGATCAGGGACAAGTGCAAACTGTACCTGGACAGAGTTGAAGAACTACAGGAGTATCTAGAAAAGAAAGAGGTTATTAGACAGTTGAACATTTTATAAATAATGTAGTCTAACAAGTAGGTCCAATGTTATGCCTACTATATATATTTATCATGAATCTGACCGGAAACTCTGTGGTAAGGATAAAGCTAATAGAAGATGTGCATATCCTTCACATGTCAACATGAATCATCCTTATTTGACATTTCATCCCTCTACAATACAAGGTTGGATCCCAACCAACAATAAACCCCACTGAAGAAGAATACAAGGTGAGTGAAAAGATACTGATAACTAACCGCTTTTGTATATGAATGTCTTAAAGAGCAACTGCCCCTAACAACTTCTCATTTAGAAAACAGCCTATGCAGCATCGATATGTGTCAAACATTTAGTCTACTGACAAAATTAACTAAAAATAATTTTGGTTATAAAGTCAGTGTTGAGTTTTGTGAGACTTGTGGTAAATGAAGGTTGGGTTTGTTTCAATCCTGGCTGGAAGCACACAATTAATAATCAATTCAGAGTACAGCTTCACTTGACAATCTTAATGCCTGTGGTAAAATTTGGTTTGACTTTGGATATCCCTATGGGGCTAGTTAGGGACCATCTGTCCCTAAATGACACAATGACCATGGGACAACCTCAAACCAACTATAAATTGTAGAAATGCATATACAAATATTGAAATTATTTAATGAGAACTAAAAGGTGTGCAACATAAATATTGCCTCCTTTACATTGTGTAATTTATTGGTAGTCGCTAACTAGCTCCTCAGATAGGCTATCAAAAGCCACCAATTTTGCCAGGGGTGCACACCAGCCAGCTGAAGCTAATTTGACAAATAATTTGTGTAACTCTTCCCACCTGTGAACACACACAAGAGACACCCACATCAAACCACACCCCCAAACCAACTCACCTTTGATGATCGAAAGCAAAGCCAAATCAGAAAGTGCAGTCGCCCTTTATTTATTTTTATTTAACCAGGTAGGCTAGTTGAGAACAAGTTCTCATTTACAACTGCGACCTGGCCAAGATAAAGCATAGCAGTGTGAACAGACAACACAGAGTTACACATGGAGTAAACAATTAACAAGTCAATAACACAGTAGAAAAAAAAGGGGAGTCTATATACATTGTGTGCAAAAGGCATGAGGAGGTAGGCGAATAATTACAGTTTTGCAGATTAACACTGGAGTGATAAATGATCAGATGGTCATGTACAGGTAGAGATACTGGTGTGCAAAAGAGCAGAAAAGTAAATCAATAAAAACAGTATGGGGATGAGGTAGGTAAAAATGGGTGGGCTATTTCCCGATAGACTATGTACAGCTGCAGCGATCGGTTAGCTGCTCAGATAGCAGATGTTTGAAGTTGGTGAGGGAGATAAAAGTCTCCAATATAAGGGGTTGTCACTGGCTATATCTTAAGAAATCATGAAAACAAAAATGAGCTTTTTGGTCTTAATTTAGGGTTAGGTATAAGATTATCAGTGTGGTTATGGTTAGGTTTATAATCAGATGTTAAGAAGAGAAATGTTAGAAATAAGCAGGGTTTAGCCATAATTATGACTTTGTTGCTGTGGTAACAGGGCTGTGTGACGTTTTAACATTCTGGGACGTTCAATTGAACGGAAACGGTGCTGTACTGAACGACCAGTTGAAAAACGGAGAGGAGTTGAGGAACACTGTCAGCATGGCCACTGCCCTTTAAAAACTACACTTACAGCTTCAAGCCACACCCACCAAACATACCTCAAAGCCTGTTCAATAATGTTTTGCGGAAACGTGTTGTTCAGTACAAGTCGTTCCACAATGTAACAACTTTTTTTAAACAACAAATCAATACAGGAAGTATGTGGGAATACAAGTGTATATATAAATAATATACAAAGGACAATTGGGCTAGGGGGTACAATATCACATTACACAAGGTCTTTAAGGGACATACATACACTTACAATTCTAACCGCTTTTTTTGTTAGAGTATTTAATTGTCTTAAAATATAGTTCAAAATGTGGTGTTTTGGATGTAAATTTACATTTGTGAATATGAAATTTGGCCTATTGAAATGAATGACATCAAATTGTTTCAGCTTATTTCTATCGTAGGTAAAGAATCCAAGCAGTACATCTCTCCACAATAGTGTAAAATCTTCATAAATGTGTTCAATTATATATCTCCTGATGTCTTGCCACAGTTTCCTTAAATTAATACAATGCCAAAAAAGATGCAACATCGCTTCTGGGTGGTCATTACAAAAGCTACAATTTGAGTTGATGTTTTCCTTAAACTTCTTCATATAGTGGTTGGCAGGATAATATTTATGAACAATTTTAAAGGATACTTCCTTATTTTTGTTAATAGGATGTTGCCACACACATACCTACTAACTTTTTTCCAACAGATGTTATCAATCAAACCATTCCAATAATGCATGACATAAGGTATACAACATACTGCTGAAACAAGGTCGTTGACTTGACCAAAAGAGAAACAAATCTTTCCTACTGATGAGTCAACAGGGTTAGCGGAAGGTAAGCTCAGAGGGTCAGGTCTTGACACGTTCCTGAATAATAAAGCAACACCTGAGGGAATGGCATCTAAAGCAATTGAAAAATCTTTAGGTGTTACAGGGACCTTGTAAAGTGATAAGAATTCCTTACAACTAAGTAAAAAACCCTCTGCATTTACAAGTTGGCTCACCAATAGGATATTATTTCAGAACCAATATTCTAAAAACAAAGTATTTTTATACAATATATCCCGATTATTCCATATACAGTTGAAGTCGGAAGTTTACATACACTTAGGTTGGAGTCATTAACTAGTTTTTCAACCACTCCACAAATTTCTTGTTAACTATAGTTTTGGCAAGTCGGTTAGGACATTTACTTTGTGCATGTGTAAAAGTATAGCTTTCATCCGTCCCCTCGACCCTACCCGGGCTCGAACCAGGGACCCTCTGCACACACAGACAACTGACACCCACGAAGCATCGTTAACCATCGCTCCACAAAAGCCACGACCCTTGCAGAGCAAGGGGATCAACTACTTCAGGTCTCAGAGCGAGTGACGTCACTGATTGAAACGCTATTAGCGCGCACCACCGCTATCTAGCTAGCCATTTCACATTGGTTACACATGACACAAGTCATTTTTTCAACAATTGTTTACAGACATATTATTTCACTTATTCACTGTATCACAATTCCAGTTGGTCAGAAGTTTACATACACTAAGTTGAATGTGCCTTTAAATGGCTTGGAAAATTCCAGAAAATGAGGTCATGGCTTTAGAAGCTTCTGATAGGCTAATTGACATCATTTGAGTCAATTGGAGGTGTACCAAGGCCTACCTTCAAACTCAGTGCCTCTTTGCTTGACATCATGGTGAAATCAGCCAAGACCTCAGAATATAAATTGTAGACCTCCCCAAATCGGGTTCATCCTTGGGAGCAATTTCCAAACGCCTGAAGATACCATGTACGCCTGAAGGTACCATGTTCATCTGTACAAACAATAGTACGCAAGTATAAACACCATGGGACCATGTAGCCATCATACCGCTCAGGGAGGAGACTCGTTCAGATGAACGTACTTTGGTCGCAAATGGGTCTTTTCAAATGGACAATGACCCCAAGCATACTTCCACAAGTTGTGGCAAAATGGCTTAAAGACAAAGTCAAGGTATTGGAGTGGCCATCACAAAGCCCTGACCTCAATCCTATAGAACATTTGTGAGCAGAACTGAAAAAACGTGTGCGAGCAAGGAGGCCTACAAACCTGACTCAGTTACACTAGCTCTGTCAGATGGAATGGGCCAAAATTCACCCAATTTATTGTGAGAAGCTTGTGAAAGGCTACCTGAAACGTTTGAACCAAGTTAAACAATTTAAAGGCAATGCTAGCAAATAGTAATTGAGTGTACGTAAACGTCTGACCCACTGGGAATGTGATGAAAGAAATCAAAGCTAAAATCAATCGTTCTGCTTATTTTTTTCTGACATTTCACATACTTGAAATAAAGTGGTGATCCTAACTGCCCTAAAACAGGGAATTTTTACTAGGATTAAATGTCAGGAATTGTGAAAAACTGAGTTTAAATGTATTTGGCTAAGGTGTATGTAAACTTCTGATTTCAACTGTGTAATATCTGTGTGGAGAAATTATGCATATAAATTAAGGACCATGACAAGAAACCCTGCCGATGAAAAGCAGAACGTTTCACTGGAACTTTGTCAATATTATAATTGCAAACCAACATGAAGTTAAGGCCACCAAAAGTATAGAAGACATGAGGAATACAATTCCACATAGAAGTGGGTCTTCTTAGGAATTGTTTTATCCAATTGATCTTGAAAGTATAATTTAAGGTAGTAAAGTCCAGAAAATTCAGCCCACCATACTCATAAGTGTTCATTGGAAGTTTTCCTAATGTAATGAGTACCATTTCTCCACAAGTTGAAAAGCATCTGGTCTATCTCTTTGCTTATTTTACCGTCAAGATATAAAGATACCTTCAGCCTGGGTTATTACGACTCTAATTTTTAAAGAAGTCCCTCTGTAGCCATTGATTTAGCTTCTTCTGGGGTTTTTTAAATAAAAGGGTTCAAATTTAGTAAGCCTCTAGACTTCTGATCCTTAGTAATCATTAAGCCTAAATATGTACAGTGCCTTGCGAAAGTATTCGGCCCCCTTGAACTTTGCGACCTTTTGCCACATTTCAGGCTTCAAACATAAAAATATAAAACTGTATTTTTTTGTGAAGAATCAACAACAAGTGGGACACAATCATGAAGTGGAACGACATTTATTGGATATTTCAAACTTTTTAAACATATCAAAAACTGAAAAATTGGACGGAGATTTGTCTTCCAACAAGACAATGATCCAAAACATAAAGCAAAATCTACAATGGAATGGTTAAAAAATAAACATATCCAGGTGTTAGAATGGCCAAGTCAAAGTCCAGACCTGAATCCAATCGAGAATCTGTGGAAAGAACTGAAAACTGCTGTTCACAAATGCTCTCCATCCAACCTCACTGAGCTCGAGCTGTTTTGCAAGGAGGAATGGGAAAAAAATTCAGTCTCTCGATGTGCAAAACTGATAGAGACATACCCCAAGCGACTTACAGCTGTAATCGCAGCAAAAGGTGGCGCTACAAAGTATTAACTTAAGGGGGCTGAATAATTTTGCACGCCCAATTTTTCAGTTTTTGATTTGTTACATTTTTTTGAAATATCCAATAAATGTCATTCCACTTCATGATTGTGTCCCACTTGTTGTTGATTCTTCACAAAAAAATACAGTTTTATATCTTTATGTTTGAAGCCTGAAATGTGGCAAAAGGTCGCAAAGTTCAAGGGGGCCGAATACTTTCGCAAGGCACTGTAAGTTCTTCTTTCACTGGAAAACCATAATATGAAGGTGTCACACAATATTTGACAGCCATGAGTTCACATTTATTCATGTTTAGATATAGACCAGCCGCTTTGAAAAAGGATTGTAATCACATTGATCAATATGAGTTAGCTAATTTGGTTAGCGTCTTTCAGAAAAAGTGTAGTATCTTCAGCCAGCTGGCTTAAAATAATTTCTTTACCAGCTATGGAAATACCTTGTACAGGACCATTATTTAAAGAATGTAAGAATTTGGGTGATTAATAAAAACAGATACAGAGAGATAGGACAACCTTGCCTAATTCCTCTCTTTAACTCAAATCTAGGCGAGGTGCCATATTTCAATTTGATAGAGCTATTACCATTTGTATAGAGAGTCTTAATAGCCTTACAGAAAAAATCCCCAAAACAAATTTCTCAAGGGAGTGGAAGAGGAACTAATGCTCTACTGTGTCAAATGCTTTATTTAAAATAATAATAAACTCAGCAAAAAAATACACTGTCTTTCAAAGATCATTTGTAAATATCAAAATAACTTCACAGATCTTCACTGTAAAGGGTTCAAAAACTGTTTCCCATGCTTGTTCAATGAATCATAAACAATTAATGAACATGCACCTGTGGAACGGTCATTAAGACACTAACAGCTTACAGATGGTAGGCAATTAAGGTTACAGTTATGAAAACTTAGGACACTGAAGAAGCCTTTCTACTGACTCTGAAAAACACCAAAAGAAAGATGCCCAGGGTCCCTGCTCATCTGCGTGAACGTGCCTTAGGCATGCTGCAAGGAGGCATGAGAACTACAGATGTAGCCAGGGCAATAAATTGCCATGTCTGTACTGTGACACGCCTAAGACAGCGCTGCAGGGAGACAGTACGGACAGCTGATCGTCCTCGCAGTGGCAGACCACGTGTAACATCGGTACATCCAAACATCACACCTGCGGGACAGTTAAAGGATGGCAACAACAACTGCCCGAGTTACACCAGGAACGCACAATCCTTCTATCAGTGCTCAGACTGTCCGCAATAGGCTGAGAGAGGCGGGACTGAGGGCTTGTAGGCCTGTTGTGAGACAGGTCCTCACCAGACATCACCGTCAACAACGTCACCTATGGGCACAAACCCACCGTTGCTGGACCAGACAGGACTGGCAAAAAGTGCTCTTCACTGACGAGTCGCGGTTTTGTCTCACCAGGGGTGATGGTCGGATTCGCATTTATCATCGAAGGAATGAGCGTTACACCGAGGCCTGTACTCCGGAGCGGGATCGAGGTGGAGGGTCCGTCATGGTCTGGGGCGGTGTGTCACAGCATCATCGGACTGAGCTTGTTGAAATTGCAGGCAATCTCAACGCTGTGCGTTACAGGGAAGACATCCTCCTCCCTGTGGTACCCTTCCTGCACTCATCCTGACATGACCCTCCAGCCTGACAATGCCACCAGCCATACTGCTCGTTCTGTGCGTGATTTCCTGCAAGACAGGAATGTCAGTGTTCTGCATTGGCCAGCGAAGAGCCCAGATCTCAAACCCATTGAGCACGTCTGGGACCTGTTGGATCGGAGGGTGAGGGCTAGGGCCATTCCCCACCAGAAATGTCCAGTAACTTGTAGGTGCCTTGGTGGAAGAGTGGGGTAACATCTCACAGCAAGAACTGGCAAATCTGGTGCAGTCCATGAGGAGGAGATGCAATGCAGTACTTAATGCAGCTGGTGGCCACACCAGATACTGACTGTTACTTTTTTTTATACACCCCCCCTTTGTTCAGGGACACATTATTCCATTTCTGTTAGTCACGTGTCTGTGGAACTTGTTCAGTGTATGTCTGTTGTTGAATCTTATGTTCATACAAATATTTACACATGTTAAGTTTGCAGTTGACAGTGAGAGGACGTTTCTTTTTTCGCTGAGTTTATGAACCTATCCTTGGTTATTAGTTCTGAGTACTCAAGTATGTCTAATACTAGTCAGATATTTTTTAGAAATATGTCTGTTCCTCAAAGCCATACTGTGTTTCATCAATGATTGCATCCAGGACTTCTTCAATTATTTTTGCAAGTAGTAAGGCTAATGTCTTATAGTCACTATTAAGAAGACAAATTGGACGCCAGTTAACAATGTAACAAACATTCAAGTAAACTGAACGCACCTCTGACGACCAGTTACGTAATTTCGTGTTCACGTGAGAGTTCTACGGAAATCAACCACACATCTCATAATGTGTCTCACTGGGATAGCACAGCCACAAAGTCAAAAAAAATTCTATATCGTGAAAACAAAATGTAGGGTAAAGCATTTACTGTTAGATTTAAAATAATAATTTAATAATATAAATTGAATAAATGGGCGGGGTTTATGACTGTGGCGACCCCGAGTGCGGATTTTTTTTAAGCTTCAGTGTTATTCAACGACCTGAAAAAGGAAAACAATCCAGTTGATTTTAAATTAAATAGCGACTGTTGGGCTGTAGTTTTAATTATTAACAAATATAAGGCCTGTTTTGGCGCTTATTATATTTGAAACTATTTTATTGACAAGTAATTAGCCGTTATGGCTGCCAACAACAATTTACAGGTAAGTTGGGAAAGCTGCCTACTATTGTAGCTAGTTAGCAACACACACAGTTTAGCTTTATAACTAACGTTTGTTCGTGATTCGTGATCTTGTTAACTAGGTAATCAAATGTCCAACTTACCGTTATACCAGTGTTGATGTGCGCTAGCTAGCTTTGGCTATCTGGCTACCGTGAAGTTATGTTAACGTGTTAGGTAACGTTAGCTAGCTAGCTGAGTAACGTTAGTTATTTTGTTACTGCGAGTTTACCGATTTGAGGACAGAGCAGCAACTAACGTTAACGTTAGTCACTAGAATTCGTTGAAGCCTGTTTAACTAGCTAACTTTAACATTAACTGTTAACCGAAACTTGATTGCATGCACGTTTCCTAGAAGCTAGTTACAGTAGCAAGGTTGACATGTTCATGTTGGTGTAAATGTGTACAATAATTGACCCCTTGCCTTGCGTTCTCGATGACTAGCGCGCCCCCAGCAAGGCCAAGACAATCTGACATTTCAATAAACTAGTACCATGATAATGTAATTGACTAGTTAACTGTTAAGCAAATGAACAATGTTTTGATTCGTTTCTAGCTTGTTAGCTAGCTAATGCTAAGTTAGCTGGCTAGCCAGTTAGCTGACGACGTCTTAATTTGAGATAATTAGTATTCATTATTACAGGAAAATAAACTCACATGAAATAAGCGTTAATGGCGAACTAATGACAGAAAATAGATTACGCTTGTGAGTGTGAATATATATAAAAGCAGGGCATTCCCCGGAGGATTTTAACATTTGGGACACTGTCTCGTTGGCCTAACGTTATATCCTAATTTGACTTTGGTGCAGGTCATGTTGTTATTCACATTACCGTCACTGGTAAACACTATTTCAAATCAAATCGATGTTTGTCACATGCACAGGATACAGAAGGTGTAAACGGTACAGTGAAATGGTTACTTGCATAGTGGAGTCTTGTTTACACGGTTATCTAGCTAGCTAAGCAATGAACCATAATCCCAACTCATTACGTTACTACCCTGCATGAATCTGCTGGCAGCTAATATTAACAAACTAGGTTCAATGTTAGCCAACATTAGGCTATAACTAGCAATGCAGATGGCTCTGAAATACAATGTTACTATACAGATCATACATGTGGTCTTAGTTAGGGAGCCAGCTATCTAACAGTACGCTTTAACTTGAAAAGGGAACTGATTTCTGACAAAATTAGAAATTTAGAATATCTGAAAAAAGTAGCTAGCTAGACTGTTTTACACGAATACATGGATGAATGCTTCTCCCTCTGTCACGGATGCCATGGTGGCCCTTAGTTTGAAGATAAAATCCGGAGACAGGTGTTTTATACAACAGCCTTTTGTGTGTTCTCTTTTCGACTCCCTCTTCATATTTGCAATCAAACGCCAGAATCTTCTCCATCTAATCCTTAGCTATCATACTCTGCTTCCATCGGACATTCCACTGATTTCAGAACATGATCCTCCAGAAAGCGAATAGCATCTTTAAGAAAAAACATGTAATAAAGGATTATCTACGCCTACTGAGCAGCTCATTTTATAGACAAACTTGCTACATGGCAGACCAATCCGAACTCCTCTCTCGCCATATCCAGCCCAACCATTATCACAGCTAATCATGTCTAGCAGGAAAGTTCCTGTCTTGTTCTGTGGCTAAACCAACTAGGCTTGTAATTTAACAATTGTTGTTGTATTTACAAATGGCATACAAGTTTGTTATTAAGGCACATGAATATCGTTCCAGATGGCATTTCTGCCAAACTCATTTTAATTTAAAAAAAGTTTACATTCAAATGCCTCTCCTGTGAAGTAGTGACATGTGACATATACCTAGTTTCCTGATAATATGTGCATATATACATGTGTGTTTGCCTCATGCAGCGCAACACATTTCCTTCCCATAAGGTTGATCAGGCTGTTGATTGTGGTCTGTTGAATGCTGTCCCACTCCTTCAATGTGTGTTTGAAGTGTCTTGATATTTTCTGGATACACACTGTCGATCCAGGGCATCCCAAACATGCTCAATGGGTGACATCAATCAAATTTATTTATAAATCACTTCTTACATCAGCAGATGTCACAAAGTACTGTACAGAAACCCAGCCTAAAACCCCAAACAACAAGCAATGCAGGTGTAGAAGCACGGTGGCTAGGGGAAAATTCCCTAGAAAGGCCAGAACCTAGGAAGAAACCTAGAGGGGTTGCCAGTCCTCTTCTAGCTATGCCGGGTGGAGATTATAACAGAACATGGCCAAGATGTTCATAGATGACCAGCAGGGTCAAATAATAACAATCACAGTGGTTGTCGAGGGTCCAACCGGTCAGCACCTTAGGAGGAAATGTCAGTTGGCTTTTCATTGCCGATCATTCAGAGTATCTCTACCGCTCCTGCTGTCTCTAGAGAGTTGAAAACAGCAGGTCTGGGACAGGTAGTACGTCCGGTGAACAGGTCAGGGTTCCATAGCCACAGGCAGAACAGTTGAAACTGGAGCCGCAGCACGGCCAGGTGGACTGGGGGACAGCAAGGAGTCATCAGGCCAGGTAGTCCTGAGGCATGGTCCTAGGGCTCAGGTCTTCCGAGAGAGAATTAGAGAGAACATACTTAAATTCACACAGGGGACTGGATAAGACAGGATAAATACTCCCGATATAACAGACTGACCCTAGCCCCCTGACACAAACTACTGCAGCATAAATACTGGAGGCTGGAAAGGAGGGGTCGGGAGACACTGTGGCCCCGTCTGACGATACCTCCGGACAGGTCCAAACAGGCAGGATATAACCCCACCCACTTTGCCAAAGCACAGCCCCCACACCACTAGAAGGATATCTTCAACCACCAACTTACCATCCTGAGACGAGGCCCGAGTATAGCCCACAAAGATCTCTGCCACGGCACAACCCAAGGGGGGGGCTACGTCAGAGACCACGTCAGAGACACAAGCCACTCAAGTTACGCACCCCTCCTAGGGACTAAGCGAGTGACTCAGCCCCTGTAATAGGGTTAGAGGCAGAGAATCCCAGGGGGGAGAGGGGGGAACCAGCCAGGTAGAGACAGCAAGGGCAGTTTGTTGCTCCAGTGCCTTTCCATTCACCTTCACACTCCTGGGCCAGACTACACTCAATCATAGGACCTACTGAAGAGAGAAGTCTTCAATAAAGACTCAAAGGTTGAGACCGAGTCTGCGTGTCTCACATAGATAGGCAGACCATTCCATAAAAATTGAGCTCTATCGGAGAAAGCACTGCCTACAGCTGCTTGCTTAGAAATTCTAGGGACAGTAAGGAAGCCTGCGTCTTGTGACCGTAGCGTATGTGTAGGTATGTACATCAGGACCAAATTGGAAAGATGGGTAGGAGCAAGCCCATGTAATGCTTTGTAGGTTAGCAGTAAAACCTTGAAATCAGCCCTTGCCTTAACATATTCGCATGTCTAACTATGTAGGCCATGGAAGACCTGGGACATTTTCAGCTTCCAAGAATTGTGTACAGATTCTTGTGACATGGGGCTGTGCATTAAATGCTGAAACATGAGGTGATGGCGGTGGATGAATGGCACGACTATGGGCCTCAGGATCGCGTCACAGTATCTCTGTGTGTTCAAATTGCCATTGATAAAATGCAATTGTGTTTGTTGTCCGTAGCTTAGGCTTGCCCATACCATAACCACCACCAGTGGGGCATTCTGTTAACCATGTTGACATCAGCAAACTGCTCTCTCACATGACGCCATTCATGTGGTCTGCGGTTGTGAAGTGGGTTGGGCGTACTGCCAAATTCTCTAAAACGACTTTGGAGGCAGCTTATTTTAGAGAAATTAACATGACATTTTCCGGCAACCGCTCTGGTGGACATTCTAGCAGTCAATGTGTTAATTTCACCCTCCCTCAACTTGAGACATGGCATTGTGTTGTGTGGGTTATCTTGGCAAAAGAGAAATGCTCACTAACAGGGACGTAAACTAATTTGTGCACGAAATTTGAGAAGCTTTCTGTGCATATGGAACATTTCTAAGATTTTATTTTAGCTCATGAAACATGGGACCAACGCTTTACATGTTGCGTTTATTTTTGTTCAATGTAGTTATTTTTATAACAAAAATAAGCATTGAGGTAGGTACAATATAATTATTTAGCATGTTTAAGTGATTGATGAAAGACCGAACTTGAGTAAAGGTCATTAAATAATCAATGTTGTGTTGCACCTTGAACCAAATAACAAAGTTTTATTTAGCTTTTTAAAAACTTTTGATGTTCTTTATGAAGACTTCTATATCAAACATTATGTTGAATTACTCAGACAATATTTCAAGTTTCTATGAATATATATGTAGCTAAATTAACTTCACCTTTTTTATGACTCTATTTTGTAATTTACCCAGAAAGTAATATATGGGGCCAGGAGAGAGCTGGTCATCCATGGTTAAGATTTGTTTAACAAGTCGGGCCTCCGGAGCGGTGCAGTGGTCTAAGGCGCTGCATCGCAGTGCTAGCTGTGCCACTAGCGAGCCTGGTTCGAGTCCAGGCGCTGTTGCAGCCGGCTGCGACCGGGAGACCCATGGGGCGGCGCACAATTGGCCCAGCGTCGCCCGGGTTAGGGGAGGATTTGGCCGGCAGGGATGTCCTTGTCCCATCATGCTCTAGCGACGCCTGTGGCGGACCAGGTGTGCGGTGTGTCTTCTGACACATTGGTGTGGCTGGCTTCCGGGTTAAGCGTGCATTGTGTCAAGAAGCAGTGCGGCTTGGTTGGATCGTGTTTCGGAGGATCGTGTTTCCTTCGCCTCTCCCTAGTCCGTACCGTTGCAGCGATGCGACAAGAAACTGCCAATTGGATACCACAAAATTGGGGAGAAAAAGTTATGAAAGAGAAATGATTTGTTTCAAAAGTCAATGCCGACTTGAGCTATCTTTAGCCAACAAAAAATTATTGAAGTGATTGGGGCATATATATATATATGTATTACTTTTTTTGTGTGTGTGTGATATCTATATCAAAGTATTTTTAATTTTATAGAAAATAAATAAAAAGCTGATGAAGTAAACCTGGCACCAGCCAATTGTCCGGGAGAAGAATTGATTGATAGAATTGCTAGGCGATGGAATTATATTGACCGGTTTAGCGGAATTGAATTGGCCACTGTAGTTTCATAGGCTGTGTATGCTCTGCCTGTAATAAACAATGAGTGGAAAATCTGTCGGACCGCTTGAAAGCTGCTGCTACAGTGGTGTTCTCCCATTAATTGCATTATGGAACGAACATTCACTCGTAGGCTACTACCTTGTACGCTTATGTGGATAAATAAATAGTTTAACATTTTTAAGATAACCGTTATCTGTTGCATCAGCCTCATTTGCTTTTTTATGTGTTTTTTCTATGCATCCTGGGCCTACTGGTTGTATGCATTTGGGATCTATTGTCTAACTAAATTTGTTCTCTAATTCACAGAAGATCTGATGGGCTACATATTCACTCATTCGGGTGGCTCTCTCATTGAGCAGGTTCCCGCTAATAAATATCTGGGTATTTGGATTGCTAAAGATATAATGTTTAAAAATATATACTGATAAGCTAGTTAAAAAGCTAAGGTTTTAAAGTGGGCTTCTTTTTTTAGAAATAGATGTTGCCTCTACATGAACAGAAGGTAACAGATTGTGCAGTCAACTTTCCTGACAGTTCTTGACTTTGGTGACACCATTTACCAGAATGCGGCAGCCACTACTCTTAAACCATTGGGTGCTGTCTGCCATAGCGCTCTTCGCTTTATTACAGGTAACAGTTTTAGTACTCATCACTGCATCCTGTATCAGAATGTCGCCTGGACCTCACTAAAGTCCTGTTATTCCCTTGTTTACAAAGCCGTGCTCCACAAGCTTCCAACATACCTCACTTCCCTTTTGAAATATAAAAATATGAGATACCAAAAATCGATTCGCAAGGTTGGTTAATTAACTCTTCAGGTCCCGCTTGTTTCCACAATGTTTAGTAAATCCGGCTTTAGGTGTAACGCACCACAGTTATGTAATAGAGGTCGACCGATTATGATTTTTCAACGCCGATGCCGATTATTGGAGAACCCCCCAAAAAAAGCCGATACCGATTTAACTTTTTAAAAAAAATGTATTTATTTGTAATAATGACAATTACAACAATACTGAATGAACACTTATTTTAACTTAATATAATACATCAATAAAAATCTATTTAGCCTCAAATAAATAATGAAACATGTTCAATTTGGTTTAAATAATGCAAAAACAAAGTGTTGGAGAAGAAAGTAAAAGTGCAATATGTGCCATGTAAAAAAGCTAACGTTTAACCTTTTCTAGTGCAAGCGTTGCGCTAGCGGAACCCCTCGACAACATTCCACTGAAAAGGCAGCGTGTGAAATTCAAAAATATTTTTTAGAAATGTATAACTTTCACACATTAACAAGTCCAATACAGCAAAACAGGAGTCACAAAAAGCAGATATATAGATCAAATTAATAATAAATAAATTAAATCACTGACCTTTGATGACCTTCATCAGATGACACTCATAGGACATCATGTTACACAATACATGTATGTTTTGTTCGATAATGTGCATATTTATATCCAAAAATCTCAGTTTACATTGGCGCGTTACATGCAGTAATGTTTTGATTCCAAAACATACGGTGATTTTGCAGAAATACTCATAATAAACATTGATAAAAGATACAAGTGTTATTCACAGAATTAAAGATATACTTCTCCTTAATGCAACCGCTGTGTCAGATTTCAAAAAAACTTTACGGAAAAAGCATAATCTGAGAACGGTGCTCAGAGCCCAATCCAGCCAAAGAAATATCCGCCATGTTGGAGTCAACAGAAGTTAGAAATAACACTATAAATATTCACTTACCTTTGATCTTCATCAGAAGGCGCTCCCAGGAATCCTGGTTTGACAATAAATGACTGATTTGTTCCATAAAGTCCATCATTTATGTCCAAATAGCCACTTGTTGTTAGCGTGTTCAGTCCAGCAATCCATCTTCATGAGGCGCGAGTACTTCGTCCAGACAAAAAACTCAAAAAGTTCCATTACAGGTCGTAGAAACAAGTCAAACGATGTATGGAATCAATCTTTAGGATGTTTTTAACATAAATCATCAATAAGGTTCCAACCGGAGAATTATATTGTCTGAAGAAAAGCACTGGAACAAGAGCTAACTCTGTCGGGAGCGCGCATCACGAGCCTGAGACACTCTGCCAGACCCATGACTCATTCAGCTCCCATTCTCCCCTCCTTTATAGCAGAAGCCTGAAACAAGTTTCTAAAGACTGTTGACATCTAGTGGAAGCTGTAGGAAGTGCAACTTGACTCCATAGACACTGTGTATTCGGTAGGCCAAGCTACAAACCTCAGATTTCCCACTTCCTGGTTAGATTTTGTCTCAGGGTTTCGCCTGCCATATGAGTTCTGTTATACTCACAGACATAATTCAAACAGGTTTAGAAACTTCAGAGTGTTTTCTATCCATTACTGATAATAATATGCATATATTAGCATCTGGGACAGAGTAGGAGGCAGTTCACTCTGGGCACGCTATTAATCCAAAAGTGAAAATGCTGCCCCCTATCCCAAAAAGGTTAAGTTCCTGGCTTAGAACATGAGAATATATGAAAGTTGGTGGTTCCTTTTTAACATGAGACTTCAATATTCCAAGGTAAGAGGTTTTAGGTTGTAGTTAATATAGTATTTATAGGACTTTTTCTCTCTCTATACCATTTGTATTTCATATACCTTTGACTATTGAATGTTCTTATAGGCACTTTAGTATTGCAAGTGTAACAGTATAGCTTCTGTCCCTCTCCTCGCCCCTACCTGGGCTCAAACCAGGAACACATCGACCACAGCCACCCTCGAAGCAGCGTTACCCTTGCAGAGCAAGAGGAACAACCACTCCAAGTCTCGGAGCGAGTGATGTTTGAAACGCTATT
Source organism: Oncorhynchus nerka (assembly GCF_034236695.1). NCBI lineage: Eukaryota > Metazoa > Chordata > Actinopteri > Salmoniformes > Salmonidae > Oncorhynchus > Oncorhynchus nerka. The sequence continues at coordinate 24,961,283 of NC_088424.1, read as the reverse complement.
AGTGCACACCCCGCTAACTAGCTAGCCATTTCACATCGATTACACCAGCCTAATCTCGGGAGTTGATAGGCTTGAAGTCATAAACAGCTCAATGCTTGTAGCACAGCGAAGAGCTGCTGGCAAAACACATGAAAGTGCTGTTTGAATGAATGCTTACGAGCCTGCTGCTGCCTACCATCGCTCAGTCAGACTGCTCTATCAAATCATAGACTTAATTATAACATAATAACACACAGATATACTAGCCTTTGGTCATTAATATGGTTGATTCCGGAAACAAAACGTTTATTCTTTCAGTGAAATACGTAACCTTTCTGTATTTTATCTAATGGGTGGCATCCATAAGTCTAAATATTGATGTTACATTGGAAGTAAGACCTTTAAACAGGTAAGGGTTCACAAGACCGCAGGGCCAGATGGATTACCAGGACATGTACTCCAAGCATGCGCTGACCAACTGGCAAGTGTCTTCACTGACATTTTCAACCTGTCCCTGACCGAGTCTGTAATACCAACATAAAATTTGATTTGATTTGTTTCAAGTAGACCACCATTGTCCCTGTGCCCAAGAACACCAAGGTAACCTGTCTAAATGACTACCGACCCATTGCACTCACGTCTGTCGCCATGAAGTGCTTTGAAAGGCTGGTCATGGCTCACGTCAACAACATTATCCCAGAAACTCTAGACCTACTCCAATGTGCATACCGCCCCAACAGATCCAAAGTTAATGCAATTTCTATTGCACTCCACACTGCCCTTTCCCACATGGACAAAAAGAACACCTGTGAGTATGCTATTCATTGACTACAGCTCAGCATTCAACATCATAGTGCCCTCAAAGCTCATGAATAAAATAAGGACCCTGGGACTAAACACCTCCCTCTGCAACTGGACCCTGGACTTCCTGGCGGGCTGCTCCTACCTAGGGGTAGGTAACAACACATCCGCCACGCTGATCCTCAACACGGGCCCCTCAGATGCATGCTCAGTCCCCTCGTGTACTGTCTGTTCACTCATGACAGCACAGCCAGGCACGACTCCAACACCGTCATTAAGTTTGCCGATGACACAACAGTGGTAGGCCTGATCACCGACAACGCAGAGAAATCCTATTGGGGGGAGGTCAGAGACCTGGCCATGTGGTGCCAGGACAACAATCTCTCCCTCAATGTGATCAAGACAAAGGAGATGATTGTGGACTACAGGAAAAATAGGACCGAGCATGCCCCCATTCTCATCGACGGGGCTGTAGTGGAGCATGTTGAGAGCTTCAAGTTCCTTGGCGTCCACATCACCAACAAACTAACATGGTCCAAGCACACCAAGACAGTTGTGAAGAGGGCACGTCAGAACCTATTCCCCCTCAGGAGACTGAAAAGATTTGGCATGGGTCCTCGGATTCTCAAAAGGTTCTACAGCTGCACCATCGAGAGCATCACTGGTTGGTGTAGCAACTGCTCGGCCTCCGACCGCAAGGCACTACAGAGGGTAGTGCACACGGCCCAGTACATCACTGGGGCCAAGCTTCCTGCCATCCAGGACCTCTATACCAGGCGGCGTCAGAGGAAGGCCCAAAAAATGATCAGCCATCCTAGTCATAGACTGTTCTCTCTGCTACTGCACGGCAAGCGGTACTGGAGCACCAAGTCTAGGTCCAAGAGGCTGTTAATAAGCCTCTACCCCCAAGCCCTAAGACTCCTGAGCATCTAATCAAATGGCTACCCAAACTATTTGCATTGCCCACCCCCTATTTTATGCTGCTGCTATGCTCTGTTTATTGTCTATGCATAGTCACTTCAACTCTACCTACATATACATATTGCCTCAATTACCTCAACTAACCAGTGCCCCCGAACATTGACTCTGTACCAGTACCCCTGTATATAGTCTCACGACAGTTATTTTACTGCTGATTTGTTACTTAACCAACAATGCAGTTAAGAAAAATAAGTGTTAAGGGCTTGTAAGTAAGCATTTCACTGTAAGGTCTACACCTGTTGTATTCGGTGCATGTGACAAATAACTTGTTTTCACCAATAGAATAGGTATACTTTTCTACTAAGGGCAATATTAGGTTGACAGGCTGGTGATTTTACTTTTTGTTACTAGTCTTGTTTCCAGAGGGAAAAGTAAATGTGGCAGTCAGCATCAAAATTAGGTAAAGATGTGTAACCATTATCTAAATCCGGTTACGCACCCAATGCGTATGGGTCTGGTAAATTTCTCAAATGTCGGTTAACAAAAAATTCTGCCGGTCAAATATCCGGCGCCACGTTTTCCTAACGGAAATTCTGCTTCAAACCAAGTCTTTCAGTTGATTTGTTCACATAATTTTGTTAAGCTTTGCAGTAGCATTTGAAACAAAACAAAGCGGTGCATTAGTCTCTCCTGGCCCCATATACTTTTTTTCAGGGTACATGAAAAATGGAAGTCCAAAAAAACAAAACATCCTTCACATTTTATTTGGGCCACTCAAAACACTAATTTAAACATCTTAGCTTTGGAGCAATATTTTTCATACCCTCAGCATTTTATAAAATAATGTGCTTTAATTTTAGCAGGCCTTTATCTGAATGAGCAGCCTGGTCTCATAGACTAGAAATAACATAGTAACACCAGTATCTTTGGGCTCCCGTGTGGCGCAGCAGTCAAGGCATTGCATCTGTGCAAGAGGCATCACTGCAGTACCTGGTTTAAATCCAGGCTGCTTCACATCCGGCCGTGATTGGGAGTCCCATAGGGCAGCGCACAATTGGCACAGCAGTGTCCGGGTTTGACCTGGGTAGGCCATCATTGTAAAATAATTTGTTCGTAACTGACTTGCCTAGTTTAATAAAGGTTTAAAAAAATAAAAACGACACTCAAATTAGTATGACATGTTAAGTTTGGTATGGTTACATACCTCGAATGTCTAGCAACCCAAAGGTTGTGAATTTGAGTCTCATCATGGACAATTTTAGCTAATTTGCAACTTTTCAGCTACTTACTACTTTTTAGCAACCTTGCAACTACTTGGCATTTTAGCTAACCCTAACCTTAAAACCCTTTAACCTAACTCCCAAATGTAACCCTAACCCCTAGCTACCTAGATTGTTATTATTTTTTAAACATTTAATAGGAATTGTAATTGGTAACATATCATACTAAATGGAGTGTCTTGGATTTACACTATTTACACTACCGGTCAAAAGTTTTAGAACGCCTACTCATTCAAGGGTTTTTCTTTATTTTACCCCCCAAAAATGTACATTGTTGAAAAATAGTGACGACATCGAAAGTTTGAAATAATACATGGAATCAAATATAGTTGTGATTCTTCAAATAGCCACCCTTTGTCTTAACAGCTTTGCACACTCTTGGCATTCTCTCAACCAGCTTCATGAGGTAGTCACCTGGAATGCATTTTAATTAACAGGTGTGCCTTAAGTTGTGAAATTTCTTCCCTTAATGCGTTTTGAGCCAACCAGTTGTGCTGTGACAAGGTGGGGGGGTATACAGAAGATGGCCCTATTTGGTAAAGGACAGCTCAAATAAACAAAGAGAAACAACAGTCCATCATTACTTAAAGGTCAGTCAATCTGGAAAATTTCATGAACTTTGAATGTTTCTTCAAGTGCAGTCGCAAAAACCATCAAGCGCTATGAAAAAACTGGTTCTCATGGGGACCGCCACAGCAAAGGAAGACCTAGAGTAACCTCTGCTGCAGAGGATAAGTTCATTAGTCATCAGCCTCTGAAATTACAGCCCAAATAAATGTTTCACAGAGTTCAAGTAACCGACACATCCCATCATCAACTGTTCAGAGGAGACTGCGTGAATCAGGCCTTCATGGTCGAATTGCTGCGAAGAAACCACTACTAAAGCACACTATTAAGAAGACTTGCTTGGGCCAAGAAACACAAGCAATGGACATTAGACTGGTGGAAATCTGCCCTTTGGTTTCACAAATTGGAGATTTTTGTTTCCAACCTCCGTGTCTTTGTGAGATGCGGTTCGGGTGAACAGATAATCTCTGCATGTGTATTTCCCACCGTGTAGCATGGAGGAGGTGTGGGGGCTCTTTGCTGGTGATACTGTCAGTGATTTTTATTTAGAATTCAAGGTACACTTAACCAGCATGGCTACCAGGGCATTCTGCAGTGATACGACATCCCATCTGGTTTGGGCTTAGTCCCACTATCATTTGTTTATCAACAGGACAATGACCCAACACACCTCCAGGCTGTGTAAGGGCTATTTTACCAAGAAGGAGAGTGATGGAGTGCTGCATCAGATGACCTGGCCTCCACAATCCCCCCTCGACCTCAACCAAATTGAGATGGTTTGGGATTAGTTGGACCGCAGAGTGAATGAAAAGCAGCCAATCATTGCTCAGCATTTGAGAACTCCTTCAAGACTATTGGAAAAGCATTCCAGGTGAAAATGGTTGAGTGTTTTAAAGCTGTCATCAAGGCAAGGGGTGGCTATTTGTAGAATCTCAAATTTAAAAATATAAAAACTATTTTTTTTAGGGGGGGTGGGGGTTACTACATGATTCCATATTTGTTATTTCATAGTTTATATGTTTTCACTATTATTCTACAATGAAGAAAAATAGTTAAAATAAAAATAACCCCTTTAATGACAAGGTGTTCTAAAACTTTTAACCGTTGGTGTATGTATATACGTATTCATACACACACACAAGTATGTGGACAGCTCTTCAAATTAGTGCATTCAGCTATTTCAGCCACACCCGTTGCTGATGGGTGTGTTAAATGTAGCACACAGCCATGCAATCTCCATAGACAAACATTGGCAGTAGAATGACCTTACTGAAGAGCTCAGTGACTTTCAACATGGCACTGTTATAGGATGCCACCTTTCCAAGTCAGTTCATCAAATTTCTGCCCTACTAGAGCTGTCCTGGTCAACTGTAAGTGCTGTTGTTGTTAAATAGAAACTTCTAGGAGCAACAACAGCTCACCTGTGAAGTGGTAAGCCACACAAGTTCGCAGAACGGAACTGCCGGGTGCTGAAACACGTAGCGCGTAAAAAATAATCTGTCCTCAGTTGCAACACTCTACCAAGTTCCAAACTGCCTCTGGAAGCAACTTCAGCAAAATTAATTATTTGTCGGGGGCTTCATGAAATGGGTTTCCATGGCTGAGCAGCCATGAAAACCCAGATCACCATGTGCAATGCCAAGTGTCGGCTGGAGTGGTGTAAAGCTTGTCGCCATTGACAGCAGTGGAAACGCGTTCTCTTGAGTGATGAATCAAGCTTCACCATCTGGCAGTCCGACGGATTAATCTGGGTTTGGCGGATGCCAGGAGAACACTACCTGCCCCAATGCGCAGTGCCAAATGTAAAGTTTGGTGGCGGAATATTGGTCTGCCCTACCCTGTGCTCTGACCTCTTTCTCCCCTCTCTCTCCAGATGAAATCTTGCGTCTTGTGACGGCCGGCCGCCCAACAACCTGCCCGCTTGACCCTATCCCCTCCTCTCTTCTCCAGACCATTTCCGGAGACCTTCTCCCTTACCTCACCTCGCTCATCAACTCATCCCTGACCGCTGGCTACGTCCCTTCCGTCTTCAAGAGAGCGAGAGTTGCACCCCTTCTGAAAAAACCTACACTCGATCCCTCCGATGTCAACAACTACAGACCAGTATCCCTTCTTTCTTTTCTCTCCAAAACTCTTGAACGTGCCGTCCTTGGCCAGCTCTCCCGCTATCTCTCTCAGAATGAACTTCTTGATCCAAATCAGTCAGGTTTCAAGACTAGTCATTCAACTGAGACTGCTCTTCTCTGTATCACGGAGGCGCTCCGCACTGCTAAAGCTAACTCTCTCTCCTCTGCTCTCATCCTTCTAGACCTATCGGCTGCCTTCGATACTGTGAACCATCAGATCCTCCTCTCCACCCTCTCCGAGTTGGGCATCTCCGGCGCGGCCCACGCTTGGATTGCGTCCTACCTGACCGGTCGCTCCTACCAGGTGGCGTGGCGAGAATCTGTCTCCTCACCACGCGTTCTCACCACTGGCGTCCCCCAGGGCTCTGTTCTAGGCCCTCTCCTATTCTCGCTATACACCAAGTCACTTGGCTCTGTCATAACCTCACATGGTCTCTCCTATCATTGCTATGCAGACGACACACAATTAATCTTCTCCTTTCCCCTTCTGATGACCAGGTGGCGAATCGCATCTCTGCATGTCTGGCAGACATATCAGTGTGGATGACGGATCACCACCTCAAGCTGAACCTCGGCAAGACGGAGCTGCTCTTCCTCCCGGGAAGGACTGCCCGTTCCATGATCTCGCCATCACGGTTGACAACTCCATCGTGTCCTCCTCCCAGAGCGCTAAGAACCTTGGCGTGATCCTGGACAACACCCTGTCGTTCTCAACTAACATCAAGGCGGTGGCCCGTTCCTGTAGGTTCATGCTCTACAACATCCGCAGAGTACGACCCTGCCTCACACAGGAAGCGGCGCAGGTCCTAATCCAGGCACTTGTCATCTCCCGTCTGGATTACTGCAACTCGCTGTTGGCTGGGCTCCCTGCTTGTGCCATTAAACCCTACAACTCATCCAGAACGCCGCAGCCCGTCTGGTGTTCAACCTTCCCAAGTTCTCTCACGTCACCCCGCTCCTCCGCTCTCTCCACTGGCTTCCAGTTGAAGCTCGCATCCGCTACAAGACCATGGTGCTTGCCTACGGAGCTGTGAGGGGAACGGCACCTCAGTACCTCCAGGCTCTGATCAGGCCCTACACCCAAACAAGGGCACTGCGTTCATCCACCTCTGGCCTGCTCGCCTCCCTACCACTGAGGAAGTACAGTTCCCGCGCAGCCCAGTCAAAACTGTTCGCTGCTCTGGCCCCCCAATGGTGGAACAAACTCCCTCACGACGCCAGGACAGCGGAGTCAATCACCACCTTCCGGAGACACCTGAAACCCCACCTCTTTCAGGAATACCTAGGATAGGATAAAGTAATCCTTCTCACCCCCCCCTTACTAGATTTAGATGCACTATTGTAAAGTGGCTGTTCCACTGGATGTCTTAAGGTGAACGCACCAATTTGTAAGTCGCTCTGGATAAGAGCGTCTGCTAAATGACTTAAATGTAAATGTAATGTAAATGTAAAATGTCTGTGGCTGGAATTATCTTAACGCTACAGCATACAATGATATTCTAGATGATTCTGTGCTGTACAGAGCCCTGCCCTCAACCCCATCAAACACCTTTGGGATGAATTGGAGCGCCGATTGTGAGCCAGGCCTAATCGCCCAACATTAGTGCTTGACCTCACTAATGCTCGTGGCTGAATGGAAGCAAGTCTCCACAGCAATGTTCAAACATCTAGTGGAGGCTGTTATAGCAGCAAAGGGGTGGACCAACTCCATATTAATGATGCTCGACGATCATGTAGTGTAAATGCAGAATAATTCGAAAGGCTCTGAGACCAGGTTGAAAGGAGGAGTTCCTGGCTGATTCATGTCATTGAAGATGCATTTGTGATGATATTGGTCTATCACCTTTGACAAGCCCCTTTTTATTAGAGCTCTGATTGATAACCACTCTTTAGGGATGGTGAAAGCCAGCAGCAGATGTGACAGGCCTTTAAATCAAATCAAATTGTATTGGGCACATACACATGGTTAGCAGATGTTAATGCGAGTTTCGTGAAATGATTGTGCTTCTAGTTCCGACCATGCAGTATTATCTAACTAGTGATCTAACAACTACATTATACACACACATTGTAAGAGAATGGAATAAGAATATGTCCATAAAAATATATGGATGCGCTGAGCTGCATAGGCAGGATGCAGTAGTGATAAGTAGTGATACATTTATTACATCCAATTTTTTATTATTAAAGTGGCTAGAGATTTTAGTCAGTATGTTGGCAGCAGCCACTCAATGTTGGTGATGGCTGTTTAACAGTCTGATGGCCTTGAGATAGAAGCTGTTTTTCAGTCTCTCGATCCCAGCCTTGATGTACAGTACATTCCTCTGAATACTAAGTGTTTTCTGTGTTATGTTACTTGTATTATATTAAATGCTAGCACCAAATTCATAGAAAGAAGATTACAATTGCATTAAATTCATGACATGTCCCCCTGTCCCTAGTGAAAGTCCCATAGCTTTGAAGAGTCAATTAATTCTGATTAGCAAAATCAAACTTCTTGCAGCTAATCCTTTTTCAATTTGTTGCTTTCCTTATGTATTTGCTTTTTAATAACTTTCTCGTTTCTGTTTCAGAAAGCCATAGATCTGGCCAGCAAGGCAGCCCAGGAGGATAAAGCTCAGAACTACGACGAGGCCCTGCGTCTCTACCAACACGCTGTTCAGTACTTCCTACACGTAGTCAAATGTACGCTTCAAGACCATGAGATATTTGCATGCTGCTCTTTCATCTTGTCAGCAGAATGCATTTTTCCATTTCACACAGTCCAGGGGGATTACTGTAATTGTGATTATTTTCTAAATAAAAACGGATACTTGAGACCGAATGTAATACAATCCTTGCATTCCTCTCCTTCCAGATGAAGCCCAGGGTGACAAAGCCAAACAGAGCATCAGGGCCAAGTGTGCTGAGTACCTTGACAGAGCAGAGAAGCTCAAAGATTATCTGAAGAAGAAAGAGAAGGCTCCACCCGCCAAGCCTGTGAAGGAGTCCCAAGCTGACGACAAGGGGTGTGTGTGTGTGTGCGCGCGCAGTCTTTGCTCATGCAATGAGGCTTGGCTGTGAGTGTGTGTGTGTGTGTGTGGGGGGGGGGTTATTGGAATGTGATGAGTCAATTAGTTGGTTCAAAAACATCTTGTGGTTCTGTGTACACGTGTGCTCTTCAGCATAACTGAGATGGATTATTATTGTGCAGAAATGAGAGCGATGAAGGAGATGACCCAGAGAAAAAGAAGTTCCAAAACCAACTTTCAGGTTAGTTGTATCACTGACATACTGTGTGAAAGTTTTACTTTTGAATTACATTACAACGCTCTGTCACAATTTTATAGGAGGTTATTTGGCTCAGTTTCACTTTACTTTTACCTCACCCGGTTGAGGTGTCTTAATAAATCAGTTTATTATTAGGTTTTCACATGAATGTATCTGAATATTTTCCTTTACTGTAAAATTATTTGTATGTTCTCTTCATACTGGATTTTGATTTTTAGGCGCCATCATTATGGAAAAGCCAAACATCAAGTGGAATGATGTTGCCGGTTTAGAGGGAGCCAAAGAGGCACTGAAAGAAGCTGTTATTTTGCCAATTAAATTCCCACATCTTTTCACAGGTAATGCATTCTTACTGCCTCAGATCTCCAGAGAATTAATGATGATGTAATATCAGAATGTATGAGAAACATGCTGAAACTTCCACTATTGGCTAATTTGTTGGGCCTTTGGAACCTACTGAAAATGAGTCTATCCAACAACATTGTATAGAATCAATTGATTATTACCGTTCAGTCATTTGAAAATGAGAAGCTTAGCCTATTTCTTCCCCACTGTTATTCACGACCACTCCCAAAGACATGTGTCTGTCTGTCAGGTAAAAGAACGCCATGGAGGGGGATCCTGCTCTTTGGTCCTCCTGGTACAGGAAAGTCCTACCTGGCTAAAGCTGTGGCCACAGAGGCCAACAACTCCACCTTTTTCTCTATCTCCTCCTCTGACCTGGTGTCCAAGTGGCTGGGAGAGAGTGAAAAGTGAGATTTTACTCTTAATCCAGGGAAACATTAGTGATTATTTGTAGATATAAATCCAATGATGCTGTTTTAATGGTTGTTAATTAGGCCTAGATTAAGCCTAGTCCTAGACTAAAAAGCAAACTCGATAGAGATTCTATTCTCTGTTGGGGGGAAAGCATTTTTAGTCCTGGATTTAAATGTAATCTGTGTGCGGGACACCAGCTCCATGTGTCTATTGGGGAAAATAATATGACCAGCTTTATGTTTCTTTGAGCCTCCTTTCTCCTCTCCAGGTTAGTAAAGAACTTGTTCACTCTTGCACGGGAGCACAAACCCTCCATCATCTTCATAGATGAGATAGACTCACTGTGCGGCTCCAGGAGTGAGAACGAGAGTGAGGCAGCTCGCCGCATCAAGACAGAGTTTCTGGTTCAGATGCAGGGTGAGAGCGACAGAACAATTTACATACATACATTATATTACATACACTTAATCTAAAATGTATTAAATGTTTTTTCCCCTCAATCTACACACAATGCTCCATAATGTTAATGCAAAAACAGGTTTTTATTTAAAAAAATGGAAATGTCACATTTACATAAGTATTCAGACCCTTTAACTCAGTACTTTGTTTATGCACCTTTGGCAGCAATGACAGCATTGAGTCTTCTTTGGTATGACGCTATAAGCATGGCACACCTGTATTTGGGGAGTTTCTCCCATTCTTCTCTGCAGATCCTCCTGTCATAGCAAAGGATCTGAATACTTATGTAATTAAGGTAATTGTTTATTTTAAACATTTGCTTACATTTCTAAACCTGTTTTCACTTCGCCATTATGGGGTATTGTGTGTAGATTGCTGAGGATTTTTTATTTATTTTTAATCCATTTTTGGAGTAAGGCGGTAATGTCAAAATGTGGAAAAAGTCAAGGTGTCTGAATAATTTCCGAAGGCATTGTGCACACACACAAACACACAACCAGTCAAAAGTTTGGACACCTACTCATTCATGTTTTTTTTTTTTTTTAACTAAAACTTTTTAAAAAACTATTTTCTACATTGTCGAGTAACAGTGAAGAAATCAAAACTACGAAATGGCACATATGGAATCGTTTAGTAACCAAAAAGTTGTTTAAACAAATTAAATTATATTTTTGATTCTTCAAAGTAGCCACCCCTTGCCTTGATGACAGCTTTGCGCACTCTTGGCATTCTCTCAACCAGCTTTGTGAGGAATGCTTTTCCATCAGTCTTGAAGGAGTTCCCACATATGCTGAGCACTTGTTGGCTGCTTTTCCTTCACTCTGCAGTCCAACTCATCCTAAACCATCTCAATTTGGTTGAGGTCGGGTGATTGTGGAGGCCAGGTCATCTGATGCAGCACTCCACCACTCTCCTTGGTCAAATAGCCCTTACACAGCCTGGATGTGTATTGGGTCATTGTCCTGTTGAAAAACAAATGATAGTCCCACTAAGCACAAACCAGATGGAATGACATATCGCTGCAGAATGCTGTGGTAGCCATGCTGGTCAAGTGTGCCTTTAATTGTAAATAAATCACAGACGTTGTCACCACCATCACACCTCCTCATCCATGCTTCACGGTGGGAACCACACACGTGGAGATCATCCTTTCACCTATTCTGCGTCTCACTAAGACATGGCGGTTGGAACCTAAAATGTCAAATTTGGATTTCCTAATGTCCATTGCTTGTGTGTCTTGGCCCAAGCAAGTCTCTTCTTATTGTCCTTTTTTGTAGTGGTTTCTTTGCAGCAATTTGACCATGAAGTCTTGACTCATGCAGTCTCCTCTGAACTGTTGATGTGTCTTTTACTTGAATTCTGAAGTATTTATTTGGGCTGTAATTTGAGGCTGGTAACTCTAATGAACTTATCCTCTGCAGCAGAGGTAACTCTGGGTCTTCCTTTCCTGTGGAGAGACAGTTTCATCATAGTGCTTGATGGGTTTTGCGACTGCACTTGAAGAAACTTTCATAGTTCTTCATTTTCCGTATTGACTGACCTTTATGTGTTAAAGTATTGATGGCCTGTCATTTCTCTTTGCCTATTTGAGCTATTCTTGCCATAGTATGGTCTTGGTCTTTTACCAAATAGGGCTATCTTCTGTATACCACCCCTACCTTGTCACAACACAACTGATTGACTCAAACACATTAAGAAGTGTTTAACTTTTTAAGAAGGCACACCTGTTAATTGAAATGCATTCCATGTGACTATCTCATGAAGCTTGTTTAGAGAATGCCAAGAGCGTGCAAAGCTGTCAAGGCAAATGTTGGCTACTTTGAGATCTCAAATTGGGTTACTACATGATTCAATGTGTTTATTTAATTCTTTTGATGTCTTCACTATTATTCTGCTATGTAGAAAATAGTAAAATCAAGAAAAACCCTTGAATGAGTAGGTGTACCCATACTTGTGTGTGTATGTAGATTATAGTGGACTGTATTGGTGTTTTGGTCATATTAAGCTAAACTGGTTTTGAAATGTTAATAAGATATTCTTCCTCAGGAGTGGGGAATGACAACGATGGGGTACTGGTATTAGGGGCCACCAACATCCCTTGGACATTGGACTCTGCCATCAGAAGACGGTAATGACACATTCTTACTGGCTTAGCCTACCTTCTCAACTGTGTACCAAATAACTTGCTCTTTATGGTTGACTGTGACACAACAGCCTTACAAATGTATGGTAAGATGTACCACCCTGCTTTAACTCGTTTGGGTAATAATAATGTGAAATCTCTGAAGTTAGAATACTGTGACTCAGCAGCACTGCTTCTTATCTTTGTGTTGCTGCTCAGATCTACCCTGTATGGGATGTAAATATATTCTTCTTTCTGTAGAGTATGTGATTTCCTTGTGATTTTAAATCTTTTTCCACACCTATGAGGTTGGAATAATATTGTGAACATTATGATAAGGACCTTTTAGTGTAAGAGCTGTTTGAAAAGACTGCCTGAAATATCAGCCTGTTTTGGTGGGATGGAGTTTTGGCCTGTCTGGTGACATCACCAGTCGGTAAATCGTTGATAGACTAATACAATAAAAGGAGATACAAACTACCCACCAATAACAGCTAGTTTTCAGTTTTCCACCTCCCCACTAGGGTTGTTGCGGTGACCACATTACCGGCAGTCATGACCACAGTAAAATTCTATGCGACATTTGAGTCATGGTAATCTCCTTTTATGCACTCTGGAGATAGTACCCAACTCGCTAATGGCCTAGTACTCAGGGCTCTATTGTCACTCTAACCACTCTGACATCAATGCAAATGAAATCAAAAATCACATCAAACACTTGTATGTGCTTTTAAAACTCACCTTGCTGTGATTGATAATTTGGAAAAAAGTTCAACAACGGGTTGAAACGAAGTGGAGAATATGGTCGTTGTGGATGTTGTTTCAAAGCCTAACGCAACTAAATGGACAGTGCTTTCTAAGGTGATGATTCATTCAAAACACCCATATGCATGTTATCTTAAATCTGCATTTTTTTAAAGCTATCTTTCATGCATAATTGGTCTTGCCTAAATTAAACAAATTCAGAGTTGGCCAACAATTATAATGTATTTGATGTTGATCGGTCAGAACTAGAAGCACAATCATTTCACTATACTCTCATTAACATCTGATAGCCATGTGTATGTGCCCAATAAAATAGGTATTTTTTATAATAGCCTGACACATGACCTTTTTAGCTATAGAATTTCTCGCCGCCATGCATTTCCATCTCCTCTCCTTCATTCCGTTCTCCAGCGCACAGAGGGAGGAGCTGTCAACAGTTTAATGAAACATGTTTCTATTGATGTTCCTGAACAGATTTCACTTGGTTTCCAAAATTAAGCACTGGGTAGCTGCAGGAACAGAGTTGGAGAGCTCATGGCATACAGAGTTTGGGTGGAATATCACCTGTACCACTGTGAAATAACCGGAGTAGCCTACCCAACATGAGTGAAACGAACCAGTGGGAATGTGGCCTCCATTCGCTATTCAAGTGCATATAGGTTACATGTCTTTTTTTCTCTTGCCCTGTTCCTGCCCATTTGATCATTCTAAATCTAAACTCATTTAACATATTGGTAAAGACAAGATTAAATTGAGAATAGTCTGCTGGGTGAAAGTATGATCACTTGATGAGAGAACAGCATGTGCAGCCTGAGGCAAGGAACAGAGCTTCAGCTTTTTTGTGACTTTCTCATATCCTCAATAGCCTATAGTCTCATCATGCAGCCCAAATATATTGATTTTCATGGGAATTCTATGGTTTGTATCATTCACAACTGAAGTTGTCAAATAACTGTAAATCTAGCGTATAGGACCTGTTTCAAATTTTCACTTTTACGCTCAACTTAGCCACTTCATATGCACACTCTCGCTCTGGAATCTGAAAAATATCCTTTCAATTTTATTCAGCTAAGTTCTGTTATATTCTTCTCACAGAATGCTGCCTGAGGAAGACTAGTAGTCAAAACGCATTGGTTGTGCGTCCTGATGCACTATGCTGGCTGTTCCCATATGCATTACTTTGTAAATATATTCTGTTAGTAGTTGAGTCAAGTTTATTGTAATGTACTGGCCACCTACTCCTTTCCTTTTGGATTCTTCTTACTATGAAATCCTATAATATAAAATAATGGCACTGGACTTATAAGCATACCCTGTCTGCTATATGAACAAGCCTATGACATGGCGCATAGCCAGATAACATGCAGCAGGCCAACTCATATTCTGTTCTTCTGAAATCCATTTTCTTCATATCATAATGTTTCTTTAGACCTACCTAAAGTAACGGATTTATTGTGATGGTGTATATTTAACTGATTTATTAGACTTTTTGAAATATAGACGATACCAAGGGCGCACATCAGCAGCTTGTATGTGTGGAGGCCCGGAGATGCTAAACATGTTTGTTAATTAATGGTCAATTATCGTGTGACCGGCAGTCTTTTCCATGGCAATAACTGACTGACAAAATGTCAGAACCACCAACTGCCCTTCTCTCCACTCAGACCACTCCCAGCAAAATTCTTGCTTGAGAAATTTGCTTAAGAAGCCATTTTTGTTTATTTTTGACCAATCACAGTAAGGTACTTAGTTGTTACCCAGAAATGATTTGATATTGAGATAACTGCATTGGAACTTTTATCTCAGGTTTGAGAAGAGGATCTACATCCCCTTGCCAGAGGAACACGCCCGCACCTTCATGTTCAAGCTCCACCTAGGCACCACCCCCACCAGCCTCAACGACTCTGACTTTGTCACCCTCGGAAAGAAGACAGACGGGTACTCGGGGGCCGACATCAGCATCATCGTCAGAGATGCGCTTATGCAGCCCGTCAGGAAAGTTCAATCAGCCACTCACTTCAAACGGGTACGTCGCCATATTGACAACCAGTTAACAACGTCTGTGTATTCTACAGTGTTAATCTTTATATCAAGCTAGGCCATTGTTCTATTGAGTTTTGTTATTTTTAACACAATAAATTGCGTTTGTTATTGAAGGTACGAGGGCCATTGAGAGACAACCCCAAAATCCTGGTAGATGACTTTTTGACCCCGTGCTCCCCGGGAGACCCGAACGGCGTCGAGATGACATGGATGGAGGTCCCTGGGGAAAAGCTGTGTGAGCCAGTCGTTTGTATGGTGAGTGTGCAAAATGATCTGTTTCTCTTTCTCAATGGTAATGTTTTTGGGAAAACAAGACTGTTGAATAACCCTTGATCATGTCTCTCTTTATTCTTTGTAGTCTGACATGCTGAGGTCCCTGTCCAGCACGAAGCCAACTGTCAACGATCATGATTTGGACAAACTGAGAAAATTCACAGATGACTTTGGACAGGAGGGCTAAACGTGGCTTTTTTTTTTTACCAGAACAAATATTATATCCGTGTTCATTCTCCCCTTCATGCTCTGTTGGCTCATCAGAAGTGTGCCACATGACTGCTCTACTCATAGAATTACTAGAACCGATATCCCCATTTAAGTCCATTTCTATGGCTACTGAGCTTGACTATTGGCCACATAAGGGGTTAAACAAAGGTGGATATTTTCTTAGATGCCCCCCATGTCCAAAGAATTACGGATCACTTCACTGCTGCAAGATGTCTGAGGTAGACTTGATTGGTGGATGGAACGCTGCATGGAAATGAAGAACCTTGGTGTTACATAGGCATATGTTCTGTGAAATCTGTTTAGCAGCATCTTGGCCCGACTCCTAACTTGAGAACAATGCTCAACTCAAACATTTGCATATGTCATGCTTTGAAGTCAATGGGAGTTTGATTCGAGTTACCGATACAAGCTTGTTAACCAAATTAAGATGCTGCTTATTGTGCAGAGTGCTTATCTAACTTCCCCAATAAATATCTAAGCTCAGTTTTCAAGTACCACTTGCCATCAATCAAATTGCACCTCACTTGTCATTGTAAGCACCCATATACTCTACTTATTTTTGTACACAAGAGAGAACTCAATTTATAGTAGATACTTTATGGAGATGTATGGCTCTTTGGTCTGGAGAGAATGAAACTTACAATGCATGCCATTTGTACTTTCAAAGGCCTTTGTAGTCTCAAGGTGGTGTAAAAGACATGGGTTTGGGTAGCTGAAGCACTGCAAATGTATGTCATTCTACATGCACAGGATATTTGTGGGACTTCGGCTAGGGTTAAAAGAACTACCGACAACAATCGGGGTGGAAACTACTTTGGGACATATTGTGTATATGTACTTTTTTTTTCTCAAGAAGGCTACTCTGTGGTTTGTTCATTGTCAATCTGATTAAACTGTGAGGATCACCAAAAGTACTAGACCAGACACCTTATAGACTAGGATTCAGTACTTTTCCCCCTGACCATCCACATTTCCCTGTTACATATTGCTTATCTTCCCAACATGAACTACTGAAAAGCGATGCCTTATGGAGATCCAGTCACACTGTCTAACAGTGCTGAAGAAACAACGGGGCTGATACTTTTGTGAATGGAATTGTAGAGGTAACCTGAAATGGACATTTTAGGCACATAACAGCGTCATGTCCTTTTTTGTTATGGCATTGGTGGAATGCAGCTCGCTTGAACTTACAGTACTACATTTTAAGACGTGGCAATGCGCACCATGTGCCTTCTGAAACAAGTTTAGGTAGTAAGAACATATACATTGTTATTTTGTCTGGTTCATTTAAAAACGTGGAAGTTGATATCCAGAGGCACAGCTATATTGTGTTTTGTCATCGTTGTATTGAAATGTAATATATTTGCACATTTCATGTAAACTCTTATCTTATAGAGATTGTATTCCGAAGACAAATCTTTCAAAGTGTTGGACATCTTTTGTGTTATCTTTTTAACTCACTATAAAAGTGTAGAGAATGATACCTTATATATCAGTGAGTGGAAAAGTCAATGTATATGGTTTTCTTTCCCATGCATATGTAAATAAAAGTAATAGAGAACTTTTGACTTTTTAATTAACAAAGTATTGTCTCATGGTCCAGGTTGAGGATTCAAATGAATCTTTACAAATGCCAATATCCGTCACTGTAAATAAGACTGTGTTCTTAACTGACTTGCCTAGTTAAATAAACAAATATCTCATTTCACAGATCAAGATCTGGCGATGGAGATAGTTATGTCGGTAGAATAAAATGGGTGCACCAACAATAAGGAAGTATACCATTGCATTTTGGGAAGTGCTGTCCTTAATATGAGCAAACCTCGGTTAGGTGGCAGTTTGCTTCATGGTTTAAAAACTACAAATACCTAGAACGGTGGTCAAATTGTCGCATCCGTTCAAAGTGCACAATACGACTTGTTTTGGTTCATATTGCAGCTAGGCAGGAAAATATCGTAGATCCAAGGTCCACCACGGTATTTTATCTTGGAAGTAAACCCGCTGATACGCTGCCAAATATACTGCTAGAAAACTCTGTTTAATCGCCACCCCTTTTGACAAGGGCAAGCCCCCAGATTCGCTCCTACTGAGTCTAGAAGCTAACCGAACTGCCAGCTTCACCCATGTCCTCTGAGGAAGAATTGAGTTCAACGATCACGGATTGGCTTTTCTTCAGTTCCTGGTGGCTCCTTTTGCCTTTCATTATGCTTCTAGTCGTTGTTGCATTCGTCGTTGCCTTCGTGTTGCTGTTATACATGATATCCCCTTTGATTAGCCCCAAACCTCTCAAATTAAATGGGGCCCACGTCGTGGTAAGTGCTCATTGTCCTAACTAGACAACGGTATCATATTCAGACGTGCTAGTTAGAAACAAGGTACTGTGTTAGCTACGTCGCATTGCATAACCATTGCACCGTAGATTTTATAGGGTGTTGCAGGTGAATGTGTTTCGTAAGTAAAGGCGCTTTGCACGCAGCAGATCATCTACAAGTACGACACGCCCACAATTAATTAACAGCTTGTAACAGAGTTGACAATGTATTGTCTTTTGCAACGTGTTGCAAGCTTAAAGTGAAAACTCTAGTATGGCAATAAGTAGGCCAGCCAGTCAATGACACTCAATTTCATAGAAATGACTACACATTTTAGCAGAAACACATGTACTAACTTGGGGAAAAAAGCAACATTCTAATGACCTACTGTATTTACTGTAAGTTGGACTTTGACCCTAGGGGACCATCCCGTGTATTTAACTTTTTAAAGGGAACGACCCTCCTCTCTCACCTACCACCACCTTTCAACCCACAGGTCACTGGAGGTTCCAGTGGAATAGGGAAAAGCATCGCTATGGAGTGCTACAGACAAGGAGCCTTCATCACACTAGTGGCAAGAGACGAGGTGAGTAGAAATCCACTTCAAATCAACATCCTTGCAGGGCTCTACAGTGCAACCATTTTACTTGTATATACGGCTAAATATTTTGCTGTGACCTGGAACGTTTATTTAGGAACACTAGTGCATCTACAAAATGTGCTCCAAAATGTCTTTGTGTGCGTCTACATTTCCCAATTTAGGCGTACACATGCTTCTTATAATTATATACACTACCGTTAAAAAGTTTGGGGTCACTTAGAAATGTCCTTGTTTTTGAAAGAAAAGCAAAAAAATGTGTCCATTTAAAATAACATGAAATTGATCAGAAATACAGTGTAGAAATTGTTAATGTTATACATGACTATTGTAGCTGGAAACGGCAGAATTTTTATGGAATATCTACATAGGCGTATAGAGGCCCTTTATCAGCAACCATCACACCTGTGTTCCAATGGCACATTGTGTCAGCTAATCCAAGTTTATCTTTTTAAAAGGCTAATTGAACATTAGAAAACCCTTTTGCAATTATGTTAGCACAGCTGAAAACTGTTATTCTGATTAAAGAAGCGATAAAACTGGCCTTCTTTAGATTAGTTGAGTATCTGGGGCCATCAGCATTTGTGGGTTTGATTACAGGCTCAAAATGTCCAGAAACAAATAACTTTCTTCTGAAACTCATCAGTCTATTCTTGTTCTGAGAAATGGAGGCTAATCCATGTGAGAAATTATGAAGAACTGTGCAAACTGTCTCTAACCAGAGTAGAAAGAGGAGTGGGAGGCCCCGGTGCACAACTGAGCAAGAGGACAAGTACATTAGAGTGTCTAGTTTGAGAAACAGACACCTCACAAGTCCTCAACTGGCAGCTCATTAAATAGTACCCGCAAAACACCAGTCTCAACATCAAGAGTGAAGAGGCGACTTCGAGATGCTGGCCTTCTAGGCAGAGTTCCTCTGCCCACTGTCTGTGTTATTTTGCACATCTTAATATTTTCTTTTTATTGCCAGTCTGACATATGGCTTTTTCTTTGCAACTCTGCCTAGAAGGCCAGCATCCCGAGTCGCATCTTCACTGTTGACGTTGAGACTGGTGTTTTGCGGGTACTATTTAATGAAGCTGCCAGTTTATCACTTGTGAGGCATCTGTTGGAACACAGGAGTGATGGTGGCTGATAATGGGCCTTTGTACGCCTATGTAGATATTCCATTAAAAAAACTACCGTTTCCAGCTACAATATTCATTTACAACATTAACAATATCTACACTGTATTTCTGATCAATTTGATGTTATTTTAATTGACAAAAAAATAGCTTTTCTTTCAAAAACAAGGAAATTTCGAAGTGACCCCAAACTTTTGAAGTGTATTGTGCATATATATATTTTTCAGAGCATCACTCAGTCAGCACATTTATCAATCATTCTTTAATTTCCTTTAGAGTAAATTGGTTCAAGCGAAAAAAGAAGTGGAGAAATGTGCCATTAATGACAAGCAGGTATGTATATCGTTGCTACAGTACATGTTTTGGGACAACGTGGAAGAAAGACAATGTTTTTGTTGTTCTTGCTTTTTGGGGGGTGCAAGCAAATCATTGAATGTTGAACTGGATGATCTCATTAGCAACTCACTTGACCGCTGACTGCACCACTCAGGTGGTGCTCTGCATATCAGTTGACGTGTCCAAGGACTACAGACAGGTGGAAAGTGTGATTAAGCAGGTAAATCACAAGTGATAGGGGCCTTTTCCATCATATCAATTCCTAACTTTTATAATAATTCTCTGCAAGTAACAATATCAATATAATTTCATCCATCTAGTGCCAAGAAAAACTTGGTCCGGTGGACATGTTGGTGAACTGTGCTGGGACGTCCTTCTCTGGGAAGTTTGAGGAGGTGGAGGTGGAGCGCTTCAGAGTAAGTACTGTAACTAATGAGGGGAATAGACCGACAGGTCTGGAAGGGAGAACGCAGAAACCCAACTCCTTAGTGTGTGCCTCAGAAAACCTTGATGTTGTGCCAAAATGAACATAATTTGAAACTAACTCTGAATAGGCAATGAGACAAGATGTTTCCCAGATTGAAGATTCAAAGGGTTTGATGTCTGTCCAAGGTGGAACCAAGGGTTCAGTTTTCAGTTTAGAGGCAGCTAGTGAGCCAGAAGGTTAGATTCGGTTGCAGTCTAGGTCTGCTGCAGATTTAATTGCAGTGGAAGAATGAGAGAGCGGTTTAATTCCAGGCTGAAGAGGTGGCTGGTTTCTTCACTCTCTGACAGTGAAGGGATGGTACCAATACCGCAATAATGACCCAGGAAAATTAGGTTGTGTGTACACATTGCGAGTGTGTGTGCATGAAGGGATTATTCTGATACTAAGATAATAATCATGACCAATGGAAAATGTGATTGTGTGTGTGTTCCCCACACCCTAATGTATTTAATGTACTTAATTAGATTTCCTGGAGGGAGCTAAGCTGTGCTGGTGCTGCTAGCTAGTTCCTTCTCATCCTGGCATTCCAATGCTGGTCACATGCCTCGTTAAGGGTCTGAAGTCATTAGACCTCACCCCATAGAAATGCTATTACCATGGAAACTGCTCAGAAATATAACAATTACCATGTTAGGAGGCTGTTTTTTCTCAAGTGAATACTCTTTGATAGTATGTATATTATTCAGTCTATGAGTTTTTGTGATCCTTCCCTTGTCTATAACAGAGTATGATGGAGGTGAACTACCTGGGCAGTGTGTATCCCACACGGGCTGTAATCACCACAATGAAGGAGCGTAGGATGGGACGCATACTGTTTATCTCCTCCCAGGCTGGCCAGATCGGCCTGTTCGGCTACACAGCCTACTCTCCATCCAAATTTGCCCTGCGTGGGCTGGCTGAGTCCCTGCAGATGGAGGTGAGTAGTATCTAATCGTTCCTTTTCCTGCCCACATTGGGGGTCAATAGGTCAAATTCTCAACATAAAATTTGGATAAGTCTTTTTAAGGCTGAGAGCACTCTTTCCTCTACTTGTCCCTGCAGATGAAGCCATATAACATTTATGTAACAGTGGCCTACCCCCCTGACACTGACACTCCAGGACTAGCAGAGGAGAATAGGACAAAGGTGAGTCTCCTCATGAAAAGGGGAAAGTGTAAACTCTCTCACATTTTGTATTTTATTCTAACGCCTCAAGTTATATTTTGTCTCTTTGTCCTTCCATAGCCTTTAGAGACTAGGCTGATCTCTGAGACATCTGGGGTGACTCAGCCGGAGCAGGTGGCTAAGATCGTTGTCAAGGATGCAGTGGTAAGACATTGCATTCTCAGCAAATGTCACTATGAAATTCACCAGGCCTCAGGCCTACATAAAAACCTTCATCAATAAATAACATCTAGTCAGAAACACAGAGAAATTTGCTCTCTAAAAGTGTGAAAGAGCAGTTTTTTTGACGGTCATGTCATTGTGCCCCCCCCCAGCAGGGGAACTTTAACAGCTCTGTGGGGCCTGACGGCTACATGCTCTCAGCTCTCACCTGTGGAATGTCACCTGTCACCTCCATCACAGAGGGCCTCCAGCAGGTAACTACACGACAGGACAGGAACAGCACTGTCACTGTCTCACTACAACACACCCCAAATATTACTATTTTCCTAAACATGTGTTAACTGAACCTTAACTATCAACTTACCAAAGCCATTTTGTATCTATTACATATATATTGTAACCATAGAGCTAGAAATATGACAATTCTATGGTTATAACATAATAATAGATTGTCCCAAAACTGTCTTACTGTCTAGAGCCCAAATTGTTAATGTGGCCTCTGATCTCTGTGCAGATTGTAACCATGGGGCTGTTCCGGACCATTGCTCTGTTCTACCTGGGGAGTTTCGACAGCATTGTGCGTCGCTGTATGATCCAGAGGGAGCAGGCCAAAGCAGCGGACAAGAGGGAGTAACAACCCCCCCCATCCTCCACTATTATTGCCACTGGAGAACTCACCCCAGCCAGCCCTCATCTCCTCTTCCTCTCCCCTCCCCTCCATTCCTTAGAGGGCACAACCCTGGACAGGCTAAATGGCCAGATATCTTGTGCGCCAGTGATAATACCGAAGTAAAGAAAATGGCAGGTGTCCTGTTACTTATTATTAACACATACAATTCTTGGCAGTTATTTTGTTTGTCCACCTTTTTTCATCATTCCAGTGATATTGTTTACTCAAGTGCTCTGTGAAACGTTTTAATTGTAACTGTATACCTGCTTTTATTGTTAAGGCTGCTTTACCCAAGGGTCTATGAGGGCAGACTAAACACTACTAGCTTGCTGTTAAAGTAGGTCTTGTCAACACCTGAAACTTTAGCCTACTTTTGGGCCACCCTATCCTCCTATTTTTTTCCATGCAGAGAGGAAAGTAAGGGATTGCCAGTCTGACTGGTTATGTCAGCATGTTGACCTGCAATCCCAATAATCAGAAGAAACAAGAACACTAACAAACCATGTGTCATACAGACCATTCTGAGTAAGCTATCTTTATCACTTCAAACTACTGTCATTTTCACCAAATGTGTTCCTCCTTCCTTCCCAAGCTTTGCAGGCAAAGCTTCTCTTTATTCACTCTGTGTCACCCGGTGCCCTTCCATGTGCTGTTAATGTAGAGTGGCGTATTGGCCCGTGCTGTGGATGCATTTACGGAGCTTAGATGTGATTTAACAGTGATGAGAGAAGGCAAAGCAAAAATGTAAATTTACTTCCTGGAAATGATCATCCAAGGCATTTTTAGGTAAAATGATTGTATGTGCAAGTACGAGAGAATGTGTGTGCTGTGTAGGAGCCGTGTGAAGAAGCCGAGGGGAAAGATTTTAATTCAGTGTTGTTACAATGTGTTTAAATGACTGTACATTGACCAAACCTACTCCAGGGAGAGAGAGAAGCCATTGGACACTGGTGGTGGCTGGGGAAAAAAGAAAAACCTCTATTCCTCTTATTTGCATGCCACTTTCACATTTTACTTGCGTTTCTTACCTGAGGTTGAAGCGGTATGTAAAAGGTAGGCATAGGACA
The DNA here is from genome assembly GCF_034236695.1 of Oncorhynchus nerka. NCBI lineage: Eukaryota > Metazoa > Chordata > Actinopteri > Salmoniformes > Salmonidae > Oncorhynchus > Oncorhynchus nerka. The sequence continues at coordinate 24,937,767 of NC_088424.1, read as the reverse complement.
GTCGTGCGATGTAGTATGAGAACAAATCCTCTAACATCTGATGCCAGCCTCATTCACTCTTTCCTGTCTTCCTATGATGTCTTATCAGTTGTTGATCTCTGTGTATGTGTGATCTGTGCACATATTTTGCCACGTAGCATCCAAGTGGGCTCTGTGATTAAAGTGATGGGGTAGTGTCTGGACAAGGCAGGTTCCAGCAAAGACCCTTCAGGCCTGGAGAGGGCACTAGAGCTCGATTTTATATAGAGGCCAAGAGATTAAGAGGGACTGGCAAACTCTATCTGTGCAGAGCAATATAAAGGAGCTATGTGTGCTATTGTATTGTCTAATTTTACATTTCATCCAAGTCACCGTGGACACTATCCTATGCTCCCTTAACTGTGTAATTTGTCTCAGTAAGTGTTCACAGTTCCTTGCCGAAGTCCTCTAACTCCAAGCCTTTTAAACATCCCGTACATCCCGCTACCTTCTTACCTTCTCAATATTCTGCTTAATGGGGAGAGAAAAGATCAAATGTGAACTCATGCAAGTCTTCCTTCCATCCATCAACTGTGGGGAGAATGTACTGACCTTTAATGCAAACCATAGGCTCCGAATCAGAAAGTATACTTTTTTTTAATCCACCAATATTTGAATGCCAAAATGTATTAAGAGACCATTTCTGTAAATGCAATGCAACTACTTGTGATTTATTTTGTTTGATGTTGCTGGTCTGTACTATCCTATAAACCGTTTGTAGTTCAGCCAAGCACTACAACTGTGGGGACCCATTCCAAGCCTTAAGAGAGAACTACGAATGATGTTAATGATAAAATAATATAATTTATTCACAGAAAATAATGTGGCTTAAGCCGCTTGTGGTTTACCAGTTAATTCGATTTTTCTGCGAAAATGCCAACTCTTTTGGTGTGTTTTGTTCGTCAATTTCAGATTAGTTTTTGTTCAAAAAGGCCTTACTCAAACCCAAAATAAGAACGTGAGAATGGATGATTCAACTCGGAGGTTCTCATTTAACATTGGTTCAAGGCACATTGTCACTGTCCAGCGCTTAGTGTGTCGATACTTGTCATTTCCTCATCTGTACATTGTTAGCTCTGACTCTCTGTCATCTTTAGGTAGCAACACATATATGTTGACGTTTATAGACATTTGATATAATATGTAGCTCATGGGAAAAGCTATTTTGTTTGAACACATTTTAAGCTTTGCAAATCAAGCCTATGCTTACAATATGTTAAAACACTACAACCAAGTTGTACCATTGTTAAAATGCTCAGTCACGCTCTAGTTTTCCCATTCATTGGTGTTGTCCAGAGATATTTAAAAGAAGATTATAAAATGTTTAAGTACAGTGCTACTGAATATCATTCCTATCTTATTGGTTGTTTCGTTTTGGCCAAATGTGTACGAATTTCACCTTGTGTGCCATTGAAAAGAAAAATGTAAGGAGTAGAACAATGTTGCTTTGTCTTATTTTCTTACATGATAAAACTAAATAAATAACCTTGGAAAATGACATTTCCTCTGCTAAATGCCCTCTTATGTTTTTGTCTGCTCTCAGTACTGTTGACACAGGCCTTTTAAAACACAACTATGGTTAGTCTCCTATTTTAAATAACTTTTATGTGATTCTGTATAACCTATACTGTACGTGTAGCTGTGTTTGCTGGATTCTGAACTTACATTATTCAGTTGCTGAGGGTTGGACTATGGCTACAGTTGATCCATCCTGACTCCTGTCTATTCAGAAGCTGAGTGGAGTGGGTGTTCTGTGCCACTCCATACCATTATACAGTTTTGATGTACAGTAGGTGCTTGTGGCCGGGCAGTTGTTGGGGGGGGGGGGGGGGGGCAGGTGTTCAGTTTTATGTATTCTGTATGAGTATTCTTTCATCTTCCATGATGGGAACAGAACAGCCTGGGCAGACAGTAGCTATGGTATAGGGCCCTCAGATCAGCAGGAAGACTGCATGGGGATTTAGTTGCCCTGTCAGAGAGTGTGTAGAAGATATAGGCAGGTAGAGAGACTGAGCGAGATATTATATTCACAGACACACTGGAAGAAAGAGAAAAACACAGAGAACATCAAAATATATGTCCACCAATGAGATGGATGGATGTCCATAAGGATGCTAGATAAAAGCAGTCCCCTCATGGGGAATCAGAATGGTGTAGTCCTGTCTAGTAAGGGCTCAGCAATTGTTAATCAGGCAGGGCTAAAGAAAGAAAGCTTGAAGCTTCTAATTCTTCAAATAAGGAAAGGTTCACCTATTTCTACAACTTGATCCAAATTGATAGGCTACTGTTCGTAATAGTTAAAATGGCTATTCACCATATTTCGACCCATAAAATATTGGGGAAATGTTAGAGTTATTGCAACATTTTATGCATTAGATAAGAATTAAAGGTTAAAATCCTATCATGGCAAACATTTCTCTACAGATCAAACGTAACCAAATAGGAACGACACATAGGCCTACGTGGAGTTTCCAAATGCACAAGTGATAACTTTCTATGGGTGACGTAAGAAATACCTCACCAGCAAAGCAGCAAAGAATGTTCAACCAACCCACAGTGTGTAGCTGGAACACAGACAGCAATATGATTGTGGGATAGTCTTCACTGCACAGTCCCTCGAAACGGCTCTGGGTACGCGTAACAATATTCTGGATGCATGCGACGTTGATCTTCTTATGTGGTTTTTCGGTCATGTATATTTTTTTTTGTAGTGTGGACATTATGTGCACATCAAGAATATTTTAATCTCTTCCGTATTTCTGGCTGTCTGGATTTGGGAGTCTACAGATAACTGTAGACACTTTTTGATCAAGGCTTCGAATATTTCCTTTTGATAGCACAATTGGGGAAACATTTTGATATTCTTACGTGGATATACTTGGACTTTTTCACGGTTTCAGCCTAGTTGGGTGAAGGGACCGTTTTTCGTTCCACGCACATCGCTCCCGTTGCAGTGTTTCGTTCTGCACGGTTCGATAGTATCCTATAAACTTGACCAGAGCATTTTCTCAGAAATACACTTTTCGTCTGATCTGATATATTGCGCGGCGCAGTGCATGTTGATAAGTACGATGTATTATTCTTAAAAACTAGGATTGTGGAGGTCATTATCAGTGCCAATCATAATGGCAAACGACGACAACCGCTGTATAGTGGAAAAGTACATTTGTCACAAACTCTTGAAAAGGGGATATGCGTGGGATTTCGAGAATGACGAGGAAGATGCTGATAATAATGGGTCGATGATTTCTCCTCCGCCTGGTTTGGCACGGCGGTGCCACGGGGCCAATAACGCCAGACCGGGCAGCGTCCCCCATCTTTCCAAACGGCTCTCCCAAACGGACCCGCATGCAGCTATTCACAGAGTTTTGCGTGAGGCCGGGGACGAACTCGAACGACTGTACCAGCCCGACTTTGCGGAGATGTCACACCAATTGTATCTCACGTCTTCTTTGGCAGAAAGGAGATTCAGAGAGGTGATAGACGAGCTGTTCAGGGACGGGGTTAACTGGGGACGAATTGTCGCCTTCTTCGAGTTCGGTGGCACAATATGTGTGGAATGCGTGAACAAGGAAATGACGTCGCAGGTTGACCACATCGCCGGGTGGATGACGGAGTATCTAAATGGACCGCTGCACACCTGGATTCAAGAGAACGGGGGATGGGTAGGTGTAATCTCTGCTTTGAATTGCCCGATATCACGTTGATTTATCCATAGGCTAGGCTACATTACGTATGATGCGGTGGGAATGTCTGGATATTAACGGCATCATATTTTAGTGTTGCTGATTTGATGTTCAGGCTGTTTGTCTAGCATGTCTGGCCAATAAGATATTACAGTATCTGTCACACCTCCCCACGCTCTAAAGCCCGCCTCAGCCGACTGGGCAGAACACCTTGCAAATATTGAGTTACACCCCCCATTTTGCCCTCAGAACGGACTAAATTCGTCGGGGCATGCTCTATAAGGTCTGAAAGCAGATGCTGGCCCATGTTGACTCCAATGCTTCCCACAGTTGTGTCAAATTGACTGGAAGGCCTTTGGGTGGTGGACCATTATTGATACACACAGGAAACTCTTGAGCTTGAAAACCCAGCAGCATTGTAGTTTTTGAAACAAACCTGTGCACCTGGAACTTACTACCATACCCCATTCAAAGGCACATACATATTGTATCTTGCCCATTCACTCTCTGAATGGCTCACATATACAATCCATGTCTCAATTGTCTCAAGGCTTAATAATCCTTCTTTAACCAGTCTCCTCCCCTTCATCTACACTGATTGAAGTGGATTTAACACGTGACATCAATAAGGGATCATAGCTTTCACCTGGATTCACCTGGTCAGTTTATGTAATGGAAAGACCAGGTGTTCATAATGTTTTGTACATTCGGTGTATATTATTATTATTATGTTTATTATTGTGTCATTCACTTCTCGTTTTTTGACCAATACTGTTTGAGAATTCCACCTTACCCTGCGATTACATCTACAACCCTGTGCATGTGACTAATAAACTAATCTATCTATCTATCTATCTATCTATCTATCTATCTATCTATCTATCTATCTATCTATACATCTATCTACAGTTAAAGTCAGAAGATAAAATACACTTTGGAGTCAGTAAAACTCATTTTTCCACCACTCCACAAATGTCTTGTTAACAAACTATAGTTTTGGCAAGTCGGTTAGGACATCTACTTTGTGCATGACACAAGTAATTTTTACATCAATTGTTTACAAACAGATTATTTCACTTATAATTCACTGTATCACAATTCCTGTGGGTCAGAAGTGTACTTACACTAAATTAATTGTGCCTTTAAACAGCTTGGAAAATTCCAGAAAATGACGTCATGGCTTTAGAAGCTTCTGATAGGCTAATTGACATCATTTGAGTCAATTGGAGGTGTACCTGTGGATGTATTTCAAGGCCTACCTTCAAACTTAGTGCCTCGTTGCATGACATCATGGGAAAATCAAAATAAATCAGCCAAGACCTCAGAAAATAAATTGTAGAACTCCACAAGTCTGGTTCATCCTTGGGAGCAATTTCCAAACGCATGAAGGTACCACAGTCATCTGTACAAACAATAGTATGCAAGTATAAACACCATGGAACCACACAGCTGTCAAACCGCTCAGGAAGGAGACGTGTTCAGTTTCTTAAAGATGAACGTACTTTGGTGCGACAAGTGCAAATCAATCCCAAAACAACAGCAAAGGACCCTTTGAAGATGCCGGAGGAAACAGGTACAAAGGTATCTATATCCACAGTCCTATATCAACAATGAGCAAGGAAGAAGCCACTGCTCCAAAACCGCCATAAAAAAGCCAGACTACGGTTTGCAACTGCACATGGGGACAAGGATTGTACTTTTGCAGAAATGTCCTCTGGTCTGATGAAACAAAAATAGAACTGTTTGGCCATAATGACCATCGTTATGTTTGGAGGAAAAGTTTGCAAGCCGAAGAACACCATCCCAACGGTGAAGCTAGGGGGTGGTAGCATCATGTTGTGTGGCTGATTTGCAGCAAGAGGGACTGGTGCACTTCACAAAATAGATGGCATCATGTGGCAGGAAAATTATGTGGATATATTGAAGCAACATGTCAAGACATCAGTCAGGAAGTTCAAGCTTGGTCGCAAATGGGTCTTCCAAATGGACAATAACCCCAATCATACTTCCAAAGTTGTGTCAAAATGCCTTAAGGACAACAAAGTCAAGGTATTGGAGTGGCCATCACAAAGCACTGACCTCAAACCCATAGAAAATTTGTGAGCAGAACTGAAAAAGCGTGTGCGAGCAAGGAGGCCTACAAACCTGACTCAGTTACACCAGCTCTGTCAGGAGGAATGGGCCAACATTCACCCAACTTATTGTGGGAAGCTTGTGGAAGGCAACCTGAAACATTTGACCCAAGTTAAACAATTTAAAGGTCATTCTACCAAATACTAATTGAGTGTATGTACACTTTTGACCCACTGGGAATGTGGTAAAATAAATAAAAGCTTAAATAAATCATTTTCGCTACTATTATTCTGACATTTCACATTCTTAAAATAAAGTGGTGATCCTAACTGATCTAAGACAGGGAATTTGTACTTGGATTAAATGTCAGGAATTGTGAATCTATCTATCTATCTATCTATCTATCTATCTATCTATCTATCTATCTATCTATCTATCTATCTATCTATCTATCTATCTATCTAACTAACTAACTAACTAACTAGCTGGCCTTGGTTAAACCTGCTATACTTCTGTTAAACACTGTATTGCTTTCACACATAGATGTCTGTGACACTATCTGCAGAGAACAGTCTGTACTGTAACCAGAGCTGATGAGGCACTAGTAGGACAGGATCATTATACAGTATCTGTCTCGCTCCACATCCGTGGTGGGACAGAGCTGGACAGACACATGTCAGGGGAATGGGTGCCATCAAATTAATAGTATAGGCTACCAGCCCTCAGGCAAGACAGGACAAGAGATGAGGACCACTGTCAGAGATTCACATGACCCATAGAATCCTCCAACCAAAACAAAGTTGAGAGCCCCCCCCACACACACACACACACGCACGTGCACACACAATGCATTTATCATCTATCATCAAATAACTGAGCATGCATCACCAACTTCACATCCACAACAGCCTCTGTTCTGTTTTTCTTTTGTTACTGCTATTTCCCCTCTGAAGATGAACAGCGTGGCCACTCCTTTACGACTGCTCTCTTCTACAGCTCAGCAGATATTAGGCCGAACTGACAAAAACTAGTCCCTAATTGACAAAAGTACTCTTAATGAGAACATAACATTTGTTTGCACCATTTCAGCTATCTAGCTAAAGGTTGTAGAGGGGGTGGGTATTGGAGGGGTGGAGGCTAATCAATGATTTATGTGGAGCATTTCATCTCTAAAGGAAGGAGCGTTTAACATTCCCCTTGAGTCTCGTCTGCCCCTGAAGGTGGCAGATTGTGCCACATATCAAAGGGAAGCACGGAGAGGAGAGAGGGGCCTCCAGGATTACAGAACCACAGACTACAGCCAGCCTGTATGTTTATTTAACATGTAACATGCACTCTCCAGTGCATTTTGGTTCAGTTGGAGCCCTTTTGTCTCTTTTGAAACCTGTGCCTGGGATGACGGGATACGGCTGTGTCTGCCGTGTGTGTCTGTGTGTTAGAGGTCTCTGGAGCCTGTATACCCGACTACCCGTCTCACTATGTACTGTTGTATGTAGGTCAGAATAGACAGTAGTGTTTCAAGGCTGAGGCGACAGGATATTCATGTGCTATATCTATGAGAACTGAAGGGCACGGAATCTTTTAATCCGAAGGTTAATTCCGTATTACGGGAAGGTATATGCAACCAATTTTCTGTGTCATTTTACCAGGGACTTGTGATAAGTGACCAAATTGAACATCCCACCCAAAAATTGTCTGTGATGTGAGGCTCAGATGACATGGCAGAAATAATTAATTAAATGTGTTTGTCACTTAAAATATCAATTAAACGCTGAGTCTCAGATAGCCGCCTGTCCCTTTTAACAGCTGGGCATCGGCACACATTTCAGAAAAGAAACACTTGTCTCAAATAAACGACGGGTTTAAATGAATTGTTCAGGAGTGAACTTCAGTAATTGTGAAGATTGTGCAAAAGAAGAGAAAGGAGAGCAACATACTTGCCATGGATGAAACAGCCCACTGTGCACAGACGTCAGTTCAATGTCTAGTTTTGATTTATATTTGATTGAGTTGCCAACTAACATGAATTCAACGTGAAATCAACCAAAAATGGCACCTGTCATTGGTTTTAGGTTAAAAGGTGGGTGAAAAAAAGAGTAAATTCCCTTACGTTGATGACTTCTTGTAAATCCAAGCAGTTTTCTACGTTGATTCAACATCATCACATTGACTTATTTGGTGTAAATTGCATGGAAACAATGTTGATTCAACCAGTTTTTGCCCAATGAGAGCGGTGTGGTTTGAAATGATCATTTATATTTTTTGAGATGTGAATACCAAGTATGTCTACTTCACCATATACCCACTTTATGGTAAACTATAAGGTAGTGTAAACACTGTGTCTTAAGGTTGCTGGATCAAATCCCCGAGCTGACAAGGTATTAATCTGTCGTTCTGCCCCTGAGCAAGGCAGTTAATCCACTGTTCCCTGGGCGACGAATATGTGGATGTCGATTAAGGCAGCCCCCCGCACCTATCTGATTCAGAGGGTTTGGGTTAAATGCGGAAGACACATTTCAGTTGAATACATTCAGTTGGACTACTGACTAGGTATCCCCCTTTCCCTTTTAATGATCCAATACGTAATATGGTATACTTGTCATAATTAGGTTTTAGTCCAGAGTCTAGAAAAGTGATCAAGATCTTCAATGAGACTATACAGGGATCCAGATTGAGGACTAATAAAAAAAACTTGATTCATCAGTATACATTGACACTTTTGTTTTTATCCCCTGAATTTCTAACCCCTTGATGTTCTTGTTGGATCTAATTTTAATAGCTAGCATTTCAATGGCCATAATAAATAGATATGGAGACAATGGACAGCCTTGTTTTATTCATCTTAAAAGGTCAATACTTTCTGAGAAGTAACCATTATTTACTATTTTACATCTTCGTTTGCTGTACATAACTTTAACCCATTGTATAAGAGATTCACCGAATCACCAGCCATTCATAAATAAATTCTAGTCGTACTTTATCAAATGCCTTTTCTAAATTCTATGCTATGCTATGAAGACCAGGCCTGGTATCTTTGATGTTTCATAATGTTCAATTGTTTCAAGTAATTGTCGTATATTATCTCCAATATATCGTCCATGTAAAAAACCTGTCTGATCAGGATGAACAATATCTGGTAAAACCTTTTTTATTCTATGTGCTATGTATTTCGCCAGGATCTTCACATCACAACATTGAAGTGGTAGAGGCCTCCAGTTTTTTTAAATGGACTGGATCTTTACAGTACCACCTGGGTCCTGTTTTAGTAGTAATGAAATCAGACTTTCTTGTTGAGTACCTGAAAGTCTACCATTTTTATAGGAGTAATTAAAACATGCCAATAATGCATCTTTGAGTACATCAAAAAAGGTCTGATATTCCTCTACTGGTACAATCAAGCCCTGGTGTTTTTACAGACTGAAAATATTTAATTGCCTCAAAAAGTTCCTCTTCTGTAAGTTGGCCTTCACAGAGGTCTTTCTGAACATTTGTTAATTTTACATTATTATTATTAGGAAAGAAAACCTTACAGTTAACATCATTCCGTGTAAATGGAGGAGACTGGAATGAAAACATATGCTTAAAATATTTTGCTTCCTCTTTCAAAATATAATTTGGTGAATAATGGATGAGTCCATCATTTGTAACAAGATTCTGTAAATTCTTTTTGGTAGCTTTTCGATATTGAAAATTCCAGATTGTTTTGTTGCATTTTTCCCCATTTTCCATCCAATTAACTTTATATTTGTAATACATTACACTTGATCATTCTTGAATAAGTACCTCCAATTATTTTTGTTTTTCTGCTAACTTATTATGTGCCTCTATAGTACAGTTTCCATTATCATCTACCTGCACTGTTATTTCCTCTATTTCCTTTATTAGTCTAATCTCTTTCGACCTAAATTAATGATGAGTATTGAATTGTATTGAATTACCTCTAAAAGTACATTTAAAAGTGTCCCATACAATAATGGGATCTGCTGTACCGTTGTTGTGGAGAAAAAAGTAAATTATTAATTATTTTGTCTAAGTTATGAACAAATTGTCTCCAATAGGCTTTATCCCAATCCACATGGAAATTATGTAAGAGTTACTGTGTACAGAGGCCAATTAGATGGTGGTCCGATCGCATTCAGTCTCCTATTAATACTTTTTTATTTTTATTTTTTTTTAAAACTTTTGATGCTAGTTTGTGTCCATAGGCGATGTTGTTGCCAGTGATGTCTGGTGGGGACCTGCCTTACAACAGGCCTACAAGCCCTCAGTCCAGCCTCTCTCAGCCTATTGCGGACAGTCTGAGCACTGATGGAAGGATTGTGCGTTCCTGGTGTAACTCGGGCAGTTGTTGTTGCCATCCTGTACCAGTCCCTCAGGTGTGATGTTCGGATGTACCGATCCTGTGCAGGTGTTGTTACACGTGGTCTGCCACTGCGAGGACGATCAACTGTTCATCCTGTCTCCCTGCAGCGCTGTCTTAGGCTTCTCACAGTACGGACATTGCAATTTATTGCCCTGGCTACATCTGCAGGCCTCATGCCTCCTTGCAGCATGCCTAAGGCACATTTACACAGATGAGCAGGGACCCTGGGCATCTTTCTTTAGGGGCACTTGACCATAATACATAAATATATACAGTTGAAGTCGGAAGTTTACATACACTTAGGTTGGAGTCATTAAAACCTGTTTTTCATCCGCTCCGCAAATTTGTTGTTAACAAACTATAGTTTTGGCAAATTGGTTAGAACATCTACTTTGTGCATGACACAAGTAATTTTTACAACAATTGTTTGCAGACAGATTATTTCACTTATAATTCACTGTATCACAATTCCTGTGGGTCAGAAGTTAACATACACTAGGATGACTGTGCCTTTAAACAGCTTGGAAAATTCCAGAAAATTATGTCATGGCTTTAGAAGCTTCAGATAGGCTAATTGACATCATTTGAGTCAATTCCAGGTGTACCTGTGGATGTATTTCAAGGCCTACCTTCAAACTCAGTGCCTCTTCGCTTGACATCATGGGAAAATCAAAAGAAATCAGCCAAGACCTTAGAAAAAAAATGATAGACCTCCACAAGTCTGGTTCATCCTTGGGAGCAATTTCCAAACGCCTGAAGGTACAACGTTCATCTGTACAAACAACATTACGCAAGTATAAACTCCATGGGACCACACAGCCGTCATACCGCACAGGAAGGAGACGCATTCTGTCTCCTAGAGATGAACGTACTTTGGTGTGAAAAGTGCAAATCAATCCCAGAACAACAGCAAAGGACATTGTGAAGATGCTGGAGGAAACCAGTACAAAAGTATCTACAGTGGGGCGAAAAAGTATTTAATCAGCCACCAATTGTGCAAGTTCTCCCACTTAAAAAGATGAGAGAGGCCTGTAATTTTCATCATAGGTACACATTAACTAAAATCCTAAAATCACATTGTAGGATTTTTAATGAATTTATTTGCAAATTATGGTGGAACATAAGTATTGACCCAAGCTAAACAATTTAAAGGCGATGCTACAAAATACTAATTGAGTGTAAACTTTGACCCACTGGGACTGTGATGAAAGAAATAAAAGCTGTAATAAATCATTCTCTCTACTATTATTCTGACATTTCACATTCTTAAAATAAAGTGGTGATCCTAACTGACCTAAGACAGGGAATTTTTACTAGGATTAAATGTCAGGAATTGTGAAAAACTGAGTTTAAATGTATTTGGCTAAGGTGTATGTAAACTTCCGACTTCAACTGTATATTTTTAGGATCTCAGTGGGTCCCTCAACTTACTGTTGAGAGTTGGAATAGTAGAATACACAAGTTGCAATTTCAACATTTGGTTGTGCATCAGCAGTTTTTCTCATGTTATGTTAGTCACTGACAGTCACTCAATTAGCAATGTCAGCTAACAATTTTTTGATTTTTAAGTTAGTCTAGTCAGCTATCTAAACGTATAGTAATCATGGCTGAATACTGACTGGTCACACTGGGCATGTGCCGAGGGGCCCTGGCCTACATTGGGCTCCCATTGGTTTTGTTAGTCACTCGCACTCAGACATCATCATCTTATATGTCTTGGATCTTTTTTTAGAATTGCAGAAAATTTGCTTTAAAGCTGTACATTTTTTCTCTCTGCCCTATAGTGTTGAAGGCTGTCTTCCACTCATCCCCTTTGCTTATCCAAACTAGGTGGTAGGCATTCCGCCCCCTGGAGAGGTTCGAAAGCCGAGGAGAGGAGTGGTAAGGTGTAACGATTCTTGATCGTTATGTCATAAGGCCCCGGTAGTCAATGCACAGACGCAGGGTCTTGTCCTTCTTTTCCACAAAGAAAAACCCTGCGCCGGCAGGAGATGCAGAATGACAGATGCCTCCAGTAGCCAGAGAATCCTCATTATACTCCTCCATGGCCTTGGTCTCCGGACCGGATAGGGAATATAGCCGACAACGAGGTGGTGTGGTGCCTGGGAGAAAGTTAATGGCACAATCATAGGGACGATGCGGGGGACGAGAAGTAGCCCGTGCCTTGCTGAAGACCTCCAGGAGGTCGTGTTACTCTGTGGGGACATCAGAGAAGTCAGAGGCTTGACTTAAGCCCTGAGGAGGACGTCTCAGGGAAGGCTGCACTGCTTTGAGGCAATGGGAATGGCAGAACGGACTCCAACCCAGGATGGAACTCGTGGTCCAGTCAATAACGGGGTTTTGTTTCTGGAGCCAAGAGTATCCCAAATCAACAAGAACATGGGGTAATCAATGAGGAGTAGCTGTATAGCCTCACTGTGATTTCCTGAAACCCGCAGATTAACAGGAACAATGCTGTGAGTAACTCTTCCAATGGAGCGACCATCCAGTGCTCTAGCGTCCATGGGAACAGAGAGGAGTTGAGTGGGGATACCTAATTCAGAAACTAAGGTAGCGTCCATAAAACTCTCATCCGCCCCAGAGTCAATGAGCACCCGGAGAGACTTAGACTGGTCTCCCCACAGCAGTATCACTAAAAAGGGAGTGCAGTTGATGGGAATTACAGGATTCCTAGTCTGGCTCCCCAGAGCACTTGTACACTTGTACCTACTGAAGAAATAGGTCTCTTAACCGGACAGGTGGCTATATGAGGGAATTGAGGTCCAATGGTAACTCCATCTTTTATTCCCTCCGACAGTCCGTGAAGGAAGGTATCGAACAGAGCCTCCGGATTCCAGGCACTCTTGGCGGCCAATGTGCAAAACTCTACCGCATAGTCTGCCACACTACGGAGTTCTGATGTACCTTCATTAGTTTTTGGGCTGCCTCTCTCCCGGGCACCAGAGAATCGAATACCTTCATCACCTCCGTCATGAAATCTTCCAGATTATGACAAACGGTGGACTGTTGCTCCCAAACGGCATCGCCCAGGAGAGTGCCCTTCCGGACATTAGCGTAATTAGATATGCTACCTTCGATCGATCCGAAGGGAGCGAAGATGGCTGGAGCTCAAAACTGAGGGAGCACTGAGAAAGAAATTCCCGGCAGGTTCTAGGATCGCCAGCATATCACTCCGGAGGAGGTAAGTGGTGTTCATGGGGAGCCAGGGTAGGTTGAACAGACCCACCACTACTGAGTGGCTGGGAAGTTTCAGATGTGGCGTGCTGCTTGCGAGCTAATTCACGGAATTGCTCCGTCAACGCCTTGAACCCCAGGTCGTGGTGTTCTGCCAGAGATCGGAACCCTTCCATCAGGTTCTGAAGTAGCTCCTCCTCTCCTAATGGTAGCGCCCTGCAGGGATACAGGACGGAGCTGGTCCAAGTCTGCTGGGTCAGTCATGGCCAGTTCCTACTATAACAACACAAGGCGAGACCCAGACAGAAAACACAGGTATAAATACCCAGGGGATAATGGGGAAGAAGGGTGACACCTGGAGGGGGGTGGAGACAAGCACAAGGACTGGTGAAACAGATCAGGGTGTGACACAGATATTGTATTTTCTGCTTTTTAAAGCTGGTGTACAAAACTGAAAGTAAAAGACTCAAAAAACGAAAAGCTGTGCAAAGCTGTCATCAAGGCAAAGGGTGGCTACTTTGAAGAATCTCAAATGTTAAATATATTTAGATTTTTTTTAACACTTTTTTGGTTACTACATGATTCCATATATGTTATTTCATAGTTTTGATGTCTTCACTATTATTCTACAATGTAAATAGTAAAATAGTAAAATAAAGAAAAACCCTGGAATGAGTAGGTGTGTCCAAACTTTTGACTGGTAGTGTATATACCGCTTCTAAGACTTGCTTTCAATGAGAATAACAGATCTATAACTCACATTTCTATATGAATTTGGTTGGGTCACCCAAAAAGTGACATATTGCAGCTTTAAAGAGATTATCCGGTACTTTGGTATACTTTTTAGCCAGTAGTTCTGAAAGTAGCACTCATGAGCCAAAAGTGGTCCCAAAAAATTGCGTACCATGTCACATATTGTATGCACAGATATGTGCACCACCTCATTGCTCAATATCTCTCTGATGTATCCTCTGAGCCATTGGGCCTGCTCTGCAATCTCATTGGATAACGCTGGGCAGGCTTCTCAACTGCGAGGCCCAGGGGGCTGGCCCACGTGGGGGGAAATGTACCAAAAATTGCGCGGCACAACTTCAAGAAATCAGTCACTGGAGTAATTTACAGTAATTCTGCTCATAGATTATGCACGTATGAACTACACATTGACACATCCTGCCCAAAGCGGGGTTTAAAAAATACTTTCTTAGTTGCCAAAGTACGGGAGCATGTCTTTACATTTTTCTCTCTGCCATCAAGAGGGGGACCACTCAAATGTTTTGCCGGCAAGGTGAGGGGACCCCCCCCCCCCCCCCCCCCAACCAAATCTCTCTTAGGGCCCCCAAAAGGCTAGGGGCCAGCCCTGCTCTCAAACATCAGGTATACTTGAGAACACTTCAGTCTTCTTATATAAGTAAAATGTCAGTAGGTATGTGTTCTAAAAGTTATACAACCAATATGGAATATTAACTATCAGAGGTAGTAAATCAAATCAAATCAAATGTATTGGTCACATACACATGGTTAGCAGATGTTATTGCGGGTGTAGCGAAATGCTTGTGCTTCTAGCTCCGACAGTGCAGTAATATCTAACAAGTAATATCCAACCGTTTCACAACATATACCCAAAATACATGTAAATCTAAGTAAGGAATGGATTAAGAATACATATAAGACTCATTAGGACCCATTTTCAGGACCCTGACTTTCAAAGATAATTCGCAAAAATCTAAATAACTTCACAGATCTTCATTGTAAAGGGTTTAAATAATGTTTCCCATGCTTGTTCAATGAACCATAAACAATTAATGAACATGCACCTGTGGAAAGGTCATTAAGACACTAACAGCTTACAGACAGTAGGCAATTAAGATCACAGTTATGAAAACTTAAGACACCAAAGAGGCCTTTCTACTGACTCTGAAAAACACCAAAAGAAAGATGCCCAGGGTTCCTACTCATCTGCGTGAACGTGCCTTAGGCATGCTGCAAGGAGGCATGAGGACTGCAGATGTGTCCAGGGCAATAATTGCAATGTCTTTACTGTAAGAAGCCTAAGACAGCACTACAGGGAAACAGGATGAACAGCTGATCGTCCTCTCTGTGGCAGACCACGTATAACAACACCCGCACAGGATCGGTACATCGAACATCACACCTGTGGGACAGGTGCAGGATGGCAACAACAACTGCCAGAGTTACACCAGGAACTTTGTTCAGGGACACATTATTTCATTTCTGTTAGTCACATGTCTGTGGAAATTTTTCAGTTTATGTCTCAGTTGTCATTCCGTTTATGGCCTGTAGCTCATTGTTATGTTCATAAAAATATTTCCACATGTTAAGTTTGCTGAAAATTAACGCAGGACATTTCTTTTTTTGTTTAGTTTATGTCAGAGCTGCATTGGACTAAGATACAGTAGCATAGTATAGAATACAGTATATACATATAGTTTAGGGTCACCAGCAGTGAATAGGGAACATTGTGCTATTGTGTGTCTGAGACTGAGGTAATTACAGCTGCATGTTGATGTTTTCCTTTCCTGTAAAAACAGAAAGAAGTGGAAAGCTAATTAACCTAATAGTGACATTAAGACACATGAGGTTGGTGTGGAAAACCTCACCATCAGCATGCTTCCTGTTATTTTGAAGATAGTCTCAAAGCTCTAAATAAGTAAGTCGCTGGCTGCTGTTGAGTCTGGGAATCAGGGAATCACCGGTGCATGAGCCGAGTATAATACTTTTCCCAAAACAAAAACTATCTGTCTCATCAGAAAGAACAAGGTCTCAATTGTTTGTAATCCGTCTGGGTTGGGATAGCTCACATTGTTGTGATGATTACTCCCCCTCACACCAAAACTCCTTAAGACTCACCCTGGTGGCTGTAGGCCTATAGCTCATAAGTTTGTATTGTGTTATCCTGTCCTGTCTGTGTGCCTTTTTTGTCCTGCTATTTTTTACCTGGATAAATTCACCCATTTCCTGTATTTTGTGGTAAGAGTAATTGCAGCTGGTTGAAAGGGTATATTTTGATAGGATAATAATGTCTCTGAGTGAGACAGACAGTGACACACATAGACATAGTGTTTTGGTTCCATGTCCACCTACGTGTGACTCCGTGTGGCACACCTGTGTTTATTTGTGGGACGCTTCAAGACAAGTGATTGGATAGTGGCAACCTGGCAGGTAGACAGCTGCCAACTTCCTTCTGAAATTACACACTTGACCTCAAGGAGTAGTCTGGTTGAGGGGGCGAAGGGGGGTCTGGCCAAAATGTACTCTGCTAAAATACAACACCGGTCCCACAGCTTGTCCTGGCCTACAGTTAACACAATTGCAAAAATAATGGCTTAACCTTAACATAAGATTGGTTGCTTTTCTGAAAAAGTCTGGTTCACAAAATATTCAGAGTTTATTTTAAGACACTGAAGTCCTCTCTCACTTCTAACCACTTGTTTATTTTTGAGTGTGTATATGGTAGGTGGAGGGGTAGAGGGAGAAGGGATGAGAGCACCTGGGAAACCATCTGGAGGTTTGGAGCCAGGTGATTGGAGTGTGGGGGGAGACAGACATCCCCCTGGCCAATCTAAACACCACATACAGGGTAGTCTAGAACGTTGTGAACCAGGTGTTTTTGTCTGAGGGCAGGTGTTTGTCATAATAATGGAGAACAAATATGATTGGGTCAGTCATGAAGAGGGTAATCCCAATTTCACGATAAGGTGGGGTGAGCGGGGGAGGTGTTGCTAGGGCAGTGTGTTGCTGTGGGCATATGGTCTGTCTGCCCCCCTTCTTCTCATGCTCTACCTCTCTGTTCGAGCTGAGGGGAACTGGGACGGTTGGGAAGTCATTAATATCCATCAGGGTGACACGTTTGCACAGGATGAAAGGGAGAACCTGGTTCTCCTGTGCCTGGCTGACATAGTATTCCCTATATAGTGCACAGAGTTCTGGTCAAAAGTAGTGCACTGAATAGGGAATAGGGTGTCATTTGGGAAGCATAGACAGCCATTCCTCCTGAGAGATGTGTTTGTTTATAGAGTCCATCCAAGCCCCAGAGGACTGCAGGGATTGATCATTTTTAGGTTTATATCATGATGGAACGGGAACAAGCAGCCATTAGCCAGAGATGATCGGCGAGGCTTCAGAAGCCTGATCCAGCTAACCACAAATCATCCCCCAAAAATACTGTTATCACTTCAACCAGAATGTATGGGAGACTCATAGTCTCTGCGGATGTGGCCTATGGGAATGGGGGTTGTATGAGGGAGATTAAAAGCATGTTTGAGCTTAGCCTTAGCCGGAGCAGCCAAGTTTCCCCCCTCTGTTGTACCCCTCTGCAGAGTGGAGTGCAGAAAGCAGAGATGGACTGGGCCTTGGTCGCTCACCATCTGCCACTCTGTTTACACTTGTCAGCACGAAAGAGAGAAAGAGAGGGAGAGAAAAAGAGAGAGAGACAGAGAGTCAGCCACTGTAATGTCAGAAACATTTCCTACTGACAGAGCCAGGTCTCTGACTCTCTGACATGAATCCACTCTTTGAGGACCAGGCCTGGTGAAGTCACTTTCTTCTCTCCATCCCCTTTCTCAGTGACTACCATTTATTTAGCTATTAGAGTGTTTCTAAGGAGAGGCAACTTGCCTTACTGTGTTTGTTGCTGAGTGATAAAGTTGCATATATCTTCCCTGACATGACTTCACTAGTTTTTATATGACGTTACGCTACCACAGCACATCAATCAAGATCATAAATATAATACTGTTTGAAGGACACTTTTCTTTTCATTTACGACAGTCACCCGAGCTCCAAATGAATTCCCTGAGATGAGCTCTCACTGAGTATACCAAACATTAGGAACACCTTCCTGATATTCAGTGACACCCCACCCCCTTTTGCCCTCAGAACAGCCTCAATTTGTCAGGGCATGGACTCTGTCGAAAGCATTGCTGGCCCATGTTGACTCCAATGCTTCCCACAGATGTGTCAAGTTGGCTGAATGTCCTTTGGGTGGTGGACCATTCTTGATACACACAGGAAACTGTTGAGCGTGAAAATCCCAGCAACGTTGCAGTTCTTGACACAAACCGGTGAACCTGGCACCTACTACCATACCCCATTCAAAGGCACTTAAATATTTTGTCTTGCCCATTCACCCTCTGAATGGCACACACATACACAATCCATGTCTCAATTGTCTCAAGGCTAAAAAAATCATTCTTTAACCTGTCTCATCCCCTTCATGCAGGGTAGCCTAGTGGTTAGAGCGTTGGACTAGCAACCGTTGCAAGTTCATATCACCGAGCTAACAAGGTACAAATCTGTCGTTCTGCCCCTGAACAGGCAGTTAACCCACTGTTCCTAGGCCGTCATTGAAAATAAGAATTTGTTCTTAACTGACTTGCCTGGTTAAATAAAGTTAAAATAAAAAATAAATATAAAAATAAATGTACACTGATTGAAGTGAATTTAACAAATGACATCAATAAGGGATCATGGCTTTTACCTGGATTCACCTGGTCAGTCTATGCCAGCAGCATACCACCCTGCATATCACTGGCTTGCTTCTGAAGCTAAGCAGGGTTGGTCCTGGTCAGTCCCTGGATGGGAGACCAGATGCTGCTGGAAGTGGTCTCGGAGGGCCAGTAGGAGGCACTCTTTCCTCTGGTCTAAAAAATATCCCAATTCCCCAGGGCAATGATTTGGGACACTGCTCTGTGTAGGGTGCTGTCTTTTGGATGGGATGTTAAACGGGTGTCCTGACTCTCTGCGGTCATTAAAGATCCCATGGCACTTATCATAAGAGTAGGGGTGTTAACCCCGGTGTCCTGGCTAAATTCCCAATCTGGCCATCAAACCATCACAGTCACCTAATAATACCCAGTTTACAATTGGCTCAGTCATCTCCCTCCTCTCCCCTGTAACTATTCCCCAGGTCGTTGCTGCAAATGAGAACGTGTTCTCAGTCAACTTACCTGGTAAAATAATGGATAAATAAATCAAATGGAAAAAGCCGGTTTTCCATATGTTTTGTATACTCGGTGTATAACCTACACCTTCTAACTAACTTTGAATGGGTGATACCGTACAAGTGACTTTTTCTGTGTTTTATGTCTAGAGTGAGAGGATATGGCCTATGGTCCTCTCCTCCCCCAGACTCCTACACACCCCTCCTGTTCTGTGCTTATTTCTGTCTCTTCTTAGGAGAGTCCTTGGAATGTCTGCTCAGGAACAGAGACTGTAAATAAATAATGGAGAAGTCCCGGGTATAGGTTTCCTGAGTGACCAGACCAGAACAGCCAAGGGTGTGGACGGCACTGGACGCTTGGTGGTTTGTTATTTCGTGGACAATCGCTTTGGCCAGGCCATGCATAGTTCATACACAGACCACCAGAGCAGTAGACTGTGTGTCTGTTTCCGTATGGGTCTATAACAGTGTGTTTCTGTTATTGTGGGCCTGTTAGTCCATGGTTGAACTCAGAGATGGGCAGTATTTTTGTTCCATGTATTTGAAAGTTTTTTGTCATTTGTATTACACTGGGCTGAACTACTTTCGAGAGCTGTAATTTGTATTTTCAAAATACTTTCTATACTATTTTCTGTAGTGGTTAATAATTTTGCTGTCCCCTGCATTGGTATCAGAAGTCTGATGACACTATGGTGTGATAAGAGCATCTGCTAAATGAACTAAATACAAATGTTTATGTTCAAATGGACAATTACAAAGCATGCTGAGTATTATTCTAATGAGAATAATACTTAGCAGGTTTAGGAAAATTTACGCAGCAAGTCAGGAGAATTATGAATGTATCCCATCTAGACATGACCCCGAAATTAGGCCAATAATAATACCCAGTGTGCTTTGCAGTTCAATTTGGTATGTTCATTTTCACATATTACATTTACATTTTGGTCATTTAGCAGACACTCTTATCCAGAGTGATTTACAGTCAGTGCAGTCAACTAAGTTAGATAAACAACACATATCCCTGTCATAGCAAGTAAGACGTTTCTATAACGGTTACTGAAAATGTTGTTGCTGTTCGGGCCACCTACTTGCAAATGTATTTCTGTATTTTAAAATACAAAATGCATGTATTTTAATTAAATATATTTCAAAATACCATGTATTTTGAAGTTTATTTTAATAAATTGATATTTATGGTATTTTGTAACTGTATTTTGTAAGTTTTGCCCATCCCTGGTTGTATGCTTGCATATACAGCACGAGTGTTGTTCATGTGATTGTACATTGTCACAGTGTGTGCGTTTTAAAAAACCTCTTAGGGCTCGGATCCCGCTAGCAGGAGCTAGCTGGAGAGCGCCAAATTCAAATGTCAAAATTGTAATATTAAACATTCATGAACATACAAGAGTCGTACATCATTTAAAAGCTTAACTTCTTGTTAATCCAACCACGTTTTCAGATTTCAAAAAGGCTTTACAGCGAAAGCATACCATGCGATTATCTGAGGACTGCGCCCCACATCAAAATACTTTTCCAACCAGCACCGGCTTCACAAAAATCACAAATAGCAATAAAATAAATCACTTACCTTTGAAGATCTTCCTCTGTTTGCAATCCCAAGGGTCCCAGCTACACAATGAATATTCGTTTTTTATATCCAAAAAAGTCAGTTTAGTTGGCGCCATTGATTTCAGTAATCCACTCCTTTAACATGCATACAAAGGAATCCAAAAAGCTACCGGTAACTTCGTTCAAACAAGTCAAACAATGTTTCTAATCAATCCTCAGGTACCCTAATATGTAAATAAATGATTATATTTCAGACGGAAAGAATGGTGTTCAATAGAAAAGGAAAATAACTAAGAACGCGCCCTCGTTCACGCGCGACAAAATCCACCTGTCCTGATGAGAACACCTTGGATAAACTACAACTACTTGTTAGTTTTTCAAGAAAAGACTGTTGACATCTAGTGGAAGCCATAGGAACTGCAATCTGGGGCCTATTGTTTTGTCTATCTCATAGGCTAGCATTGAAAAGGCTTGTGACCTAAAAATAAATAATTCCAAATGGATTTTCCTTGGGTTTTCGCCTGCAATATCATTTCTGTTATACTCACAGAC
This sequence comes from Oncorhynchus nerka, assembly GCF_034236695.1. Lineage (NCBI taxonomy): Eukaryota > Metazoa > Chordata > Actinopteri > Salmoniformes > Salmonidae > Oncorhynchus > Oncorhynchus nerka. The sequence goes on along the minus strand of NC_088424.1, from coordinate 24,916,373 downwards.
ATTATTTTAACAGTTTTAGAAACTTCAGAGTGTTTCCTATCCAAATCTACCAATTATATGCATATCCTAGCTTCTGGGCTGTTTACTTTCAGGCAGTTTACTTTGGGCACGTCAGTCATCCGGAAATTCAGGATACTGCCCATAGCCCTAAGAGCACTGTATGTATTTGATGTGGTTGTTCATGTTTACCCTGTGCTTGTGTCTATTGACCCATTCTTCCATTATGCTGTACTGTGCGTCTCTTAGGCACTACCATTTCAGAACACATAGATTCGTAATATATGGGCACAATAAACTCTGACACTAAATGGATATCCCCCAAATAGAGCCCCAGGGCTGCTGATGTAGTGATTGGGAGATACCTTACACACACACGCCGAGCATGCGCACACGAACGCACACACACACACACAGGCGCACACACAGGCGCACGCACAGGCGCGCACACACACACACACACACACACACACACACACACACACACACACACACACACACACACACACACACACTATCTTGTGACCTGGCTTGCAGTGTCAGGTGACAGTAGAGACCCATGAAAAATGCAGTGCCATGTAAGAGGCCTCTAAATATAGATGTGTTGCTATTACTGGTCCCCTGCGCCCTTTATTTGTCTTATTACCGCATGAACAAAACACTGCACGGTATCATGGCACCACCACCACTAACATCCCACATCGTCACATACTTAGAATAATCTATGTGTCTTTAATGAACTATTTGGAAGTTAGAGATAAAAAGGTTGTTTCATATATCAGTCACACTTGGTAGTAGATAATGAGGGGTCTATTGAGACATAAGTTGACTTTGACACTGGGCAAACACCAACGGGTCGTATTATATATCAGTGTGGGGAAGGTTGAAAGGTTCGCCCAGTAGCGGCTACTAGGGATATTTTGGGACCTGTTCCAAAAAGGCTGGCAGGGAAAATTCCATCTATGTCATTATTTAGAAGGCAAACATGTCTATTGGCTAACGCTGTACAATATACACTCAACGATATACCCCCCCACCCACCGCCCCACTGGAATGTGAACTTACGATCTGAATTAGGAACTGTATCCACGTGTTGTCTGCTGTAGTTCTTGCTTGTGATTGATGTATGTATTTATGCACTTATGTGGTGATGCCGAGCTGTGATTTGTTGAGATGCAAGACACGTTTCCCGAAAGGGACACAATAAAATAATAATATTACTATATGTGCCTTATCATTGCCGTACAAAGCTCTCTCAGGGAGACTGTGGCATGGAGAGTAAGCCTAGCAGTTGTTAAGGTTCACTGACCAAATAGTAGCCATGCACGCACACACACACACACAGACACAGAAAATACAGTAGTGGACGTGTATGTGTGAATCAATTATCTTCTGTTGTCACAGTAGCCTTGTGCACTGCAGACACACAAACACACACATACAGTACAGACATACAGAGAGAAGTGGATGTAGTGGTCTGAATCAATAATGTTGTGTTGTCACAGGGTGACATGTGTGCCATGGAGGGCAGTGGGCAGATGGCCCTGGGCTGCGTAGCTTAGCTTCCTGTTAGCCATGCGATACCATGGTGATACAACTACAGCCACAACAGCCCAGCCCAGCCGCCACCTCTGGGAAATCCCACAAGCCACTGGGCACAACACTGGTCATTAACAAACAGCATGGGCATTATCGACATTTCTCTGAAATGCTGAGCAAAGCACAATGTGTCCAAACGAAATTAGGATGATTGGTAAGTAGACTCACAATAGTGTTGTGAGGTAGGCATATTTTCTGCTCGTTCTTCATGTGATTTCTTGTAACCGAGGAAACTCCTCCAGACCTTTGATGGTGTGGGGGAAGTGATGCGCATGTCAAAGAGACGGAAGCTCACTGGGGCATCGTTCCCACCTACGGTACGGGGAGGGTACGCCAAAGTGTCCCACATTGATCAAGTAAACTTCACTCACTTAAACTCAAGCAATGAGCCACATGTCCTCCTCACACACCAACAAGCAGATCCTGTCAGCTTAAGGGAGAAAACGTTCCATTTTGTCGTTAGCCCTCTGGGGGCACACTCTTCCTCAGGCTCCTAGAAGATGTCTATATTATTCTGAAGGGTCTACATTATGTTCATCTAGGAATCTTGTCACTGTCAAGGGGATGGTGGAGGAGTATCGGAGATAGACTGCGGTATATCAGGAGGACGGCACACTCTATTCTACACTGGTCTGTTTAGCATCTATGACTAGATCCAGTTATGATGTGCTCCTGTTTGCTTGTTAGGACCAAACAAGAAGAATTACAAGCAGCCCATAGACACGTCTAGACATGGTTTACGTCCATGAATATTGCCAACACAAGTTCATTAAGTCAGTAATAAGACCCATAAACGGGTTTCATTTATCTTCTCAGCAATTTTATGACACTTGGTGGTGAGCAGCAGCGCTACAAGAGAAAAACACCCAGTGTTATGAAGAAAGAACCACAACACCTTTCTCTTTCAAATGTTGTTGACTCACCATAGGGCCGTCCGTTAGGTCACAAGTACAGAACACTCAGTACAGAACACTCAGTACCGAACACTCAAGAAACTCTTGACACATCTTTTGATTTATATTCTGACTAGGGCAAACAGTTGGCAATTCGTTTGACTTGTTCGATCATCCCTCGATCCATCCATCATACAGTGGCTTCTTGGGCCCTGGTCAAAAGTAGTGCACTAAATAGGGATTAGGGTTCCATTTGGGACTGACACAGTATGTTCAGTCCAGCCATGCAGAAACAAGATCCTTTGAGCTTCTATCCCTGTCCTTTAATCTAGCTCCAAGTTAATGGATGAAGAATATTGCGCACACGGCGCTCCATTACAAAAAGGGCGTGTGGGTAAAAAAGTGCCACTGGATAAAAACCGCCGACCACAGAAGTAGTGATTAGAATGGCTTTGATCAATAGGTGATGTTAACAGGTGAGGAGAGGAGAGGAAGGGAGGAAGGGTTGGAAGGTTGGGGAGGCAGGTTGGTAGACGGGTGGGAGGGAGGGAAGGGAGTGAAGGAGGTACATTGGGAGGTTGGGTGAGGAGGGAGAGGCGGGTTTGGAGTGAAGAAGGAGACCGGTTGAGGGTGGGGTGGGGGGCTCATCAAACTACAAACAGCCTGCTTAATTAAGGCCATAGTACAAGACCACAGGCTAAACAGGAGCTCTAGCTCTACCACATCACACAGACACTGTGGTCCTCTGGCATAGCATCAAGCCACACAAGCTGCAGGACCAGGAAGAGACAGCTTGTGCTACGCCAGGGTAATGAATGGCAAGGCCAGTGAGGGTGGATGGCTTAATACCAGGGTAATGAGTGGCAAGGCCAGTGAGGGTAGATGGCTTAATACCAGGGTAATGAGTGGCAAGGCCAGTGAGGGATGGATGGCTTAATACCAGGGTAATGAGTGGCAAGGCCAGTGAGGGTAGATGGCTTAATACCAGGGTAATGAGTGGCAAGGCCAGTGAGGGTGGATGGCTTAATACCAGGGTAATGAGTGGCAAGGCCAGTGAGGGATGGATGGCTTAATACCAGGGTAATGAGTGGCAAGGCCAGTGAGGGTGGATGGCTTAATACCAGGGTAATGAGTGGCAAGGCCAGTGAGGGATGGATGGCTTAATACCAGGGTAATGAGTGGCAAGGCCAGTGAGGGATGGATGGCTTAATACCAGGGTAATGAGTGGCAAGGCCAGTGAGAGATGGATGGCTTAATACCAGGGTACTGAGTGGCAAGGCCAGTGAGGGTGGATGGCTTAATACCAGGGTAATGAGTGGCAAGGCCAGTGAGGGATGGATGGCTTAATACCAGGGTAATAAGTGGCAAGGCCAGTGAGGGTAGATGGCTTAATACCAGGGTAATGAGTGGCAAGGCCAGTGAGGGTGGATGGCTTAATACCAGGGTAATGAGTGGCAAGGCCAGTGAGGGATGGATGGCTTAATACCAGGGTAATGAGTGGCAAGGCCAGTGAGGGTGGATGGCTTAATACCAGGGTAATGAGTGGCAAGGCCAGTGAGGGATGGATGGCTTAATACCAGGGTAATGAGTGGCAAGGCCAGTGAGGGTGGATGGCTTAATAACAGGGTAATGAGTGGCAAGGCCAGTGAGGGATAGATGGCTTAATACCAGGGTAATGAGTGGCAAGGCCAGTGAGGGATGGATGGCTTAATACCAGGGTAATGAGTGGCAAGGCCAGTGAGGGATGGATGGCTTAATACCAGGGTACTGAGTGGCAAGGCCAGTGAGGGTGGATGGCTTAATACCAGGGTAATGAGTGGCAAGGCCAGTGAGGGATGGATGGCTTAATACCAGGGTAATGAGTGGCAAGGCCAGTGAGGGTAGATGGCTTAATACCAGGGTAATGAGTGGCAAGGCCAGTGAGGGTGGATGGCTTAATACCAGGGTAATGAGTGGCAAGGCCAGTGAGGGATGGATGGCTTAATACCAGGGTAATGAGTGGCAAGGCCAGTGAGGGATGGATGGCTTAATACCAGGGTAATGAGTGGCAAGGCCAGTGAGGGATGGATGGCTTAATACCAGGGTACTGAGTGGCAAGGCCAGTGAGGGTAGTTGGCTTAATACCAGAGTAATGAGTAGCAAGGCCAGTTAGGGTGGATGGCTTAATACCAGGGTAATGAGTGGCAAGGCCAGTGAGGGATGGATGGCTTAATACCAGGGTAATAAGTGGCAAGGCCAGTGAGGGATGGATGGCTTAATACCAGGGTAATGAGTGGCAAGGCCAGTGAGGGTGGATGGCTTAATACCAGGGTACTGAGTGGCAAGGCCAGTGAGGGTAGATGGCTTAATACCAGGGTAAAGGGTTGTCACAGCCAGAAAGTAATTGCCTAGGTTAAGGGTAAATTATGACAGAATCTGGATAACTGATGCCAAACCAAGAATTGGAACACACTTGTGTAATGATTTGGATGTACAACTTGTTTTTGAATGTGAAAAGTCATCTGAAACGAGTCATCTGTTTCCCCTCAGTTTCTTCTGCTGATAATAAACTGGCAAAGAAAAACAGTAAAATCGCTAAACATTACATTACAAATGGTTATAATCAGAAAATGGATTATGGGCCCATAGTCTCAAGTCAATTTTTCACTTGTCAAGCAAGTTGAAGTAACTTCTTGGTTTAAGAAAAGCGAACATTTTAGTTCAGATCTTTTCAGTTGTAGCATTCAGGACATCATGCACTTGTTTATTTGGCCTCTAAATAGACAGCCAATGGGCCGTTTGTTGCCACTCCATTGACATATTCCGTGGATCCTTACGTGTGTACCAGGGAGTAAGGAGCTGTTGAAAAAAATGCTAGAAGCCTCACTCTATTGTGAAAGTGACACCTAGCTCTCCACACTTTTTCACACTAGACTTATAATGTCACAATAGACTATTTATTGACGTTCATCAGACGGGCTGGGCCTGTTTCCATTTTGACTCTCTGCACATAGACAGTGAAGGTCACAGGCCCAATATTTACAATGTGTTATGCTCTCTCCAATGAGTAGTTCATGAAGAAATGGCTAACCGAACAGAGAAGGCTATTCAGGTCTTTAGTTGCAGCAGGGCTGAAGAAATACGAGTCAAAGATGTACTCAGTGTATTGTGTCTTTCTGTCCTTCTGCTTCTCATTGTCTTAACACATCAGACCAGGCAATCGAGGAGTGTTGGCCTGTCCTTAACGAGGGTGTATTATTTTTTTATTGTGTAATGCTGGTGGAGTAGTGAGCTAAGCTATGTTCTTCATGGGCAGCAAGCTAGCTAGCTCATCTGAGGGAGATAGGCAGTCAGATGAGGTCATCTAAGGGTGAAAAGCTGTCATAGCCCCCTCAGTTTAGACACTGAGTGGAGTTGTTTGTCTCCTCACATCAATGCATTCTTCTCATTCCTTCCCCTTGGCCTGGGATGAAAATCAGCTGGTTTCTGAAGACAGAGTGAGAGTGGAGAGAGAGAGAGAGAGAGAGAGAGAGGGAGAGAGAGAGAGAGAGAGAGAGGGAGAGAGAGAGAGAGAGAGAGAGAGAGAGAGGGAGAGAGAGAGAGAGAGAGAGAGAGAGAGAGAGAGAGAAAGAGGATTGGTGAACTTTTACCTTGTTTCCCAGGCGGAAGGGGAGGGGGAGGAGAGAGTCTTTTTTGTTGTTGCTGGAGACATAAAATTAGTTGGTTTTGGCATGACGGACGTTTCTGACAATATTGAACGACTGAAAAAGTATCGTTTTGGTCATGCTTTTGTCAAACTCAGTCTGAAAATGGTTTTGTGTGAAACACATTCGTACTCCCCCTGTTTGACAATGACCTCATGCTCCGAGAAAGAGAGACAGCTTTGTCACGCATTCCAGAATCCCAGTCTGCGGTAAATCAACAACTTCTGTGGGTAGTCCTTCAGCTTTCCCTAATTCCCTTCCTTATTCCTTATATCATGTTCTTCTTGTGACTAGGGGCCCATACTAAAAAGGGAATAGGGTGCCATTTCAGATGCAGGTTAGTGAATCTCAGCTCCTTTCCTCACCAAAGCCGTTCCAGAGGGAGAGCCTACTTCATGAAGATTATTGTTTTACCTGACAATAAGCAGTCATCTGAGATCATGCAGCTCCCAGCAGACTGGCCTCTCATTTACATGTCCCAAAAGACGAACCTGAAACCGCAGCCTCACGTACACCAATCACATCACGAAACCTGCTCCCTTCTATCTTGATGCCAAAACTGACGAGAGATCATCACAGGCTCACTCTACATTACAAGACATCGCTGTCATGAAAGGAGAGACTCTGTGATACAGTAGCTGTCAGGCTTTTATGTTCTAGCTAATACTTACTCCTCCACTGACTTAGATAAGTCTCTCTTGGATGATGATAATGTGGGCTACTACCAAACCTCATAAACTGAGGGGGTGTAATTAGCTCACTCTTGAAAAGCTTGATTTCATTTACTAAAGCATATAATGTTAAGTAAGCACCACACTACCTTTTTGGTGTGTATTAAAAGCATATTAGTATTAAAAGCATATTAGTATTAAAAGCATAGAGTGTTGGACTAGTAACCGAAAGGTTGCAAGATCGAATCCCCGAGCTGACAAAAATCTGTCGTTCTGCCCCTGAACAATGCAGTTAACCCACTGTTCCTAGGCCGTCCGTGAAAATAAGAATTTGTTCTTAATAATAAATATTAGTATTAAAAGCATATTAGTATTAAAAGCATATTAGTAGCTCTTTGAATTAAATTGCGTGAGCTATCTTTGAAGTTTAACTGCCTGTGTAAGTCTATTGGTTAGCCTTACTGGTTAGGTAGTTTAGGTAGGCCTGCAAACATTAAACACTAGCAGATCGAGTTCACTCCAGCTGTGCCTCCACCCTTTCTCCATGGTATTAGTTTGAAGGAGTGTTTGGCTTGTCTGGAGGCCTCCCTTAGTTACAGGAACATACAGCCTCTGTGACTTGGTCATGGATCATGGTTGGCTTTACCACAGCAGAGAAGCCATACAGCCTCAAACCAGACAGTGATGTTATCGTCATCTCCACACCCACCCCCACAGGAAGTGATCTCACAACAACTGATCCACTGAGCGTTTAGCCAGGGTAGACAAGGGGGAACTGACGCATGCTTTTCCTAGAGAACACAACCCTTTTCCAATAAGTTTGTGTAAAACTCAGTCAGGGGCCTGGAAACAGTAAAAGCACAAGTATCCACTGCACAGAAAACACAGTAACTCCACAGAAAACACTCTAAGTGCTCATAAGCAGTGTAATACGCACGTCATGTGAGGTGTGGTCTGAAGGACAGACCGGTGGTGCAGCCGCTGTCACAGGAAATGAACCTCTCCCACATGGGGTACTTGTCACAAAAGAAGAGAAGCAACAGGCCACCTGAGTATCTGCCCGTTCCCACAGTCTGTGAGGCTGTATCAGGCCTACAGTGGCACTGGGGCTTGGGCATGGCTGGGGAGCATCCCACGCTCGCTCAGTTGCCACAGCATTGTGTCAATCATTTTGGATCCCACCCCCTTGTTGCACTGATTTCCGTCTGATAGATTGCTGGCAGTGAATGGGGAATGCAGCACAGGACTGGGAATGAGCAGCTGTGAAACCTGGTTTCTAATCATTGCTTGAACAATTTACCACAGGGTGGTAATCAAGCATTGCGGCAAACGTTTTTCCATGTAAGGGGACTTTACTTTGACGTGCTTCAGATACCACACACACCACTAAGTATCTATTTTCAAGATGTCCTTCTCTTGTCCATGATGATTAAATGATTAAAACAAACCAGTTAGGTATAATCTTCTTGTGCGCCTAATCCAGGCAAAGAACCCACAGTTGACTCATTTTCAATAAACCCCATGGTATCAGTGTTAAATTGTGAAAGCCAACAGACGTCATCACTAGGATATCTAGCAATCCTATCAGTCCACTCTGCTGGGCATCCAGGGAGAGAACAAAGTGGCAGACTTCCTATCCTCATGCCCAAATGACCCATACCTCTCCCTCCCTCCCCACCTCCTTCAGCGTGAGGTACGTGGTGACTCAGCCACCCTGTTCTGTTCCATTCTCTCCTCTCTTACTCACGCGTCATCTCTGGCCTTTTAAACAGCCAGGGCTCTGGAGATGAGGAGATGAGAGAGAGCAGCTTTATTAGATTGGGCAGCAGCAGCTCTGACCTGGCCAGCTAGCCTGCTGTTATTTATAGCAGGGAGAGAGACCAGCAGTGGGTTGTGTTCCTTTCAGCCACTTCCTGCTCCTGCTCCTCTTCTTGCCCTGCGTGTACAGACAGACAGCAGAGGCTCACAGCTGATGCTCTCCTTTTGTTAAGGGGAGCTTTATATGTGCTGGGAACGCTTTGCTTGTTTGTGTTGCATTGGTGTTATTGAATGCTTGTCTGGAAAGTGAGGTTAATGTGGAGTTGGATGGTCATCACGTTACTGAGAGGAGAGCTAGAGAGAAGAGCCTGAGAAGATATCTTTGTACGGTCAGACAGACTATTAGAGAAGGTATTGTCTGACTTGCCAAGCATGTCTGTGGCTTTTGGCCTTTCCTTTGATGTATTTTCTCTGTCATGTTTATTCAGAATGTGCCCCACTGTGCCTGTAAATAATATGCTCTCTGAGCTCTGAGCGCAGACTAAGGTGTGCTGCAGAGCGCCGATAAACTAATCCACCCAGCCTGGACAGGAGGAGGTAGAAAGCTAACCAATCAGATAGGAGATGCAGTCTGTCTGCATCCAGCCAGGTCAAACTGCTCTTGGTTTGCTTCAGGATCAAAGATGTCTCATACAATGAATTGTGTTACAATACAGGACCAACTATAATCAAATTACACTGGACTTCAGTCAAGGGTAACAAAGGTTGTTTGTAGAATATGAGAGTTGTTTTTACAATTCAAAGAGTCAACAGTATATGATATGAAAGAGCCAAGGTGTCATACACCCACCTAAATAGGATCTGATTTCACTCTTGTTTTACTGTCACGGAGGAACATAAATCCAAAATACACTGCAGGCCTACAGTTACTCCCTACTCCCTACTCCCGTGGAACAGTATGTCTGTCACATGCATAAAGAGGTCTGCTGGCGGTGTTAAAAGATGAATAATTGAGATGATCAAAATGTGAACTGTCATGACAGCCTCTGGTGATTTACTGGGCTATCACGTTACATGTTCCAGGAGAGGAGAAGAAGACCCGTGGGAGCTCACTGTTTTGTAAACACACCCATGATGCTGACACATATTAGAATATTTATCAGAAGCAACGGGGCCATTTGCAGGTTATTTAGGAGAGGATAGAGTTCACTTGTTCCATGGCATTTTCCCCCAGCAATAGTGCAGCCTCTACCTAAAACACAGACATATGGCCAAACAATCCAGCATGATTGCTGGTATTACTTCATTTAAACATACAGTCATGTCCTCTTTATCAAAGATGATCATGGTCAGACAAGCATTGAAACTTGCCATTAGGTGGAAGCAGGCATATTGTCATGATAATGCATGACATGTTTTTCAGTACGTCCTTGTCCTAAGTAGGCATCTCTACAGTAGCAACGTACAGTTAAGTGACCTCTCTTCCCATTCGATACTCATTCTCTATGATTTGGTAGCTAGTATGATAAATTAAAAGTTATATTGCCCCCCCCCTCCACAAAACGAACATTCCAGATGGATTGATTATAGCTCCCCTTCTCTATTTTCTTTGTGACTGTACAGCCACGCTTTCAGTGTGCTTCTGTGTGTTTCCTAATACCGACGCTATCCAAGGACTCAGACAGTGTCCCTAGCTTTATCTCCTGAGCCTATGCTGCTGACACCATGTTTTTATTCTGGGTAATGAGTGTCTGAAAACTCCTCAGTCATCTGTTTTCCAGCAGGCAGCAGGTCAATGGATGACACTCCAGAGACTCTTAACACACCGAGCGACCTGGTCGCCTCAGACTCGAGGTTGCCGTCTTGTCACCTATTTTGTCTGGAGTGGACAGGATTGTGTGGATGATGTCTGGACGGCATCTGTTTAGGTTGCACATAGGGCTGTGATGGTCACAACATTTCGTCAGCCGGTGATTGTCAAGCAAATAACTGTCGGTCTCACGGTAATTGACCGTTAATTAACATAAACACATTTAGCATCTCCTGGCTTCCACACACTGATGCAGACCTTTGGAACATCTACATTTTAAAAAGTCTAATAAATCCATGTAATATAACCTACACCTTCACAATAAATCCATTATTTATTTTAAACAGCAGGAAATGAAGAAAATGTAGTGTATTTCAGAAGAACAGAACAACATACTCTGAGTTGCTCTTATGTTGGGTCCTGATCTGGCCATGGCAAATGGCTGTGGGCTACACTAGTTCATTTAGCAGACGAGATTTGCTTGGAATCTGTGGCATTATTTTATAGTATGAAGAATACAATTGAACAAAGCTAAATAAAATAGAAAGGATATTTTCTCCAAACGATTTGAGGGAGTGTGCACATGGGACTATTCTGTGTTGAGTGGTTAACAAAGAGGGACAATAGAGTGTTGAGTGACAGGCTGTTAACCAGTTTGTTGGGCTACTAATGACCATCAGCAGCATAAGAGCTTGGAAAAACCTCATTACCGTGACTAAACGGTCACGTGTAATTTGACTGCCTTCATGACTCGTGACCGCCGATGTGGCGGTAATATGGTCACTGCAACAACCCTAGTTGCACATTTTAAACATAAATATGTATAGATACAGGCAGGATTTCCTGCTTGATCAATAAACAAATGTAGCAATATTTATTCAATGAGAGATTCTCCCCAATAGCTTGCTTATAGTTTCTGTTTTTCTGTTTCTTTAGCCTTTCCCTTATCTGCCTCCTTCTTTCTCTCTGCCCACCCTCTTCCCCTCACAGACTTCTTTCTCTCTGCCCACCCTCTTCCCCTCACAGACTTCTTTCTCTCTGCCCACCCTCTTCCCCTCACAGACTTCTTTCTCTCTGCCCACCCTCTTCCCCTCACAGACTTCTTTCTCTCTGCCCACCCTCTTCCCCTCACAGACCTCTTTCTCTCTGCCCACCCTCTTCCCCTCACAGACTTCTTTCTCTATGAGTTTTATGTTTAATGAGCTTTTGGGGAAACAGCAAGATCCTCGTTAGACAACACACTTTAATGTCCTGTCTGCAGAGTATGTGCTATACCCTTTGTGTATGTTATGGTAGTGTAGAGCAGACACATCATGGGACACGCTTGCTTTAGTGGATGTTGCTCTGAAGACACAACGTTTAGATGAATGTCATCTTTTATCCTCCTCCTCCTCTCATCCCTCCTTCTCTGTGGCCATAATAAGGAGAAGAGAACTCCCAGGCTGGCCGTAATTAGCCAGCGAAATGTAAAACAACAAAGATAACTGGCTTAATAATTGATCTGTTTTGGCAAAGGCCCTGCTGCCTGGTGGTGTTTAAATCAACTGCCTGTGTCTGTCTGTCTGTCTGTCTGTCTGTCTGTCTGTCTGTCTGTCTGTCTGTCTGTCTGTCTGTCTGTCTGTCTGTCTGTCTGTCTGTCTGTCTGTCTGTCTGCCTGTCTGTCTGTCTGTCTGTCTGTCTGTCTGCCTGCTGTCTGCCTGTCTGTCTGTCTGTCTGTCTGTCTGTCTGTCTGTCTGTCTGTCTGTCTGTCTGTCTGTCTGTCTGTCTGTCTGTCTGTCTGTCTGTCTGTCTGTCTGTCTGTCTGCCTGCCTGCCTGTCTGTCTGTCTGTCTGTCTGTCTGTCTGCCTGCCTGTCTGTCTGTCTGTCTGTCTGTCTGTCTGTCTGTCTGTCTACTCCTCTTTCACACACAAGGCAAGTGTGGGCTAGTTATCCATTCACACTAACGAACAGGGGAAACCCAGGATACCCAGGACTGGAGAGGAATTTGGGAATTTCCTGTTCCACTCTTAGGGACAGTATAGTTAAACTCCCGCTACACCGAGGGACACTCTACAAGAGACAATGCTGAATATCTGCATCGTGAGAAAAGTAAACCAGAGGTCAAGAGAAGACAGTCCTACTGGTGAGAAAAGTAAACCAGAGGTCAAGAGAAGACAGTCCTACTGGTGAGAAAAGTAAACCAGAGGTCAAGAGAAGACAGTCCTACTGGTGAGAAAAGTAAACCAGAGGTCAAGAGAAGACAGTCCTGCTGGTGAGAAAAGTAAACCAGAGGTCAAGAGAAGACAGTCCTACTGGTGAGAAAAGTAAACCAGAGGTCAAGAAAAGACAGTCCTACTGGTGAGAAAAGTAAACCAGAGGTCAAGAGAAGACAGTCCTACTGGTGAGAAAAGTAAACCAGAGGTCAAGAGAAGACAGTCCTGCTGGTGAGAAAAGTAAACCAGAGGTCAGGAGAAGACAGTCCTACTGGTGAGAAAAGTAAACCAGAGGTCAAGAGAAGACAGTCCTACTGGTGAGAAAAGTAAACCAGAGGTCAAGAAAAGACAGTCCTACTGGTGAGAAAAGTAAACCAGAGGTCAAGAGAAGACAGTCCTACTGGTGAGAAAGGTAAACCAGAGGTCAAGAGAAGACAGTCCTACTGGTGAGAAAAGTAAACCAGAGGTCAAGAGAAGACAGTCCTACTGGTGAGAAAAGTAAACCAGAGGTCAAGAGAAGACAGTCCTGCTGGTGAGAAAAGTAAACCAGAGGTCAGGAGAAGACAGTCCTACTGGTGAGAAAAGTAAACCAGAGGTCAAGAAAAGACAGTCCTACTGGTGAGAAAAGTAAACCAGAGGTCAAGAGAAGACAGTCCTACTGGTGAGAAAAGTAAACCAGAGGTCAAGAGAAGACAGTCCTACTGGTGAGAAAAGTAAACCAGAGGTCAAGAGAAGACAGTCCTACTGGTGAGAAAAGTAAACCAGAGGTCAAGAGAAGACAGTCCTACTGGTGAGAAAAGTAAACCAGAGGTCAAGAGAAGACAGTCCTGCTGGTGAGAAAAGTAAACCAGTGATCCTCTCTTTCCCTCATTTTGTTTCTCTCCTTTTTCCCAGAGAGTACTGCTGTGGGTCTCCAAGGGATGTGTTATGTGGCAATGTGAATGTTGTCATAAATATAAAGCAAAAAAGATTTACTGGGCCTGACATAAGGTTGGGATAGATTTTTGTTAGATTCTTGGCACCCGTGTGACTCCTGACCTTTTAAAAAGTGTCAATCAACAAAACACTCTTGGTGATCTTCAGCGCTGAAAGAAAGGTAACCTTGGACTCATTCCCCAGCCAATCACCTACTGAAACTAGAAGATGGTCTTGGTGAAGGGCAAACTACTTGTCTTGCTTTTGTTATTGTGGATAGCGTAATGGTATTTCACTATCTCAGCGTAAGCTAAAGGCCACTTCCCTGTCTCCTCGGACCTTGCATTTGGCAAAGGGGAGGGGAGAAGGGTGAGAGGGAGGGAGAGAGAGGAGAGAGGGAGAGTGAAGGACAGGGAGAGAGAGAGACTAACCTCTAGTTGTTGTTTTTTTCAACAGTAGTCACATGTTATCCTAACTGGTGTCTGGGAGCTGAACTAGAGAGCATGATACAGTACCACACCATGGTCTTATGATATCCACCTGACTGACTGACCCTCTGTAGCCCCTCAACCCCTGGTGCTTCCTGTCCTAAGTTATTACACACATCACCCTTCTGGGCTTTTCGATATGGAATGTTAACCCAGTTGTCACATACAAAACATTCAATGTATTGGACCGGAATATATAATAACTCTCTTTAAAAAATATATATAAGTACAAACATCAAAGCAAAAATGAAACCGAAATAAACTGAAACAACACAAAAACAACACAACTACCACAATTGATACACGCCACAACATGCCCACGCCTGTCCACGAACACACAAAAATACACAGTAGCTTCCCCTTTCAATACACATATACATACATCAAATTCCCCTCACATGGAAATGTCACAATCCTCAAGATGGTCAATATAAGACTAACAGACCTTATCAAACACGTCCCTTCTCTGCCCAGCTTTCAAAAACTCAGAATCAAATGGAATATAACTACATAGTTCAGCCCTCCAGTTCGTCATTGTCACGACTTCTGCCGAAGTCGGTTCCTCTCCCTCTTTGGGCGGCGTTCTAGCCATCATCGATCTATTTTACATTTTCCATTTGTTTTGTCTGGTTGTCGCACTCACCTGGTTTCAATTCCCTAATTACATGTTGTATATGTTCCCTCTGTTTCCCCCATGTTCTTGTCAGGTATTGTTTATTGTAGTACGTGTGCTTTATGTGACTGGTGCGATACGGGTGTTTTGTTACTTTTGTACGCCGGTAGTTATGTACGTTCAACGTCTCCGGCTATTTACCAAGTGCTGCTCTCCTGCGTGTGACTTCCATGCCACCAGTTACGAACCCCTTGACAGTTATTGAAGGTGAACATGATGCTTTTCAAATGATAGTTTTGCAGCAATTACACGTAGTTTAACTTTGGTCACCAATATTTACTTTTCCAAAACATACACAGTTGTGGAGACGGATGGATATAAATGACTAGACACAATATGATAGCACAGACATTAGCCCAAAATGGTGTCACTTTGTCAAAGGAGCACAGCATAGGTAATACGGTTCCTTTTTGGGGTTTTTGCATCTCCAACAGCGATATCACCCTATAGGGAGGAGGTCAGAGACCTGGTAGTGTGGTGCCAGGAGAACACCCTCTCCCTCAAGACAAAGGAGCTTATCGTGGACTACAGGAAATGGAGGGCTGAACAAGCCCCCATTCACATCAACGGGCTGTGGTAGAGCGGGTCGAGAGCTTCAAGTTCCTCTGTCCACATCACAAAGGACCTATCATGGTCCAAATACACCAACACAGTCGTGAAGAGGGCACGACAACGCCTCTTTCCCCTCAGGAGGCTGAAGAAATGTGCCATGTGCCCTCAGATCCTCAAAAAGTTATACAGCAGCATCATTGAGAGCATCTTGACTGGCTGCATAACGGCTTGGTACGGCAACTGCCTGGCATCCGACCGCAAGGCACTACAGAGGGTAGTGTGTACGGCCCAGTATATCAATGGGGCCAAGCTTCCTGCCATCCAGGACCTCTATACCAGGCAGTGTCAGAGGAAGGACCTAAACATTGTCATAGACTCCAGCCACCAAAGTCATAGACTGTTCTCTCTGCTAGCGCACGGCAAGCGGTACTGGAGCGCCAAGTTAGTGGCCAAAAGGCAACCTGAACACCTTCTACCCCCAAACCATAAGACTACTGAACAGATAATCAAATGCCTAGCCGGAAAATCTACATTGACCACCTTAATTATTTATTGTTCTGGACTCTCTTGCACTGGCTCTATGCACACTCACTAGACTCTACCCACACACGCACACACACGCACACACACACACACACACACACACACACACACACACACACACACACACACACACACTTTCACACTTCACATACGCTGCTGCTACTCTGTTCATTTTACAGTGTATTCGGAAAGTATTCAGACACAGAGACTTATTCCACATTGTGTTACATTACAGCCTTATTCTAAAATGGATTAAATTGTTTTTTCCCCTCATCAATCTACACCCCATAATGACAAAGAAAAACATTTATTTTATGTAAATAAAAAAATTAACTGATGATACATTTGCATAAGTATTCAGATCCTTTACTCAGCACTTTGTTGAAGCACGTTTAGCAGTGATTACAGCCTTGGGTCTCTTAGGTATGATGCTACAAGCTTGGCACACCTGTATTTGGGGAGTTTCTCCCATTCTTCTCTGCAGATCCTCGCAAGCTCTGTCAGGTTGGATGGGGAGTGTCGCTGCACAGCTATTTTCAGGTCTCTCCAGAGATGTTCGATCAAGTTCAAGTCCAGGTTCTGGCTGGGCCACTCACGGACATTCAGAGACTTGTCCCGAAGCCACTGCTGCGTTGTCTTGGCTATGTGCTTCAGGTCGTTGTCCTGTTGGAAGGTGAACCTTCGCCCCAGTCTGAGGTCCTGAGCACTCTGGATCAGGTTTTCATCAAGGATCTCTCTGTACTTTGCTCCGTTCATTTTTCCCTCTATCCTGACTAGTCTCTCAGTCCCTGCCGCTAAAAACATCCCCACAGCATGATGCTGCCACCACCATGCTTCACCGTAGGGATGGTGCCAGGTTTCCTCCAGACGTGACGCTTGGCATTCAGGCTAAAGAGTTCAATCTTGGTTGCATCAGACCAGAGAATCTTGTTTCTCATGGTCTGAGAGTCTTGAAGTGCCTTTTGACAAACTTCAAGTGGACTGTCATGTGCCTTTTACTGAGGAGTGTCTTCCATCTGGCCACTCTTCCATAAAGGCATGATTGGAGGAGAGCTGCAGAGATGGTTGTCCTTCTGGAAGGTTTACCCATCTCCACAGAGGAACTCTATAGCTCTGTCAGAGTGACCATCGGGTTCTTGGTCACCTCCCTGACCAAGTCCCTTCTCCTCCAATTGCTGTTTGGCCTCGTGGCCAGGTCTAGAAAGAGTTTTGGTGGTTCCAAACATCTTCCATTTAAGAATGATGGAGGCCACTGTGTTCTTCGGGGACTTTCAATACTGCAGAAATGTTTTGTTACCCTTCCCCAGATCTGTGCCTCTCAGATCTCTATGGACAATTCCTTCAACATCATGGCTTGGTTTTTGCTCTGACATGCACTGTCAACTGTGGGACCTTATATATACAGGTGTGTGCCTTTCCAAATCATGTACAATCAATTGAATTTACCACAGGTGGACTCTAACCAAGTTGTAGAAACCTCTCAAGGATGATCAATGGAAACAGGATGCACCTGAGATCAATTGTGAGTCTCATAACAAAGGGTCTGAATACTTATGTAAATAAGGTATTACTGTTTTGTATTTGTAACACATTTGCAAACATTTCGAAAAACCTGTTTTCACTTTGTCATTATGGGGTATTGTGTGTAGATTGATGAGGATTTTTATTTATTTAACCCGATTTTAGAAAAAGGCTGTAACGTAACAAAATGTGGAAAAAGGGAAGGGGCCTGAGTACTTTCTGAATGCACTGTATTTGCAGAAATCCATTCAGGTGTATTTTGTGGATTATGGCGAATGCGTTCTAATGTTCTAAAGTTGTGCTGTTGTGCCACACAGTCCAGTTGAAAGTGAATGATGGCAGGCCTGTGTGGCAAATGGCTTGTTTGCATAAAGGACTTCTGTAGCTTTGATTGGCTATGGTGCACCGGTCTGCGTAGACACCGGTCCTGGACGAGACAGATTTTTTAAATTAAGGTTTTATTTATTGCAGTGTTAATGAATTATTTAAACGCACGACTGCTTTCCCGCACTATATTGCTGTAGAATTTCAACAAATGCCTTAGTATACGTCATTCCCACACATTCTAAGAATTTATGAAAATGTGAAAATGACCATATCTAAGTACTGGCTTGTCAGAACATTTTTCAAAATGTATCATATTCTTCCTGGGAGTGTATAAGAACAGATTTGAATAAGATTTAATGTTGTGAAAATGCTGTTAGTTCCACTTTAATTATTTTGACAGGCTGCACAGTCCATTGACATTGCATTTTTGGTTGCTCAAACATGATGCACATTGTCTCTCTGCCATTGAATCATGTACCTACTGTAGCTGTATCATACTAAGGGCAGTAAGGTGGCATGCTGTTAGAAGCATCCAGTACCAGGTCTGTGTAGTTGTCTCAGCAAACTGTTTTTCCTTTGGTGGGTGGGAAAATAGGGTTATCAGGAAACCTGTGTTTTTGCCAGAGGAGCACATTCCTCACAGTAGGAGGTCTGACTGAGGTACCCTAATTAATACCTGAAAACTGCCTTATAGGATGAAGGGAGAGGGATGGAAGGGTGTGTGTTGGTGGGTGGGTATTATCAGGGAGGGGGAGAGGGAGCATTTTCAGTGTGTTGAATGGCCCACAGTACATGCCTTTTCAATTGGTCATTTTTGCATTCTATATTTTTCTATTAAACTAATTTCAGCAACAACAAAAAAAAGAATTATAACAATGCTAACAATAGGATACATGTCTGTTGGTTCAGTGAATGGTGTCTGACGAGGAATGGTTGTTTCGATACCAGAGGGGCTAACATGAAGACACTGCTGATCTGATCTTTCTCCTGACTGTGTCAATGGCCTCTGGCCCCAGGAACGCTACAGGAAAGGAGAGAGAGGAGGGAGAGAGAGAGGAGGGAGAGAGAGAGGAGGGAGAGAGAGGGGAGGGAGAGAGAGAGGAGGGAGAGAGAGAGGAGGGAGAGAGAGGAGGGAGAGAGAGAGGAGGGAGAGAGAGGAGGGAGTCAGGAAATACTTTTCTGTAGCCGTTTGAAACAGGTTGCCTTTTTTAGTCATCCTGTGAGGCTTTGCGTTGCTTTTCTGGAAATATTTAATAACAATGTGAATCTTCAAAGAAGATGCCCCAGTTTCCCTCTCAAGGGCACATTTAAAACAAACATATATTTTGTGTTGCTTTACAAATAGTGCATAACATAATTCATGTAGGTAAATGTAGCCTTGATCTAATCAGGACAGGCTGAAGTAGACTTGGCCCTCAGGGGACTAATAAAGTATAATTGAATTCAGGTTACCAGTCATAACAGTACTCCACTACTGTGTGTGTTTTGTACCTATAATCCATTGCATCTCAAATGAATTGTTTATTATCTTATATGATTGTCAATGTTGAGATAGTCTCGGTTAGGGTTAGTGCTACTGCTGTAACGACAATGTATTACCAGTCTAGGTTTAGGGATTTACTGTAGGGCAGGGGTTTGAGCAACGGGGCTTCCTTCAGCTCTGAGGAAAAGGCTACACAATCATGTGTCCTGATCCCTCAACCCTCACACCCCTCTTATAGCCAATGGTGCACTCCTTCCCACATTGACCAGTTTGATACAGAACAATCAACAGCAACCATTTATGGGGTTTTCTGGGGGGGGATCTTTGTACTGTAGCTTCCTGTACAGCTGTTTCCACTGTCAAGGCCTGAAGGCTTATAAACGGACGTCTTGATTTCCTCATACAACAAATGGGTCATAAATACATTGAGCCAGGGTGGATATCATACTGTACAATAAAAGGACATACAATATGTGGTGGTTTTATAAAAGGCTGTATTCACTGAGATTAGGGAGAAGCAGTTGCACCTTTAACAGCCTGTTGTAGGACAATGAAGCATCTACAGTGAGCTCCTAAAGTATTTAGGCAGTGGCACGTGTTGAAATGATACAATGACTATGAGGTCAAAGTGCAGACTGTCAGCTTTCATTTGAGGGTTTTTTCATCCATATCGGGTGAACACTTTCTGTACATAGTTCCCCCCATTTTAGGGGACCAAAAGTATTGGGACAAATTCACTTATATGTGCATTAAAGTAGTCAAAAGTTGAATGTTTGGTCCCGTATTCCTAGCACATGATGATTACATCAAGCTTGTGACTTTGCAGTTTGTTTTGGTTGTGTTTCAGATTATTTTGTGCCCAATAGAAATTAATGGTAAATAATGTATTGTGTCATCTTTGAGTCACTTTTATTGTAAATAAGAATATAATATGTTTCTAAACACTTCAACATTCATGTGGATGCTACCATGATTATGGATAATCCTGAATGAATCGTGAATGATGATGAGTGAGAAAGTTACAGAGGCAAAACAAACTGCAAATGCATCCAACCAGTTTGTAGAGACACCAGCTGGATATAATCATTCCATGCTAGGAATAAGGGCCCAAATACTACACTTTTGACTACTGTACTTTAATACACTTACAAGTGAATTTGTATGAGTACTTTCGGTCCCCTAAAATGGGAGGACTATGTACAAGAAGTGCAGTATTTTCAAAACAGTTCACCTGATATGATTGAAAATACCGTCATATTAAAGCTGACAGTCTGCATTTTAACCTCATAGTCATTGTATCATTTCAAATCCAAAGTGCTGGAGTACAGAGCCAAAACAACAAAACATTTGTTACTGTCCCAATAGATTTGGTGCTCACTGTATATGGAGAATCACAGCTGCTATATGGTGTTTGCCATAAATATATTAATGACCCCAACTGGTGGCTTGCGGGCCGAATTTGGCCCGTGGGTGGTTTTATTTGCCCCCTGAGGTTTTCTGAGCATAAAAATTAAATTATTTTTTAATTAATTGTTGGACATAAAAGACTGTAAAAACACCTGGAAATCAGCTCCAATTTATTTTAATTTAAGAAATCTGTTCCCAAGTTTTCCAACACATAATAGAGAGACACGTGATCGTTTACAAATGTACGCAAGATTTGAAATTATTATGTTTGAGTCAAACATTATATCTGTTTGGGCTTCTTGTGGTCTCTTTGCAGTCTACAAATGATTTGTAATTATGTTCTGGCCCCCCGACCTTCCTCTCAAGAAAAAAATCGGCCCGCGGCTGAATCTAGTTGATGATCCCTGACATACAGTATACTGTAGCTCCCATCAATACATCAATAGGAAGTAGTGTATCACATGACATGGGTTTGAGAGTGTGTGTTTTCGTGTTTTCATTTGTCTTGGGTTGTTTCCATGAGTATCCCAGGGTGTGTGTGTGTGTGTGTGTGTGTGTGTGTGTGTGTGTGTGTGTGTGTGTGTGTGTGTGTGTGTGTGTGTGTGTGTGTGTGTGTGTGTGTGTGTGTTCGTTCATGCGTGTGTGGTGTTTATGAAGGGGTAGGCACAAGGGGTGTGAGAGGGGCTGGTTTGAAATGGATCCGGCTTCCTGCATGCATGTAATAACACAGAAGTTGGATGGTGGCCAAGGGAATTTAGATCTGCAGGCACTTCCAAAGGAGACCCCCCAGCAAGCTTTGAACATGGGAATACACACACTGCTTGTATTAAAGATGCATTATAAAGGTTTTGTATAATGTCAGCCAGTAGTTTTGAAAGTTGTGCTCACAAGCCAAAACGGGTCCCCGAATTTTGTGCACAATTGTGTACAATGGCATTAATTTTGTATGATAAGTTACGAATTCAAATTTGTACAATATGTTACAAATTTCTAAGTGCTTAAGATCCTGTTCAGTCTCTTTAACTCTGCCTCTCTCACTGTCTATCTTTCAGGAGGCCTTTGTTGAGCTCTATGACAGACAGAGGGACTCCGTGTTCGATTCATGGCCGTCCATCAAGACTGTCTTTGGCCTGGCTGCACTGGGGGCCGCAAGCCTTACCATCGGAGCTTACCTTACACAGAAGTGAAGGAGTCCCCCCCCTCTCTCTCTTTCTTTTTGTCCTCCCTCCCTCCTGCTCTCACTCCTTTCTCTTTTCAAAGGTCCCCTCCAAGATCCCCAACCTGCCTGTCTTCAAAGCTTCTCTCCCCGTTCTCGGAAAAAACTCCCTATTCCTCACCCCTCACTTAAAAAAACAGACACAAATCAAACAACAGCAGGAAACGGAGTCACTGCCCACACAGAAGAAAATATGTCATGAAAGTCGTGCCATTTAACTGTAATCACAAAAAGTTTGGCTTGAAAAGAGACGAGAGGGAGGGAGGGTTGGTGTCGTTTTTGTTCTGCCTGCTTGAGTACTAGTTGTAGCATGAAACCTTTGTGTGCTCGTGTAGACTTGTGTAGCATGTGTCGGTGAGGCAAAAGAAAGCATAGACACCCTTAGAAGAAGGGTTCCAAAATGGTTCCTCGGCTGTCCCCATAGGAGAACCCTTTTTGGTTTCAGGTAGAACTGTTTGGTGTTCCATGTAGAACCCTCAGTGGAAAGGATTCTACATGGAACCCAAAAGGGTTCTACCTGGAACCAAAAATGTTTTTTCAAAAGGTTCCGCTATGGGGACTCCCTTCAATCCGCCTTCAAAGGACTTCCTCCACACAACAGCTGCTCTGAATGTATAATGGAAGGAGCTCGCTACTAACCAGCACGGTGTGTCTGTCCACCCACCGCTTCTATACTGCAATATACCAGGATACCAGGAGCATCACTGAACTCTGAACACAGAACAGTTAGTTACACACACCAGCTCTGACAACACGTCTTCTATGCGCCACATACACAACTTGCTCTGCCTCTCTTAGAGAGATCTGTTGGACAATGCAGTAGAGTCACTTTTTTTGCATTTGACCCATATGAAATGTAATAAGAGAAAGATCGAGGGAGGTATTAAAGAGAGAATAGAGGGAGGTATTGAAGAGAGAATAGAGGGAGGCATTGAAGAGAGAATAAAGGGAGGTATTGAAGAGAGAATAGAGGGAGGTATTGAAGAGAGAATAGAGGGAGGCATTGAAGAGAGAATAGAGGGAGGTATTGAAGAGAGAATAGAGGGAGGTATTGAAGAGAGAATAGAGGGAGGTATTGAAGAGAGAATAGAGGGAGGTATTGAAGAGAGAATAGAGGGAGCTATTGAAGAGAGGATAGAGGGAGGTATTGAAGAGAGGATAGAGGGAGGTATTGAAGAGAGAATAGAGGGAGGTATTAAAGAGAGAATAGAGGGAGGTATTGAAGAGAGGATAGAGGGAGGTATTGAAAAGAGGAGAGAGGGAGGTATTGAAGGCGTGAACAGCAGGTTGGTTAGAGCTTTTGGCAGCCCAAACCCCTGTTTGATCAGATGTTTCTGACAGAAAGTGAGAAATATTATTCCACCTAGCTGGATTTCTGGCTTAGTCGAGATCAGAGGGGGATCGAGGGATAGAGGTAGATACAGAGAAAGAGAATGTGTGAGAGACAAAAAGAGGGAGAGAAAGTCATAGAATGAGCAGAAATGTGGATACAGACAAAAAGAGATAAAGGTGTTGGGGTCAAACATAAGATGTGGATTCATTCCAAAGGTTCAGTGACAGTGAGCCTCCCTCTCCAGTTGCTAGAGGCGCCTCTACAGCCTGTTCTAAGATGTCTCACTTGGAGGAAGAACTGTGTCCCTGAATGGCCTGGCGTGGTTCTGTTTGGCCTCACGTCACTCCCTCCCCGTCAGATGTCTCTGAAATGCATTTCTTGTACTCTCACTGCCTCTTGTTATTACTCTCTCTCTTTCTCCCTCTCCCTCTCCCTCTCCCTCTCTCCTCCCCCCCTCCCCTCTGCCCATATGTATGACCAGAACTCAAGGTCTCACCCACCCAGACCAAGCCACCGCTGAAAGGGGACTGAACCAAACTGCCAAATCTCCCAGAACATGTCCTCCAGCTGCCGCTGGGCTCTGATCTAGTGGACAAAGAGGCCCCACATACCCCCCAACGGCCTACGATAATGGTTGATTCCACATATAGGAGGACCTCCGAATGTGCACCTCTCTCAGTTTCTCAAACCGTAGCAGACTCCAACATGGGATACCCAACAAGAAAAATCCCTATTGGACACAAAGACTCTCTATTGTTTTGAAGTGACGTCCATTGTATTCCCAGTAACTGATATATTTGAGCCCCCTTGCTCCGAGTCTGTCGCTGCAATGGCACAGATCACAACATCTCTTTAGAGTAAACAATCATTTCCCAGAATACTTGAGGTGTTTGTCTAGTGTTGGAGATGACATAACCTTCTAGGAAAGGCTTACTATCCATAATATTGACTATTTTGCTCTCTCTTTCAAACACACACACAC
This sequence comes from Oncorhynchus nerka, assembly GCF_034236695.1. Lineage (NCBI taxonomy): Eukaryota > Metazoa > Chordata > Actinopteri > Salmoniformes > Salmonidae > Oncorhynchus > Oncorhynchus nerka. The sequence goes on along the minus strand of NC_088424.1, from coordinate 24,892,330 downwards.
GTTTATGTAGATAAGTATGTGTCGAGAAAACGTTGTTAACTCATCGCAATGATTTCTCTCACCAAAAATCTCTCTCTTTGTTTCGGTCTTCTTTTATCAACGCAAAACACATGTCGTCTGAAGTTTTCATAGAATGAGTATTCACTATGTATACCCATATTTATGTTAGATGTTACACATTCCAACGTATTGTTTTTATTTATTGAGAGGTACCAGAACACAGATATTTAAATCATAGGTGAGATGAAAAGTTAAGATCATGGAGACACTCAAATGTCTTGAGAAATCGTATCTTTCATTTTATTCAAGGAACCACATTGTAACAATACACTATTTTGGGGCTGCTATTGTATCAACAGTAGAGTAACATTTCTGTGTAAGACATGATAATGTGTTAATATTGGTTTAACACTGCTGTACTGTATTAGTCCTGATTTAACTTAACTACATTTACATTTAAGTCATTTAGCAGACGCTCTTATCCAGAGCGACTTACAAATTGGTGCGTTCACCTTAAGACATCCAGTGGAACAGCCACTTTACAATAGTGCATCTAAATCTTTTAAGGGGGTGAGAAGGATTACTTTATCCTATCCTAACTCACAGCTTCAAACTGCCACACAGATACAGTATTGTTATAGAAAGCTGTAAACCAAAGTCAACCTGTAAGTAACATTGTGTAGCATGAAGAGATAAACACACGCCAATTCACTTTCACTTCTTTTAAATATTGTCGGAGTGAGATTTTGCAGGAAAGGTTGTTGTAAAGACAATGTCTGGCAACCTATTCCCTTTATAGTGCACTACTTTTGACCAGGGACCAAAGGATTCCATAGTAAAGTAGTGCACTATGTCAGGAATAGGATGCTATTTGGGAGACAGTCAATATTAGCCTGCTTGGTGTTGTTCATAACATTTCAGTAGATACCGTAGCACCCGAATGCATCCATCTGGACATGTGTTAACCGGTGCTTGATTGATATACATGTATGTGTGGTAATTGGTAACATAGTAATGAATTCCTTCTCAAGCTTATGTAGTGACAGAGAAGTCTCCACGTCTTGTGCTTTGACCTGCTAGATTCTATCATCATAACCAAGGGCACCATTCTTTTTCTATTATAACAGAGGTCAATCCCCCTACTCATGATAAACCCTCCAGTGATATGTTCATATGAAAACAGAAATTAGTCTGACATTTTTTTCAGGAGTTTAAACATAAGATTTAAAAAAATCATTAACTGACTTGTTCATAAATAAAATGTGTAAAGGTTTGTATGTGAGGAGGAGTCATTTGAAGTATAAAGACATTCTCATATTCCCTTCTGTTGATTCTGTTTAAGTGGGTGGAGCCTACATCACACCATGGTTATAGTGTTGTAAATATAATCCTCAAACTGTGGCACTTAAGAGGTCAAATCAAATGTGTCGCCATTGTTTATGCTATGTATGTATCACAATAAGCTAGATGGGATCGTGCTGTTCCCAATAAACCACATCTTTCCTGCAGTATGAGTTTGCAGTTTGTGATGTGTGTTTTCAGCATGTGGTTTGATATTGTTTTGGGTGGTGATATTCAGCTTGTGAACCAATGTTCTGCTCAAAAGAAAATCATTCATGTTTAAGATGGGGTTGTTTTATATTGTGTTTATGGAAAAATAATGGACACCAATATTGATCTCAAATATGTCATCCACCCTGTCTGTGCACTACTACATAGAGAGAATGGCAGAGAGAGGGATTGGGAGGGGAAAAGGAGAGAGAGGAGGGAGTGGAAGGGAAAGAGAAAGAGAGGGAGGGAAAGAGAGCAAGAGAGACCTTTATGAGAAGTGTGATCATAGTGCTTTTCCTCATCTGTGTGGCTGTGTGCTGCTTTCTAGTCAGTCCATGGGTGGCTGGCTTGACATGGCTGTATGAGTCCCGCAGCCTCCTATTCTAATGAGCTCTGCAGAGGAACCGCAGCCTCCTATTCTAATGAGCTCTGCAGAGGAACCGCAGCCTCCTATTCTAATGAGCTCTGCAGAGGAACCGCAGCCTCCTATTCTAATGAGCTCTGCAGAGGAACCGCAGCCTCCTATTCTAATGAGCTCTGCAGAGGAACCGCAGCCTCCTATTCTAATGAGCTCTGCAGAGGAACCGCAGCCTGCTATTCTAATGAGCTCTGCAGAGGAACCGCAGCCTCCTATTCTAATGAGCTCTGCAGAGGAACCACAGCCTCCTATTCTAATGAGCTCTGCAGAGGAACCGCAGCCTCCTATTCTAATGAGCTCTGCAGAGGAACCGCAGCCTCCTATTCTAATGAGCTCTGCAGAGGAACCGCAGCCTCCTATTCTAATGAGCTCTGCAGAGGAACCGCAGCCTCCTATTCTAATGAGCTCTGCAGAGGAACCGCAGCCTCCTATTCTAATGAGCTCTGCAGAGGAACCGCAGCCTCCTATTCTAATGAGCTCTGCAGAGGAACCGCAGCTGCACCCCATAAGACATCAAAGCCCCCCCTGAAACGCAGTTTCTCAGCCCTCGCCTTCTCCGACTGCAGATAAATGCAACGTGTAAAAACCAAATGCCCCGAGGTCTGGTTTTTACACCCTCTTTCCTCCTCATTCATATCACACTTGTCTTCAAAGGCCAGGGACGTGTGCTGCTTCACAGAATTAGTGAAAGTCATGATGCAGTAAAACTAATGCTAGAGAGAGAGGGAATAGGATGGAGAGAGAATGAGAGATATGCCTGAGGAGAGGAACAGAGTGAAGTTCATTTGAGTTTGAGCCCCTCTCAAGCCCTTCTCTCCATGCATATAAAATACATGACAAGCTTCGAAGAAGGAGAATTTTGAATCACCCTTACACTTTCAAGGGAACGTCCAGTGTGTGTGTGTGTGTGTGAGAGAGATTGATAAGCAGTCAGATCAGACAGAGGCCAGCAAGCCAATAAGTCCTCCTGCTTTAGGGCTACAAGGTGTTGGGAGATTTCATCCTCACTGCTGATCCAAGACCAGTATCTAGAAAAATACTAGTTTTTACCTTTGCAGTAGATCCAGATCCATTGAGATTACAGTGCCATTCCTACCCCACATACAGACTGACAGCCTCCTGCTTGTTTATCTTGCCTGTGAATATATGGAATATATCATGTCTATAAATAAATCTGATTTTGTTGGTGAATTTGGAGCAGAATATCTGGTGCCATATGAGTGAAATGAAATGACATTCTACTAACCTTCACAGTCTGTCTATATATCATACAATCACATGGTGGTTAGTGACAAATACCGCTTGTATTAGACTGTCACCTTGTGGCTGGTGTTCAGAAATCCTTGGAATGGTCTCGGGAAGGTGTTTTCTGAGGATCTCTACCCTTTACTTGAAAGCTGATGTAGAACAGCTTTGGAGGGAGATGTTTGCTGGTATGTGTGTGGCATGATGACATTTTATTTCCTTGAAATATTCTAATTATAGAAGCAACTCCCTAATGTGTAAACAATTTCAATGTCATAGGAGCACTCCAATAGTTTCTAGCATGGAACTTCAAAAGAGGAGAGGGAGAAACTTCTGTTGGTATGCTCTGAGCCTCAGACTAAATTTACTTAACCTGCTATCTAAATTCGAGTACCCTCAGGACTCCACGTGATGGCCAATCTTAAAATAGCTGCGGATATGCCTGCAGTGCAGCTCTTAACCACTAGTAGGTGGCAGGGTTCAGACATCGAATGTCGCAATAATGATTATCATCAAGTCTTTTAGCCATGTCTGTCAAGTAAGGTCTATTAGAGAAGTGCATAAACATGTGTTATACTGTATGAAGGTAAATAATTCATGTGCATGGCAGTCATAAAAAGATTACATCAATTACATTTTTTTTATTTAACTGGGCAAGTCAGTTAAGAACAAATTTGTATTTAGAATGACCGCCTAGGAACAGTGGGTTAACTCCCTTGTTCAGGGGCAGGACAACCGATTTTTACCTTGTCAGCTTGGGGATTCAAGCTAGCAACCTTTCGGTTACTGGCCTAATGCTCTAACCACTAGGCAACCTGCCGCATTCAGGATTATCATAATAAGCTAATTGATTTACCCAAACAGGTTTAATTTGGATTGCAAAACAGTTAAATATGGTGATGCAAATCTACAGTCAAAAATACAATTCAATAAACACATTACATAAAAATAGATTCAGTGTCATCGTAAAGAACATTCACAACTGTTATAGTGTCGTTTCTCATGCTTCCACATGTACATCTTGTTCTGAAGAGAAATGATCTTTATTTATATTGGCTCATTTTGCCACAATATATTTACAAAAATAATATTAAAACTGCAGTTATTTTAACATGATTTCTTTAAAGTTACATAAAAATAAAGCTTTCTCTGGCCATTTCCTGAAAACTTTCTTATTTACAGTGAAACAATAGAGATGAGTTGTCAGAGGTGTATTCTCTGGCCACAGCACAGGAGTCTGGTCAAGAGCCGTTCAGAATCCACCATTTTGCTTTATAGATGTTAGAGATGGAAGTGATCCATGGCTCAAGTACATCAAGCGGACAAAATAAATGGCTCTAAATCTCAACCCAAGTGTCATCGAGAATGAATACAAAAATATATATATATATATATATCCAAAAAATAAAGCCTTTTTCCTGTTCTGTCTCTCTTCACAGCATGTTACTCATATACAAACAAAACCCCTCCAATCATAACCAGATAAAGCATGAACACCTGCAATTTCTCCTTCAGGTTAAATGAGAACACATTTTTGACAAGATCTTGCTTATTCTTCAAGAACACTTAGTTGATGTATTATGGTTAGAGAATGGCGTTTGCTTCCATGTTCAGGGGCAGGGCCAGCAAAAGGCACTGTGACTAAGGGTTGGACAGAGAGACTGCATATAGCCCCTAAAAGGGGTGTGGACAACAACTCATTATAGCAACATGTGGCTTATCATAGAACATGCTATAATATGGCCACATTTGATACTAAAATGAAGAATGCAATTATATTGTCTAAATGGTCTGTGTTTGACAGCATAGAATATAGACTGACGTTATTTACTCAACCATCACTTTTAGTGGTCCAGTACATTCCAGCTCCACAGATACAAACAGGTTATTATTTCCCGTGGGGAACTTAGACACATGCTTGTGTGTATCATCAAGTAAGATGCCTTGGCAATATCTGTCAATCTACTTGTTCATTGAAGGTTTGAAACAATCCAGTGACTAGGCACTGTTAACACGACAGAGCAGCATGATACTGAGACAAACACCAAAACGTATATAGCCCTCATATACATACATAACCACAGTTCAGACTGGCTCAGCCCCACAGTGAATCAAGTCCAGTTCCATTCAGACAGAGAGATGCTGGTCCTCCAGTATTAAAGCCATTTACCCCCCAGTAGCAGTCCAATCCAGCCCAGCCCTTTGGTTTCAAAGTCTAGTGCATCAATATGAAGGGCTCTGGACGTAAAGGTAACTGTCCAAATAAAGGAAACACCAATATATGAATAGGGCATTGGGCCACCACGAGCTGCCAGAATAGCTTCAATGCACACTTCAATGCACACTTCAAGTGTCTGGAATTATATAGAAGGGATTTTTCCAAGAGAAATTCCATCATTTGGTGTTTTGTTAATGGTTGTGGAAAGCACTGTCTCAGGCGCCACTCCAGAATCTCCCATAAGTGTTCAATTGGGTTGACATCTGGTCACTGGAGACACACAACCACTTTAAACCCCCTATGCTCCTTTGAGACCACTCTTTCAAAGTCACTGAGATCTCTTATTTTAGCCACGGTAAGAAAATAACGGGCAACTGTGCATTTTTATACATGACCCTAAGCATGATGGGATGTCAGCTGCTTAATTAACTCAGGAACCACACCTGTTTAGAAGCACCTGCTTTCAATAGACTTTGTATCCCTAATTTACTCAAGTGTTTCCTTTATCTTGGCAGCTACCTGTAAAATACAAGTTATATATTGTAGGACAGCCTCTGTGATTCCAGCAGCAGTAGCCCCCCGTCTCACTCCAGGAGGCCCTCCTCTCTGCAGGCATCTAGGGGAGGGAAGAATAGACATGTGAAGTAAGGACACAAGAATACATCCCACTAGCCTGGTCCCAGATCTGTTTGTGCTGGCATTATAATGACCATAGGTGTTGGCTATAGCGACAGATCTAGGACTAGGTTCATGTCCAACATAAACAATAGTAGGCTTATTTGCATCAGGGAGATAGTTGTGCAAGATGCTTCATGTTTCTTTCACGCTCACATCGGAGTTGATGAGTCTGCTCACTGCAGTTTTCAAATCTGGGAACTGATGCACCAGCCAATTCCAAAATGCAATTTCTAAATGCATTATGACTGCACCAGCAAAGGCATTTCCTTCCAAAAAACAAACATGCAAACTCATTATCTTACATAATTCTACATTCTTTATGTTACATCATTCTTCTTCATTATTCAAAACTATAAGCAGATAGACAAAATACCAAGACAACAAAGAAAGGCTACCAAGCATAATGTCAAGTAAGACGTTGACATTAACATTCTATTAGAATCTGAGGGTAGCACGAGAGGAAAGGACATGGTCCTGAGTCAGGACACAGACACACAGCCAAGCCCACACCAAACTGTCACGAGCTGGCATACAGGATGGCTCAAGGGCACAGGCATCAAGCCCATGCCATCCGCATGTGGGAGCCAACCAGCAAATGCCTGAGTGTGTGTTTGTGTCCTACCTGTGTGAGGAGGGCGAGGCAGGGCAGGACAGGGCAGGGCGGGGAGGGAGCTCAGGGTCCAAGAGTCGTATTAGGAGGGGGTTAGGAATGCTGAGCATCTATACCTGCTGGGCTGAGCACCAGGGCCTGCAGGATGTCAGACAGGGAGATGATGCCCTCGATGGCCGAGCGATCATCCACCACTACCAGCCGGTGGACCTGGCACACACACACACACACACACACACACACACACACACACACACACACACACACACACACACACACATATATATATAGGGACACGCGTACAAAGAGACACACACACAGTTGAAAGAGAAAAGGAGAGAAATTGTTTATTTAAAAACACTTTTTTTTAACCTTTAACTATGCAAGTCAGTTAAGAACAAATTCTTATTTACAATGACGGCCTACCCCGGCCAAATCCCGGACGGCGCTGGGACAATTGTGCGCCGCCCTATGGGACTCTCAATCACGGCCGGATGTGATACCTAGGGACAGTGAGCATTTTGTGTCTCTGTTGAGTTTACGTGTTATTGTTGTGTTGTATGTATGTGTTTGAACACACCTCTGCTTTGACAATCTTGTCCACGATGGTCTCCAGTGTATCCAGTTTGTGGCATTGCATGACCCCCTCAAAGTATTGGCAGCGATGCCTCAGAGCCTGGGTCACTGTGATGTCCAGGTTATTATAAGTCTTCTCTGCTGCCAGGTTCTATACACATGATACACAGACACTCATGGCTTTTTAAAAGGAAAACATTCACACAATATATTTTTTGAGGGGGAAGTAACAGGATTACCAAGCTGTATTTTGAAAATCATAACTTACTATGACATCAAATTTGGAGTAAATATCCACCACTTTCCCTGTGATGAGATTGAAACATAACAGGAGTTGAGCTGAATCTCAATCAGTCAAATGTACCTATAAAGTATATTTTAACAACAGTTGTCACAAAGTGTTTTACAGTAACACGTACCAGATACGTCCACAACAGGCAGGGCAGACACCCTCCTCTCTACGAAGATCTGCAGGGCCTTAATGATGGGTGTGTCAGGGTGGATGAAGGCTATGTTCTTGTAGGTGCCGATGCCCAGCTCTCCTAGAGTCTGCTTCATAAAAGCCGGCTTGGGCATCTCACGCACCTGGAACACATAAGATAAAATATAACACCTATCGATCTATCTATGACTGGAACACAAGAGAGGATCACTTTTTTGCCTTGGAATCAACTCCAATTCCAATGTTAGTCCGTTATAGTTTGTTAAACAGCTTACAGAAACAAGCGAACAACATGTAGACCTGTCCCATCTATTATAAATATGTTAACTTGAACCTGTTTACAGTCCACCTTGTTCTAAGTAATTGCATGGCTTCAATGTGGAAATATATACATATCATTATCACACTGATATAGGGGCTAGGCCTACTGTAAAATGACTAATGGCGGAGGATGGACATGCCAAATGTAGTCAATAAGCAATATCAAATTAATTATTGATAAGGCCTAAAAAGAGTGAATAATTCAAATCAAATTCTAAACAAAATGAAACAACTTGTTTTAAATCGGCCATGTCTAAATACACTTAGACGCCATAACTGGAGGGTTTTATGCACATCCAAGCTTTTCAAAAGTTCATTTTTTATTTAACCTTTATTTAACCAGGAAAAGCCTGTTGAGACCCAGAGCCTCTTTTTCAAGGTGGACCCGACCAAGAAGGCAGCAACAATCAATACATTATATAATTAAAACATACAACAATACAAAACAACATGGTCCAGCCTAAAAAAAGCATTTACACTCCTCCATAACAGAGTCTCCCATCAATATTTTCCATTCATTCAGTGGCACTAACATATCTAGATGAAGCGTGGATTGTAGACTATTCCATGCCTCTGGTGCACAAGTAGCTGGACAAAGATCCAATGTACAGATAAAAGGGAGAATGTCCACTCATCTTTATACTGCTTATAATATTTTATATATACTGAACAAAAATATAAAAACGCGACATGCAACCATTTCAAAGATTTTATTGAGTTACAGTTCATATAAGGAAATCAGTCAATTGAAATAAATGGATTAGGCCTTAATCTATGGATTACACATAACTGTGAATACAAGTATGCATCTGATGGTCACAGATACCTTAAAAAAAGGTATGGGCGTGGATCAGAAAACCAGTCAGTATCTGGTGTGACCATCATTGCCTCATGCATTTGCCTCAACACATCTCCTTCACATAGAGTTGATCAGGCTGTTGATTGTGGCCTGTGGAAGGTTGTCCCACTCCTCTTCAATGGTGTGCAAAGTTGCTGAATATTGGCGGGAACTGGAACACGCTGTCGTGCATGTCGATCTAGAGCATCCCAAACATGCTGAATGGGTGACATGTCTGGTGAGTATGCAAGCTATGGAAGAACTTAGACATGTTCCAGGAATTGTGTACAGATCCTTGAGACATGGGACCATGTATTATCATGCTGAAACATGAGGTGATGGCAGGGGATGAATGGCACGACAATGGGCCTCAGGATGTCATCATGGTAACTCTGTGCATTCAAATTGCCAATGATAAAATGCAATTGTGTTCATTGTATGTAGCTTATGCCTGCCCATACCATAACCCCACTGCTACCATGGGGCACTCTGTTCACAACATTGACATCAGCATTTCGCTCGCCCACGACGCCGTACACGTGGTCTGCGGTTCTGAGGCCGGTTAGACGTACAGCCAAATTCTCTAAAACAAGGTTGGAGGCAGCTTATGGTAGAGAAATGAACATTCAAATATCTGGCAATAGCGCTGGTGGACATTCCTGCAGTCAGTATGCCAATTGCCAGTTCCCTCAAAACTTGAGAAATCTGTGGCATTGTGTTGTGTGACAAATCTGCACATTTTAGTGGCCTTTTATTGTCCCCAGAACAAGGTGCACCTGTGTAATGATCATGCTGTTTAATCAGCTTCTTGATATGCTCACTGTTTTGCCCCTTTCAAAATTGATATATTGATTAAAGCTTTGGTGATTTAAGATTTATTTCCAAGCAGTCTCATGACGACCCAAACACTTCTTGACTAGCCTACTTGATCACATTGAGCAGGACAAAACAAAACAGACTTCATTGACTGGAGGGGAGGCTATGATTGGTTTTTAATAAAATAAAACGAAATGGGGAAAAAACATTACTGCTTTATGTTTCTAAATACGAAGTATACAGTCACCAAATCACATCTCGTTTCATGCGCCTATGGGCAGTGTGCATCACGGCTGGATAGGCTGTGTTTCCACTGTCAAAATTCAAACCATAACTAACGGTGTTACCGCTAAAACCAGATTTTAGTTGGTCTTAAATATCCCTATCAGTGCTGCCTGAAATTAGCACTTTGGATCATGTTTTTAAGGAAACGCCTCAAATATTTCCACCCCTCCCATCTGGGCGGAAGTGTGCTGATGTTAGGTAAATTGCAGAACCTGGCGTTAGGGCTGGGAAACGCCAGTGCGCACATGACAAAATTACAAACTAACGTGCGTTTGACAGTAGCGCCGCCTTAACGCCATCCGAAAATCGAGCCCGTGGTTTTAGACTTACAAAGAGCTGTAGGAACTTGAGGATCCTCTTGTGTGTGAGGATGTAAAGTGGGTTCCCCGTCACAGGGTCGATGACAGGCAGCCGGTGGATCTTGTTTTTAATGAGGGAATACACTGCATCAAATATGCTGCAAAGACAGACATAAAGCGCAAATGAAAAGACAATTGTGGAATTTTCTTCACATCCACGTATATTCAAGTCAGATACACACACTCTTACCTGTATAATAACCTTTGTTATGTTATGAGAACGTACCTTGATTCGGGTGATATGTTCACTAAAGGCTTGAATGTCTCTTGCAAATATACTTCTGTGGAGAGACAAAACAATGTGAGTTAAATGTTCTGTACATGTCATTTAATGTCATCATTTAAACCAAAGCTCGTTACATACCTCTCCATGTCTCAAGCTTATGATCTTCCAACTCATATATTTGCACCTATAAACAATAAAACTATATATTGACATCTAAAGAATAAATGACAGAAATCCAACATAGGAATTTTCATGGTAAACAAATGTTTTGCTAAAATCGGTTCGTCCACTCAAACTTACCAACGGTGACTTGTAGTATCTGTGTAGTATGATGATGAAGTCTGTGATTGTCAACATTCCTGAAATGAGAAATGCATGCCAATAGATAATAGAATGACTAACAGTTGTCGTAGAGCTGTCATAAAGCATTAGGTTGCCAACTGACCTCTAGCCAACAAACCATGCTCCACTGGCCATGGCTATTACAAGTATTCTCCCCCCCCCCCACATTTTTTTTTAAATTAAGAAATGTGACAAATGTTGTACTTAATCTGGAGATAATTGTTATGTACCGGCATGTACAGTTGAAGTCGGAAGTTTACATACACTTATGTTGGAGTCATTAAAACTCGTTTTTCAACCACAAATTTCTTGTTGAAAAACTGTAGTTTTGGCAAGTCGATTAGGACATCTACTTTGTGCATGACACAAGTAATTTTTCCAACAATTGTTTACAGACAGATTATTTCACTTATAATTCACTGTATCACAATTCCAGTGGATCAGAAGTTTACATACACTAAGTTGACTGTGCCAGAAAATGAGGTCATAAACAGCTAATTGACATCATTTGAAAATTCCAGAAAATGCATAACATCAGGTCATGGCTGAATTAGTGGGGCAGCACGCACACCATTGGAAGGCCACTAAACATACCCTTGTAAAATTGATAGGCTAATTGACATCAAATTTGCAGTCAATCCGTTTTGTCACCAAAGCCCCATATACTACCCACCATTGGTGTACCTGTGGATGTCATTTCAATCTCAGCCTGGTCACCATAGCTTCCCAAACTCAGTGCATCAGTTCTTTGCAATGACTAACATCTTAAATTGGGAAAATCATACAGATTACTGCACCTGTACATAGCCCACCTATAATTTAGGTATTTAATTTATTTATTTATTTTGCTCCTTTGCACCCCATTATTTTTATTTCCTTTGCACATTCTTCCACAAAACACTGCCTCTCTGAATCACCTAATTTGCTCACATTGTATATAGACTTGTTTTTTTTTTTACTGTATTATTGACATGTTTGCATGTGTAACTGTGTCGTTGTATGTGTCGAACCATTGGCCACTAAGGCAAAGAACGCCTTCTTCACCTGTGAAAAGGGATCATAATCCGAGAACCAAAAAATATATTGATGGTATTCCACATCTTGTAAAATGTTTAGTGTAAATCCTAAATAAAACAATAAAGCGTTCTGGTTTGATGGGTTTCATATAAGGAAACTGGAACCATGAGGTTAATGGATTTGGTGGCTGAGCTCCTAAACATCAGTGTTTCTGTTCTTCCTTATGATTACTGTTTAACCTTTTATGAGTCAATAGTAATGCTCTCCTCATGGAACATTAACCATGCAATTTTCAATGCCTTTAGACCAAGGATGCACTTCAATACCCATAAGAATGTTCCTCAGTGGACACACCCTGTTAGATAAACTGATACTGTCAAACTTAGGTCAAAGTTAGTTAGTGCTTCTCAAAGTTATGTATACATCATCTTGTGAGCAGGGCTTACCTGTAGGCCAGTGTCGAACACAACCAGCTTGGAGCTGGTGGGAACGATGTCATAGCAGCAGTGGGACTTCATAAAGCGCATGTAAATATCTCTGTCTGGTTCAGCAGCTGGAAAGATGGGTAGAAAAATATATATTCACACTGTGTATACAGTACATCAAATAATTTCACTAGTCATCATACTGTATACTGAACCAATGAGGTCACGTCTGGGGCTGGGGGGGGGTCCTTATTCTAACAAAGTTGGGTTGAGATTGATTCCCCTGCATGAGGCTTTGCGCTATCCATAGCCGCAGGAATATGTTTGAGGATGGGAGTGCTTTTCACCAACGGGGCACACTAAAGATAGCTATATCGGTCAACTAATACAGACTAGTAAAAGGCCCAGGGCACTACTTTCGCAAGTTTTTGGCGGGGGGGGTTCAGCACCCCTACTTAGCTGCTATGGCGCTATCATCAGGCAATAATTGGGTTATGATCAAAACAAATCCTGCATAATAGGGCTTAAATATGAATTATTTGATGATATGTAGCGACAGGTGTTCAATAGCTTGTAACTGGTCCCATGTGGCTCAGTTGGTAGAGCATGGGCTTGCAGCGCCAGGGTTGTGGTTCGATTCCCATGAGGGACCAGTAGGAAAAGGTATTAAAAAGGTATGCACTCACTATTTTAAGTCATCCAGAGCTTCTGCTAAATGACTCAAATATATTCATATATATTTAAATGTAACTAATATTCACATTACAATTCACACCAGCACTTCACAAAGAAGCAAATCGGTACCATTGAGCCTGGAACTATATCCAAATAAATTTGCAAAAACGTCAAATAAAAGGCTATAGGCAACACAATCAAATAAAATCAAAATGTGGGTTATTAATGCAGTAAAATGCACTTACTTACCAACACCATCATCGTTTAGGTCAAGTTTCTCCAGCATGCCTTCGAATAAACCGCAGAAATTCTGTAAGAATAAGAGGCAGAGGGGGTCAAGAACGCGCTCCAAATCTGGCACACCAATTTCAGAGCAGTCGCGCGCTGCAGGCGCACAACAGCTCGCCGTTTGCCAAAGTGTGGACGAAAAAACAATGTAGATTCAATAACTGCTGGCACGTTCCACCATGACAAAATCATACATCTTGAGAGACTGACAGACTAAAATGTCCTTACGCATAACCAACAAAAAGAAAAGCAAGCCCTGTCTGATACGCACAATACGCACTGCACGCAACTCATTCAAGTGCCCTTGTACAAGTTTCTACTGTATGTGGGCAATTCATATCCGGAGCTCTGCCTGCCAGTAACTTTAATGGCACATTATTATTAGACTACACGCCCCTTAACTGTAGTAGTGGAACATTCCTAAATCTATTTTGCTGCAGTCAATAAAGCCGTTGCCTACAGTAGGATCATACTACTGACCAAAACAGAGGAGTGAGCAACACGTCCGGATAAATAAACAGAGTGTGCAACATGTCCGGATAAATAAACAAAATAATAATTTAATTTAAAAAGCAGTGTATCGTTTCAATTAGATATTTTTCTGCGCATTGTGTGTATTGTGAACGAAAACGGAAATCGTTAAGGTTTCATTTATTATTATGATCACGCTCTAGAGACACACCCTCCATGCAGAACGACCAAGGCTCTTCACCATATTAGGAAATCCCTTATGTTGCCTAGCAGCGAGAAGCCAAGGATTCCTTGTCATTTTCTATGCCCATAACTGTTTTGCAGGACATTAAAATGCAACAATTTGCATAATGCATAGTTATTTACATTGACAATTATTTACAATAATAATAGCAAGAGATGAATGGGATGAAGTAGGCTACTGCACAATGACTAAGACATGGTGCAGAGGTTGTGTACTGCAGCAAAATGATCCATAACAAAATAAGTCAGTGTGCAGTTAATTTGCCTCTTTCCCTATGCTACAAAGCACTTCATCATCATGGCACATTCTATGAGCCGAATCATATTGTGCTCTTTGTAGCATATGAGGATTCAAAACCATCTTTTTGTATTAGTAGTCTCCCCTAGCCCCTTGATTAGACCCTAACAGTGCACTGACAACCCACTGCAGTAAAAGAAACCGCCCTGATAGCTCACGCCTGGGATACCTAACCAACCCCCCAGTCACCCCATACCTCATGGTGACACAGCAATTCTCCAGCCAAAACCACTACTGCACTGTCATAAATGTAGCCTGTCTAACCCGCGATCAGCATGAATCCCATCCCACTCTACTGCTGCTGCACTGCCACAGGGAAGGGAATGTGCTGTATATAAACATGGGGCTGTAAATCTGAGATGGAGGGCTGTTTCATTAAAACGCTTCCAGATTGGATTTAGCAGACATTCCTTTGATTTGGATAAGAGCCTGGTGTGTGTGGATGGAAATAAATAAATAAAAGAGAGACCAAGACAGAGAGCAAAAGAGTGTGAGAGAGCGAGGGAGAGACTTATGGCTGTAATCATGATGCCTTGGGTGTAATAAGCAATAAACAAAAATGGTGATGGTGATGAAATATTGACTTACACTGCCAGGGTAGATAGAATTCTATAGCTCAAATAGACAGACACACAGTTACTTGAATTATTAGTTTTAACAAGATACCACATCAATCAAATCAAGGTCTCTGTCCAACAGGAGAGGGGAACATAACAGACATCAGTTCAAACACTGACTATCTGAACATCTTGATTAGGCTAGTATTGAACTCTGCTGAGCTGAACGTTAGAGCTGAACAAAGAGTCTTTGCTGAAACAATCACTTAATTCTAGTCATTTATATATTTTACCACTGTATAGGTCTAGGAGACTCACATCAGCTTTCCCCCTTAAACCACATTTCTTTGGCAACCCTGAAATATTGCTTCAATACTGTCAATTATCACTGCCACTAACAAACACAGTAACCCAGAGGTTGGTGTAGTAGGAAGTAAGGAGGTATCGCTCACTGGCTGTGAGGTAGCTTGGGCCAGTGGGAAAGCGTAGGGTATCGGAGAGGAGGAGGACATGGGGGGCTTGGCAGAGGATGGCAGGCTGAGGCGCTGTCCGGTGTCTGGTGGGGGTGATGAGAGGGAGCGTTCCAGGCGCTCTGGGGCACTCTGGTGAACCTCCTGGGGGAACAGCATGTGCAGGCTGGGGGTGCTGGGTGGGGTGGGGGAAGACGAGAGGCCGGAGACTGGGGAGGAAAGACAAAGGACCAGAGAACGATTGACAGTTAGCACTGATCCACACAGGCCTGTCATGTATACATAGTTCCCCTAGAAATCTCCTGTAGTGCGGTTGCTATGTTCACAGGTGATCTCAACTCAATTTCTATTGTGTTATTGACTGTACATTTGTTTATTCCATGTGTAACTGTGTTGTGTCACACTGCTTTGCTTTATCTTGGCCAGGTTGCAGTTGTAAATGAGAACTTGTTCTCAACTGGCCTCAACTGGTTAAATAAAAGGTGAAACTAAAATATTTTTAAAATAGTGGCCTTTCTAATTGGGATATTCCATTGCAATAGAGTATGTGCTTGTCACATAATACTGTAATAGTGGAGTGGGTCCCCAATAGATTGAGCTTTTCAGAAGAATATTGATTTCAATATCATTAAGTATCCTCATGTATCATTAGCAGAGCATGGTTAAGCGCTGCCAGGGCCTGGAAACCTGCCAAGAAAATATCAACCCGTCCTGTCCTAAAGCACAGCAATCAACTGATTTCAGTGGATCAAATTCACAGTGCAGTGTAAGCAAAGCTTGTGAGTCTTATGACAATACAGTGGGCTCATTTGGCTGTACCGTATGTAGGTTGTCAGGAACAGGTTGGACTACCAAACAGTATCAGAGAACATCTTCAAATACCTCAAAAATGAATCCAAACCTGGTTCAGATTTCAAACAAATCAATCAAATGAATGTGTAGAAAACTAATATTCTTGCAGTAGAGTGGAATATAGTTATCCTCCCTCCCTATCTAGCTACATGTACTACTACCACTACACCATTGCCCAGCCTAAAGAACAGATATCTAGTCTACAGTACAATACAGTAGTAGTAGTGATATATCATCTAGCCTGAGCATCCTATATTGGACAGCTGCCCGAGAGGCTGGGAGGCTCCTGCTCTGGCAGTGTCTATGTCAGGTCGAGGCCGTCGCTCAGTCACATGACACCCTTACTGCCCCTCAGCAGTCACGACCCAGCACAGGGTGCGGGTTGACATACAACACCCACACGGCTCCAGGCCCACCCTGCTGTGCTGACATATTTCTAAGGCCATACTTCCAGTGACGTGGGTGATGTGTACAGCCTGGTTCACATTTCATCCACTCCACCATGGGACTCTCATGGGCTCTGCTCACCTCCAGTAGCTTATCAGCAATGCTTCACTTTGACATTCAAGCCACCACTCACGAATCTAACAAACAATCACCTATAGGCACAAGCCATGAATGCCTTATAAAAAGGCACACTATCATAACAGCTGAGGTGATTATTGATCACTTGAACCCAAATGAAGAGAGTTTAATTGATTGAATTCCAAAACGCTATATATA
Source organism: Oncorhynchus nerka (assembly GCF_034236695.1). Lineage (NCBI taxonomy): Eukaryota > Metazoa > Chordata > Actinopteri > Salmoniformes > Salmonidae > Oncorhynchus > Oncorhynchus nerka. The sequence goes on along the minus strand of NC_088424.1, from coordinate 24,875,386 downwards.
CCTTTTCAGAAATGTTGGTAATTAGCTTTTTTGGTTTAAAGAACTTATGAAAGAGATGTGTTTTTCCCACATCTAATCGTGGAATGGGTTATTAAATGACAGACGTGTTTAACCCAGGGGAGAAAGACTGCCCCTCTCATTGAAGCCACATAAGTTCAAGGCCAACTGTGGTACTACATGCATTGTTAGCAGAAAACAGGATCCCCCATTATAATGAATGGGAAAATGGCGATATTCATGGTCAATCTTAGTATAAATAAAAACCGTTTTTAAAACAATCACGGTACAAATAACTGCTAGTAATATACTAAATGCATGTCCTTGAAGAAAATATATATATTTTTAAATCGCAAACAGAGGTAGATAATTTAGTTGCTAATGGTAGCCTGCAGTACCCCAGTCGGTCTTCAATTCAAGTTATTAAATGAGAGGTGGCAGCACAGAGCTTGCAACGGTCACTCCAAAGAGTAGCTCAAACTGCGTATGTTTTGTCTCCATGAGACCCCAACTTAAACAACTCAATTTGGCTTCAATGCGCTGTTGAGTCTTCACAAATGAATGGTGTCACGTGATCAATGGCATTGTCCATTCATATATACAGTCATTGGTTTAACCTATCACTAGATTGTCTCTCTGAATGAAACCGTCACATTTAGTTTCAAAACACCTCTGAGGTTGCAAGCTTCACCACAATCAAATGTGATATCTATATATATATATATATATATATATATATATATGAAGAGGCCAAACTTCAACCAAACACTATAGCACAAGGCTAGATTTGTGATGTATTAGAATTCTAATGTTAAATATTATACAGGAACCGACCATTCCAGCTAAACAATGGATAGTGTTTTGCAACAAAACCAAACGTAATACATATCTAAAATATATGAATTTAAAAAATCTGAAGACAGTGATATTTTACACATACAAAAAGCATTTATTTCTGATGAAAAGAACACAAGTGTGAAACATCGGTGGATAAAAGCATTTTGGAAATAAACAAATCAAATCTAAAATGTTAGAGTAAATCTTTGATCTGACAAACCAACCACTTCCACGGTTCCATGTCATAGTACAAACATAAATAAACAGTTAAATAAAATGTCTGCTTAGAGACTTAAGAGCGAATCACACAGCGCACACACTGGCTTCTCCCTCTACATAGATGCAAATACAATTGTAAAATAAAGAAGGGACTGAATACTAAATGCCAGTAACATTCAAACCATCAAAAGTAAATAGTAAACCGATATACCATCTAAACTAAAGAAAGGTCAACTTGATTGAAGAGGATAAATCTGCAAGGGCATTCGTCATGTCAAACAAAAACATGTCTTCACAGTCCAGCCATCCCCACTATCTGACATTTAGCTGGCTAATACCAGCCCCCTCTCAGTCGTGTTGGTGTCTTATTTTAGCCATGCTGTTGTGGCACATTCCACAGGAGAATATAACACAGGGGACAGCAGGGAGGGAGACCCTCCTCACCCAAACACACAGGTAGGGGAGGGGGAATACACCACATGGGATATTGAAGATATTAGAATAATCTAGATCAGTGTTCGTCAATCTCTAGTCCATTGACCAGCACAGGCCCTTGGACGTTACAGACGGGCCTCTCAGATGGTAAACTAACATCTAAAAATCAACATTTCAAATGACTCTCACTACATTTGGAAAACATAAAAGCTTTGTGTGTAAAGGGCAATGGTAAAACACGATGGTGATGGAGTCATATTGGCCAGTGTTCTTTCCATTAGGTGTTAAGAGAAATGCATGTGTCTCAATGCAGTTTGGCTTCAACATTAGGCTAGTCTAAACCCAGCCTAGTCTAAAGCAGTGGTTCACAAACTTAAAAATAAAAAATTAAGATTTAAAGGAATTCAGTCTGGCTTTAAAATTACTCTTGAAAGTAGTAGAAAGCACAAGGTGCAATTTTGAAATTGGGTAGTGCATCATCAGTTCCTCTTGTCATGTCAGCCATTGCTTACCTTAAGAGAGCTATTTATAACTTGTCAGAAATGTCCAGATCAACTAGCCCATGTCAGCTAACATTTTTTTTATTTAGGTTTTTTAGCCCATAGACATTGTTGGAATTTTTTAGTCACTCAAATATCAGATGAATACACATTATACATGGTAAAATGTATAGAATTGCAAGAAAATGTGCTTCAAAACCACAAAAATGCACCCCATGACAAAATGTATAGAATTAGAATTTCCAGAAATAAGCTTCAACCATGAACAGGGGTGGCAACAGAACATACAGTATGGGACCATACCAACTAAACATAGCACTATATGGCTTCACACAGTTAGACTAGCTGTTAGAGTGTTGGGCCAGTAACTGAAAAGGTTGCTAGTTCAAATCCCAGGGCCAACAAAGTGAAACATCTATCGATGTGCCCATGAGCAATGCACTTCACCCTAATGGCTCTAGAATCGCCATTGAGAATGGCCGTGGCCCCACTTTCCAAGGGTGTCTCGGGAGTGGGGATATGCAAAAAAACAACACATTTCCAATTCACACATGCATCTAAAATAGGACAAATAGAAGCACCCATCAAATTATGAATAATTATTGTTACATATGGGCTTACATCATTATGACAGCTGGGGCCATAACCCCTTCCTCCAATGTTCCCCTGTTACAGACTGGGGCTAAAATCCAGAGCAGTTCATGGCAAAGTGTCACTCAAAGTCACTGTCTGTAACACCCCAAGCATCCAGTAAGATTTCCCAAAAGCCACCATCCATAACATCCCAAGCATGATGACCCATTGCAACATGATGTCATTGATAATCAGTCTGTGATGCTTTTGCAAAAAGATATGCATCATCATGATGCACAAGTTACTACATTGCATTCAATGCAAAAAAATGCATATCAAAATTGAAATTCATCAAGAATACTGGAGGCATAGATATGCATCAAGGGTATTGATGCACAAGTCAATACATTGCATTCAAGGCAAAATTGGTGAAAAGACTGGCATAAACTCAGACAGATAGCTGTTCTCTCTATTCTCTAATCCCCTCTCTCCCGCCCTATCGCTCTTTCTACTTACTCTTCATCCATCCTCCTTCCCTTATTTCTCACTCCCTCCCTGCCTCTCTCCTCTCCCCCTCCGCTCTTCAACCTCCACCTCTCAGACAGACAGACACAGACAGACAGGGTTAAGTTCATGTTCACATACCGGCTCATCCCCAACTCAAGCCATAGGGTTAGGGTTGAGGTGGGATGTGAACAAGAAGTTAAAGTTAAGGTTAGGATTCAGCCAAGTTGAGGAGGAGGATTATTTAAGATGATGTTTGTAGAGGTAGGGTTTCAGATGTTTTCGGAAGATGTCCTAGCTTCAAGCGGAAGCTGGTTCCATTATTGGGGTGCCAGGACAGAGAACAGCTTGGACTGGGCTGGGTGGGAGCTGCTCTCTCAAAGGAGTGGGAGGGCCAAGAGACCTGAGGTGGTAGAATGGAGTGCTCGGGGTGTAGGGTTTGAGCATAGCTTGAAGGTAGGGAGGGGCAGTTCCTCTTGCTATTCCGTAGGTAAGTACCATGGTCTTGTAGTGGATGCGAGCTTCAACTGGAAGCCAGTGGAGTGTGCAAAGGAGTGGGGTGACATGAGAGAACTTGGGAAGGTGGAAAACCAGGGGGGCTGCGGTGTTCTGGATACGTTTTTTGTCTCTCCCCTCCTTGATAGCCTTTCATCGAGGATGCTCATGTGTATCAGAGTTTTGAAATCTGCCACACACCCTTTGAATCAGCTTTTGTTTTGTCAGAGAAAAACATGCACACGTTTAAAATCAATATGCTACTTATTGGTTTCTCTCTAAAATGTCTCTTTCAAAACTAACTTAATTTGATCACTTTACACATTTATTTTGGGATCCACCCCTATAAAAGGACATTTGCCTGATGACATGCGAGTGGGGAAGTGCATTTCCATCCATGTTCACTCCTCGATTAACTTTGACCTTTTCCAAAAGGAGGCTAGAGAGGACGGATTAGAAAGGAAGCAGGTGAGCAAATCTAATTGAGAAAAGCCCAGGGTTAAAAGGAGATATATTATTATATTTGTTTTAACCTTTATTTAACAATGCAAGTCAGTTAAGAACCGGTTGAGCTGGGATGAGGACTTGAATCTAGGTTTAGGTTTCAATCTAAATTGACATAACTCGAACTCAATTAACAATTATTAACACTACATGGCAGAAAGGTATGCCTCACTTGAAGCGGAGTTAAGATGCTTTTGAGTGACATTGGCAAAACGGTTGAGGCTAGACATACAATTCAAGTATGGGATCATTCAGCAGACGCTCCCGATGAACGCAAGCCTACACCTGACCATGTCAAATGAACTCTTCACAGTGAAAACTTGGTCCCACAGAGAACAAGGCCTTTCTTCCATAGAAAATCATCCCCTACACTGCTTACATAACCATGATGCCCAGTGGACTGTGATATAGCTAGCTAACATACCCCATTGTGACCTTATAGCGATGCCCTGTGTTAATAGGAAGTGGATTAATTCATCCTCAACATGGTCATTCTCTCCCTGCACTGTCTTCCATGTTCCATCCTCTGTAGAATGGTAAATTCTTAAACGCAAAGACTTGAAACTCAGGGTATTGTTAAAGAGTCCCTTAAAGAGAGTCCCTTAAAGAGAGTCCGTTAAAAGAGTCATTGAATTTCCTGTGATAAAATAATTGACTTAATTGGGGGTTGTAGGGGCCATTTCGAAGGATTAAGAGGGTTGAATTATACATGTGACCGGGGGGACCGTCATGACCTGGCATATGAAATTTGAAGTCAATCGGCCCAAAAGCATGTTTGACCTCAAATTGGACACAATGGTCTTGCAGTTCTAGAAACTATATACTGAAGTTCTAGAAACTATATATATATATATATATATATATATATATATATATATTTATTTTTAAATATTTTTTTATTTATTTTTATTTTTTATTGAACCCTTATTTTACCAGGTAAGTTGACTGAGAACATATTCTCATTTACAGCAACAACCTGGGGAATAGTTACAGGGGAGAGGGGGGGTGGGGGGAGTGAACAGGCCAATTGTAAACTGGGGATGATTAGGTGACCGTGATAGTATGAAGACCAGATTAGGAATTTAGCCAGGACACCGGAATTAACACCCCTACTCTTACAATTACATGCCATGAGAGCTTTGGTGACCACAGAGAGTCAGGACACCCCGTTTAACGTCCCATCCAAAAGACAGCACCCTACACAGGGCAATGTCCCCAATCATTGGGATATTTTTTTAGACCAAAGGAAAGGGTGCCTCCTACTGGCCTTCCAACACCACTTCCAGCAGCAACTGGTCTCCCATCCAGGGACCAACCCTACTTAGCTTCAGAAGCAAGCCAGCAGTGGGATGCAGGGTGGTATGCTGCTGGCAATACATCTGTATATGTCTGTCTGCCACATATGTTTTTGCACTGAATGCAATGTATTGACTCAAGCATCATGTCTCCTGATGCACCTCCGACTGACATTTGATACCAGGCTGCCCTCTCCCTGAGACTCTGGAAGGAGAGGCGCCACCGCCAGCCGGGCCACTGTCTATTTTCATATAGTTTAACGTTCCAAAATAGAGCAGCGACGATTCCACCGAGACTAGCCAATGTGGGCAAAGAATAACAGAGTTGGATTATCACCATGTTCAAGTAGAAGGACTATGAATTACCATTCTATTTATTCCCCCCCAAAAATGAGATCAATCTATATCTTGATTTAGGAGTTGATATAAAAAGTCAAAACATGTTGGTTTACTGTTGTGTTTTTTATACAGTACTGGAAGTATATTTCATACTCACATTTGAAGAAGAAATAATATATCCAGAAATGGCCATATTTAATAATAATAATAATAATGTGGGTGCCTACATTTGTCCTATTTCACATGTACAGATGTGTGAATTGGAAATGTGTTTTTTCCATATCCCACTCAGAGTAGGGTCACGGCCAGGGTCTCCACAATTACAGTTAATAGCCTTGCTCAAGGGCACATCAAATTTTTCACGTTGTTGGCTCTGGGAGTCAAACAATCGCCCTTTCGGTTACTGGCCCAACGCTCCAACCGCTAGGCTATTTCTCATATCCTCACTGTATTTTTGTTGTTAAATTGTATTCCTACAATCTATTCACAAATGTATAACACTCCAAGAAAACAGCAATTTCTGCAGTCTTAGTTACCCACCCATTTGCCTGGCTACTGCTTCACTCAACACACTAATCCGCTCTACTTTAGGCGTTTTATGCGACAAACGAGAGCCCCCTGTCTAAAACCTGAGGGACACCAGTCATAAATACCTCAGCTGTCAGCAGCCCTGTATGTAGGTGCTGTGTTAATTACAAAATGAATGCTGTTTTTACTGTCCAGATAAACAGGGGGTCAGAGTGATGTCTACCTTACTGCACTTGTTACAAAATGGATGCTGTTGATAATGTACTACTATTGAATCAGTAGAGGATTCATTTAACTGCTCGGATAAGAAACCTTTATTCTGACTGAGAGTCCGACTGATATTCCATAATTAATAATTCACCTTTTTCAATACATTTGAATATTTGGGAGAAAAAGCAGATTCCGCTCTTCATTTCACCGGTCACATTATTTGACATTAGGAAGCTTACCATAGTTCCCCAGAACGGTTGAAACAGTCATGTGTTTGTAAATAGCACAATAGGAGAAAGCTGGAGCAGGAGAGTCCAGTTGTGTATTGACAGGGGTCATCTTTATTGAACGTTTATTGAAGTTTTTTTTGCTTCAATAGAGTGATCAAGGACGTGCAACTATAGTTTTGCTACACAGAAAATACATTAGTGCAACATGTTCTGCAGAAAATAGCTTAATTGTCGTCATCAGATGACAACAGAAGTGCAGCACTATTTGGCTGGCAGCCACACAAGTAAATTACCTTGCAAAGAAAAAGCAAGGTCTTTTTTCAGAAAAAAATGCATGGGCATCATATTTCTAATCTTTATCATAGAAAGAATGTAGCCAGATACATTTCCAATTGTTTTGTTTAAAAGTGAATCTGGCATTTTACCGGAGAAAAGTAGGCTGGCTACAGTGAGAAAAGTAGGCTGGCTACAGTGAGAAAAGTAGCAGCAAAACGTAGCTACATATATATCAGTCAGAGCTCTGTCTGCTGCACACATTTACAATAAGCATTTCTGATCTGCGTTTACAAAACGCAGCAGGATATTTATACATTTGATCTTTTTCCTGCGTGAAAAACAAAGATTTCTGCGTTAATGAAACCCCTAACTTAAACTTGCTCGTTATGCAAGTGGCCGAAATAATAAGGTGACGGGGCATGATATTGTGTTAGCATTCTGCAGCATATATGCATGGTTTTCAAGGGAAGCCATGTTGACCAAGAAGAAACATATCAATAATGTGTCCTTCGTCACTGTGTTTTATAAAAGTCCTTCAATTTGCAAGAGGCTGAAAACAGTGTCCCTCTGTCTCAGTATGTGTAGTCAATCTATCTGATGCTGTCTGGTCAAAAAGAGAATGACATTGTTGCTGCTCGTGGCATTGAATGCAAGGGAAGCCAGCAAGCATTTGGCCTCTCTTGATAAAAAAAGTAAAAAATAATAGCCAATCATTGTTGAGGTAAACTGAGTGAGTTCAGCTGTGAATGGTCCTGGCGCACCAAAAAAGGGAAGCCAGTTTGGATTTGGCTTCACATCAGAAGCCAAAAGTCATTGACAGAAAAAAACTTGAATTGCTGCTGTGTCGTTGTGTCGTTGTCCTCCTCAGCTAGCTAGCTACCAAAATCGTCCCTAACCTAAATTAGCCATGGATGAAGATATGGATTTGGACTTGTGGTTTTACTTAATTCTCTGTACTGGCCAATGATTGTAACAGTGATTCTGATCCAACTATAAATTCATACATTGTGCCCCTGGCCTGAGAGGATGGAAGCTAGATGTAGTATGCTAATGTTAATTAGCTGGCCTGGTGGATCATGAAAAGGAAGTTAGGCTAGCGGGCAAGTGTTTTAGCTAGGTAGCCTAGGGAAACAAAAACTAAAAGTGTGTTTAGGCAACAAGAAAAATAATGGAATTGCCATCTCTCCACAAGTAGGGCGGGTCAACACGTTTTCTACTTGCATGCGTACACATCAGTGCCAGGGACAGCCGCATCATATTTAGCTTACGTTGTTTGGACTAAATCGTTTATGGTATCTTTTAGTTGTCACTGTATTAGACTAAGCATAGGCATATTAGATGATGTTGAAATAATGCTTGAATAGCAGAAATGGCACTTGTTTTCTTTGTGACTTGCGGTAACTCTGTGGTTCTAAATCCATAGTTGTTTAGTGGAAACATTCACTTGCTTGACCATGAATATGTTTTGTGGACTTCACCAGACAGATGTTGCTCTCCGGTTTTGTAATGAAACAAAAAGGTGTGGTTAAATTTATTCTGCCACTGTTTTCTTATTGTCTCAACCTTAGGCCTGTACACACACACACGTTCAAAAGTTTGGGGTCACTTAGAAATGTCCTTGTTTTTGAAAGATAAGCACATTTTCTGTCCATTAAAATAACATCAAATTGATCAGAAATACAGTGTCGACATTGTTAATGTTGTAAATGACTATTGTAGCTGGAAACGGCAGATTTTTGTTTTGTTTTGAATTTTACCCCCTTTTCATGGTATCCAATTGTTAGTAGTTACTATCTTGTCTCATCGCTACAACTCCCGTACGGGCTCAGGAGAGACGAAGGTCGAAAGCCATGCGTCCTCCGAAACACAACCCAACCAAGCCGCACTGCTTCTTTAACACAGCGCGCATCCAACCCGGAAGCCAGCCGCATCAATGTGTCAGGGGAAACACCGTGCACCTGGCGCACCAGCGCCACAGGAGTCGCTGGTGCGCGATGAGACAAGGATATCCCTACCGGCCAAACCCTCCCTAATCCTAGCACTGCAATGAAAGGCCCAGATTTCTTTTATGGAATATCTACATAGGCATACAGAGGCCCATTATCAGCAACCATCACTCCTGTGTTCCAATGGCACATTGTGTTATCTAATCCAAGTTTATACTCTGGTTAGAGACAGTTTGCGCTGTTCTGTGAAGGGAGTAGTACACAGCGTTGTACCAGATTTTCAGTTTCTCACATGGAATAGCCTTCATTTCTCAGAACAAGAACAGACTGATGAGTTTCAGAAGAAAGTATTTTGTTTCTGGCCATTTTGAGCCTGTAATCAAACCCACAAATGTTGATGCTCCAGATACTCAACTAGTCTAAAGGTAAGTTTTATTTCTTTTTTAATGAGAACAACAGTTTTCGGCTGTGCTAACATAATTGGAAAAGGGTTTTCTAATAATCAATTAGCCTTTGAAAATGATAAACTTGGATTAGCTAACACAACATTCCATTGGAACACAGTAGTGATGGTTGCTGATAGGCGTACAGAGGCCCACTATGTAGATATTCCATTAACCCCCCCCCAACAATAGTCATTAAGCAACAATAGTCATTAACAATGTCTAAACTGTATTTCTGATCAATTTGATGTTATTTTAAATGGACAACATTTTTTTTGATTTTCTTTCAAAATCAAGGACATTTCTAATTGACCCAAACTTTTGAAAGGTAGTGTGTGAGATCGAGATATATATATATATATATATGAACTAACCGGTTACAGAGCAAACAACGCAATTATCACAACACATTAGGTTGTAATATACCTTTTTCCACCCATGGCTAGTCTTCGCTGGTGATTTTACCCACACACCACTACTGGCTTTCTGCCTTGTTTGAGAAGTCAAAAGCCTTTGGATGAGTTATCTGTACAGCTGCAACTGCAGCTTGATTTCCTTGCGGTTTTTTTCTCCTCTCCGTTCAACATGCACTATCTTAGGGCTTGTGGCCCATCATATACTATGCAGTTTATAGACACTTGAAGTAGTGTGATCATGCGAACCCAGACATTACCAGGCAGACATGGTGGCTCTGACTGGCGTCTTCCTGCCGCTAGCAGGTCCTGCTCCTTCCGCTTCTTACTCCTCCTCAGGCTGCCGAACCTCTTCATGGACACCAGCGGGTTAAAGCGATGGTTTCAAAACCCAATATGAACCATGACCATCCGGGACGAGTCTCAACTGTAGAACACCTCTACCCAAAAGTGTAACGAAATAGCTACTCCGTCTGATCCATGTTAATAAATAGAATAAAACTAATGTGTTAAAGATTGCAAGATCTGTGCCAAAATTAAATTAAAGATATATCCGGAGAAGGGTCTTTCCCTACCAGTTATTGAAAGTCTCATGAGCAAGGCTACTCTTCCAGCTCTGGATGCCCTTGTGTTGGTCTTCTGGAAAGAGCTGAACCTTTCCTAGCAGGATGTGCTTTGGATTGGAGGGCCCTCTTCAGTCAATGGGCTATCTTAGATGAAGGTCTTCTTTGTTCTCCTGAGTAGATATGTTCTTCTGGTTAAGAGATGCCTCTTCTCCTTCCCATTGATGTGCCATCTGTCATTTAGACATGGTTGGTCTTCATGCTTGCATTTCTTGGAAAGTTAAGGGTCTCTTCTGATATTTTCTTATTTCTGTAAGCTCATTCATTAAAATGTCTCAGTGAGTCCAGAAAGCTCTCAGGGTATTGGTGTCTGTGGCAGCTCACAAGCAGGGAAAGAAAGATAGGACGTGTGGAAATTCTGTGTGAGACTAGGTCCAACACTCCCAAGTGATGATGCACAGCGTAGCACAGTTTAACACAGCACACACAGGCCCTCTTCCTCTCGCTCTGCTGAATTTCACTCTGCTCCTCCTCTCTTTCCGCTCTGTTTTGGTTGGACTGTCTCTCGCTCTGCTCTATTTTGCTCCTCTCTCTGCAGAGCTCTAGTAGTGGCGTCAGGTGCAGCTGTGGGTGGCGTCTAAAATAGTACGCATTTCAGCAGCCTATAAAAAGGAGGCCAGCCTGGGAGGGACACACAAAGTGATTGGCTAAGTGTCTGCGTCCCCCTCAACCCCAACGAACACGTTCAAATCACCACTCACATCTGTCTCGGTCTTCACGTGTACATACTCATAACACTAGATCTAAATCAGGGACGGGCTACTGGCATCCTACAAGCCCCCCTTTTGTAGGCCCGCGGATCTATTTCACAAAAAAAAACAAGTTACAATAATAGAATTACATGAGGTGTTATTTCGAAATGTTGTTGTGCATCAGCAGTCACTCAATTTGTCCATGTCAGCTAAATTGTTTTAGATTGGTAAGCAGTGGTGGAATAAGTATGCAACTGTCATACTTGAGTAAAAGTAAAGATACCAGATGGCACCATTTTCTTGTTTTTTTATTTACAGAAAGCGTGTGTGTGTTTAATGAGTCCGCCAGATCAGAGGCAGTAGGAATGACCGGGGATGTTCGGTTGATAAGTGAGTGAATTGTACTATTGTCCTGTTCTGCTAAGCATTCAAAATGTAACAAGTACTTTTGGGTATCAAGGGACATGTATGGAGTAAAGTACAATATTTTCTTAAGGAATGTAGTGAAGTAAAAGTAGTCAAATAAATAGTAAAGTACAGATACCCCCCAAAAAAACAACTTAAGTAGAACTTTAAAGTATTTTTACACCAAGTTAGTATAGCTATGTAAACGTTGTAAGCAATGTTGAAATACCGGCCGGGGGTGGGCCCATTGATCATCAACTATCATATTAAAAAAACACAGCTAACATTTGCCTCCACCCTTTGGCAAAACGTGTACAATTGCAGCAAACTTGCTTTAAAACTGCAACATTTTCTCTACACCATGGCACAATTGACTGAACTTGAAAACAGCGTAGCTTTTTTTAAACCTTCACTGTCACAAGGGGGGCTGCTAAAATGTGGGAGGGGGGCACTGCAGCCCCCCCCATGATAAATTCTGTTTTATTTGTGACCCCCATCAAAGTTGCTCAACCCTGGTCTATATAAAAACAAAAAGGTGTCATAATAGTGCCTTCAGAAAGTATTCATACCGCTTGACTTATTTCACATTTTGTTGCTACAGCCTGAATTTAAATAGACGTTTCTCACCCATCTACACACAATACCCCATAATGACAAGGTGAAAACATTAGACATTTTTGCAAATGTATTGAAAATTAAATACAGAAATATCTCATTTACTTTAGTACTCACAATAGTTTGTAGAAGCACCTTTGGAAGTGATTACAGCTGTGAGTCTTTCTGGATAAGTCTAAGAGCTTTCCACACCTAGATTGTGAAACGTTTGTACATTATTATTTTCAAAATTCTTTAAGCTCTGTCAAATTAGTTGTTGATCATTGCTAGACAACCCTTTTTCCAAGTCTTGCCATAGATTTAAGTCAAAACTGTAACTTGGCCACTCAGGATCATTCACTGTCTTCTTGGTAAGCAACTACAGCGTAGATTTGGCCTTGTGTTTTAGGTTATTGTCTTGCTGAAAGGTGAATTCATCTCCCCATAACTGGTGGAAAGCAGACTGAAGCAGGTTTTCATTCAGGATTTTGGCTGTGCTTAGCTCCATTCCGTTTAAAAACTCCCCAGTCTTTCACAATTACAAGCATACCCATACATGATGCAGCCACCACTATGCTTGAAAATATAGAGTGGTACTCAGTGATGTGTTGTATTGGATGTGCCCTAAACATCAATTTTGTTCTGAATACAGTGTTATTTGCTTTGCCACATTTTTTGCAGTATTACTTTAGAGTCTTGTTGCAAACAAAATGATTGAGTATTTGTATTCTGTTCAGGCTTCCTTCCTTTTCACTCTGTCAATTAGGTTAGTATTGTGGAGTAACTAAAATGTTGATCCATCCTTAGTGAAATCCCAGAGCAGTTTCCAAGTGAATTAGGAAGGACGCCTGTATCCCTGTAGTGACTGGGTGTATTGATACACCATCCAAAGTGTAATTAACAACTTCACCATCACCATTTTTTTAATACCCATCTACCAATAGGTGCCCTCTGGTCTTTGTGGTTGAATCTGTGTTTGAAATTCACTGCTCGACAGAAAGACCTTGAATGTGGAGGGTACAGAGAGGAGGTAGTCAATCAAAATAATCATGTTAAACACTTTTATTGAGTCCATGCAACTTAAGTGACCTGTTAAGCACATTTTTATTCCTGAACTTATTTAGGCTTGCCATAGCAAAATGGTTGAATACATAGACTCAAAACAATCCAGATTTTCATTTTTGATCAATTTGTTAAGGAAAAATTAAAAGCAATTCTACTTTGACATTATGAGGTATTGTGTGTAGGCCAGTGACACAAACACCCAAACGTAAACCATTTTCATTTCAGGCTGTAATACAACATGTGGAAAAAGTAAAGGGGTGTGAATACTTTGTGAAGGCTCTGTGTGTACTTCTAGTGGAACATTCTGTCTCACAGAGCGACAGCTAGGTCAGTTCACTGTCCCAGTACTGTAGCGAACTCAGGAAGACTGACCTTTAAAAGGTGCTGATCCCAGCCCCAGATCACCTCAACCATCCTCAGCTGACTGAAGGGACGCCCCAAGGTCTTTCCCTGGTCTGGCCTGGCGCCGGTGGAGTCATCTGATCAGATGGGTGCCACACACCCTGTGATGACCCAGTTAGTTATGACTCTGACTGGCTTCTACACTACCCCAGATCCATTCAAATGGTTATGCAACTGATCAGCCGGAACAAGTCAAACAGTTTAGCAGAGCATGAATGTGGAGAAGCAGTCAAGTGTTAACTTTGACCTGCTCCCATGACACCTCAATTGTTTTTACGCTGGGGAGGGGGGAGAAAAAGTACAAATAGCTTATTATATTATAAAACCCAAAAGTCAGTAGATGCCATGCATTTAAGCCCCTGTAGAAAATATAGAATTCTTGACATCCAAGCCCCAAACAATTTCTTATAAAGTGATGGATGGATGGAAGAGAGCAAGAAATTAACAGGGCATAGCACACTCTTGTGGCAACTGATGCTCGATTACAACAATAGTTTAAATACACCATGAACCTTCAAGAGTCGTGGCCCCAGTCACTGTATGAGTTTCAGTACTGTTGGTGACCCATATTAATCTTCAGGAGAAAACAGAGCTTGCCCCAAGCTAAGGCTTGGCCCCAGATGGAATTTTACATTATAAAGCTGCCAAACAAGAATTCATAGGAACTGGGAAGAATGGGTGAACACCAGCCAGGGAAAGTGACTCTCCTTTTAGGTGTTTTACCAAAGTATTTCTATGCACAACAGACTGATTTGAATTAGACCATTAACTATACAAGTACCGAGACTGAAGAGCTTAAGTCCTTCGGTTAACTCTGCACTCTGGCCATTTGACAAGGAAGCTACTCTCTACTACTCAACAAATCACTTCCAACCAGTCATTATTTTGGTAACTTGAAACCTAAAGTCATAAAGGCTACATAACACTGTCATAATCATAACACTGGTTTAAACAGTCATGACTGTTCAATTATTTTTAAATTGACAGTTTCCTTTAGTACTGTAGCTGTTGTCCAAGACCTTTCTAATGTTTTAAAGAGTAAATAGTAATCAACATTACTACCAGGGTTGCGTGTTGACTCTTAACTCTGGTGGTGACATGCAATAGTATCATTCACAATGTAAGTTTGTCCTAATAATTCATAATTCTATGGAGATTAGCTAGAAAACATGTGCTTGGACTAGTTCAATGAATCCCAGAGGCCAGCAAGACAATATGACATTCTGGCTTTAGAGGCCACCCATGAAAGCCAGAAAACATAAGCTAAACAAAGCCCTCTATGTTGTCACTTTTTCTTTTAACCCCAAGAGGAAGTTGTTGACACTGATAAGAGTCTAAATAAGGAAGGAAGCACATCTGTCTGCAGTCCTTGAATAATACTGTATGGCCCTCTCTAAGCTTAAGACCCAGAATGGTCTTGGTCATGATGGGTCACTGAGCTCTCAGGACATGGCAATAAGATTGTGAGGTTTGCATTGTTTTTGCTTTCCAGAAGGGGACTGCTGCCCCCTACAGCTCTTGCAGGGTTTTTTAGCACTAATGCACTAGGACTGTCTAGGCCCATTTTCTTTTGATGAGCTATCTGTGTTTGCTATGGTATTTATTCCATATTATTACAGTGTGTCTGCACATAATTATCAATGACTGAATTATGTCAAAATCAAAGTCTAAGACCACAATAATGCTGATAACTTCCTGCCTTGAGGTTTTTCAGCAAATACAGGAAACAGTCGGCTCTTTGAAATATATTTATTTGTATTACCTTTCCTGGTCCTAGAAAAGAGCTTGATGCTAGAGTTGGATGATGAGTTGGGCGAAGAGCGGAATATACCACTGAAGCTGAGGCAAAGGGGGGATTTGGGTGGTGAGGGGACCTGGTGGGTGGAGAGGTAGGGGGAAATGGTTCTGGATGAGCCAGGGCTGATCTGGGACTGGGCAGCCATGGGACTGGAGGGTTGGCTGACACCGGCAGGACCACCCCTCACAAAGAGTCCTTTAGTTGGGCTGACAGAGTGGCTGCAGACCTCTCCCTGAGATAGAAGAGAGGGGAAGGTAATTAATTGACATACACTCATGCAAATACCTTGTTTGTTTATGCACGATGTGTCACTATACAGTTAAGCAGAATGATATTTTGACACCTGGGAATATTGTGACAGAGGCTTTGTGGACTGTAGTCAAAGAAACCACAAGTCCACATTAGCATAAAATAAAAATGTTGTTTCACCTCACAATTTCCATTTGTTTGATTTATAATTCATGAGAGCCTGTGTGGAATATATAAGGCTTGACAGTCTGTAGGAGATGCCCACGGCATTGGTGAAGTCACTTCTCTTTGTCTGAGATATGAAACCATGTGACCTATCACATTACCCCGTGGAACTGCATGCGTACAGTAGTACCACCCAGTGTTGGGGAAGCTTCTCTGAAAATAAAGTTTACCAAGCTACCGATTACTTCACACTGGAAGAAGTTAAGCTACTATTTGAAAAAAACTGGTTTATTTAAAAAGTTACTTTGGAAACGTAGCTCATCACTAAACTACTTTGTGAAAAATGATCATATGTAATTCTGAAAATGTCAAGACTACAAATTGCAAGAACTGTTCACTTTGGGGTCATAAGTTAACAGAATGTGTAACTTAGCCTTTTGAACACAAAGTAGGAACGAGGCAGGTCTGGTTCCAAAAAAGGAAATTGCCTACTTCACCCATATTTTCTTTTTTTTTTTTGCAAAAAAAGTAGTGTGCAGTTCCAGTAGTTAGCTACACTGCAAAAAAAGTTAACTGAAAACGCTACCTAGATTTGAATTTAGTTAAACTACCACGAAGCTACTGCAAAATGTAGTTAAATTACTAGTTGAACTAGAGTTCACTACTCCCCAAGCATCACAAGGAAGTATCATGTTGTGAGCTCTATCCAGCCAATAACACCATTGGCTGGTTTTAGGGGTTGATAAGGCCAGATGGCAAATGACAGAGCACCTGGGGGTGACACAGGATTCCTCACAATGCTCTAACTACGTCCTCCGAAAAACACAACAACCAACCGCTTCTTGACACAATGCCCACTTAACCTGGAAGCCAGCCGCACCAATGTGTTGGGGGAAACGCGTACACCTGACAACCTTGTCAAAGCGCCACTCGGGGGGCCCCCATTAAACTTCAAAGTTTTACCTATTCCAGTCCTTTTCGATAATAAAAAAAAAAAAATCCCATATGACAGAACTCCGTTGCAGTGACCAAGAACATTAACCCCTGTGTTCAATAGTATTACAGATGACTGTAGGACACCATCTAGCTTACAGTGGACTGCCTATCTGGGAAATAGGTTAAAGCCTTGCTTTGTGTTGTGGGTAAATGTGCTACAGATTGAGAAGGAGCTCCGTCAAACATGTCTGAAGGGGAAACAGAGTAAGGCTGCCTAATTTTAAGCCGTACCTGTCGGTCAGTGAAAAAACAGTGCAACAACCTGTGTTGCAAAAAAATATGGGTAAAAGTGAGAGGCTGAAAATGAGAAAATTTCATACACGTATATAGTGGGGTAATTTTCATCATAGGTACACTTCAACTATGACAAACAAAATGAGGGGGAAAAAATCCAGAAAATCACATTGTAGGACTTTGAATGAATTTATTTGCAAATTATGGTGGAAAACAAGTATTTGGTCACCAACAAACAAGCAAGATTTCTGGCTCTCACAGATCTGTAACTTCTTATTTAAGAGCCTCCTCTATCCTCCACTCGTTACCTGTATTAATGGCACCTGTTTGAACTTGTTATCAGTATAAAAGACACCTGTCCACAACCTCAAACAGTCACACTTCAAACTCCACTATGGCCAAGACCAACCAAAGGACACCAGAAACAAAATGGTAGACCTGCACCAGGCTGGGAAGACTGAATCTGCAATAGGTAAGCAGCTTGGTTTGAAGAAATCAACTGTGGGAGCATTTATTAGGAAATGGAAGACATACAAGACCACTGATAATCTCCCTCGATCTGGGGCTCCATGCAAGATCTCACACCGTTGGGTGAAAATGATCACAAGAACGGTGAGCGAAAAACCCAGAACCACACAGGGGACCTAGTGAATGACCTGCAGAGAGCTGGGACCAAAGTAACAAAGCCTACCATCAGTAACACACTACGCCGCCAGGGACTCAAAATCCTGCAGTGCCAGCATACGTGTCCCCCTGCTTAAGCCAGTACATGTCCAGGCCCGTCTGAAGTTTGCTAGAGAGCATTTGGATGATCCAGAAGATGATTGGGAGAATGTCATATGGTCAGATGAAACCAAAATAGAACTTTTTGGTAAAAACTCAACTCGTCGTGTTTGGAGGACAAAGAATGCTGAGTTGCATCCAAAGAACACCATATCTACTGTGAAGCATGGGGGTGGAAACATCATACTTTGGGGCTGTTTTTCTGCAAAGGGACCAGGACGACTGATCCGTGTAAAGGAAAGAATGAATGGGGCCATGTATCATGAGATTTTGAGTGAAAACCTCCTTCCATCAGCAAGGGCATTGAAGATGAAACGTGGCTGGGTCTTTCAGCATGACAATGATCCCAAATACACCGCCCGGGCAACGAAGTAGTGGCTTCGTAAGAAGCATTTCAAGGTCCTGGAGTGGCCTAGCCAGTCTCCAGATCTCAACCCCATAGAAAATCTTTGAAGGGAGTTGAAAGTCTGTGTTGCCCAGCAACAGCCCCAAAACATCACTGCTCTAGAAGAGATCTGCATGGAGGAATGGGCCAAAATACCAGCAACAGTGTGTGAAAACCTTGTGAAGACAGAAAACATTTGACCTCTGTCATTGCCAACAAAGGGTATATAACAAAGTATTGAGATAAACTTTTGTTATTGACCAAATACTCATTTTCCACCATAATTTGCAAATAAATTAAAAATCCGACAATGTGATTTTCTGGATATTTTTTTTCTTCTCATTTTGTCTGTCATAGTTGAAGTGTACCTATGATGAAAATTACAGGCCTCTCATCTTAAGTGGGAGAACTTGCACAATTGGTGGCTGACTACATACTTTTTTGCCCCACTGTAAATTAAAGCCTATTGGGGATTGTGCTACTATATATTAATAAGCAAATGCGAAAATGTTGTGATAAAACACTAGCAGTGTTTTTAGATGAAACAGTAAAATATTGCAGAGAAGTGTTTAGGTGACAGAAAACAGGCTACGAACTCAAAGGATTGCCAAGCGCAAATTACAACCACGCCTACAGTGCATTTGGGAGAACATTCCTTATTGGTCCAGATATACTGGTACTGTACAACATATCACCAAATCAGTCCTGAGCCTCTAATTTCTTTTCCACAATGTTTGAGGATGATATTAGCTTAAGACTGGCCCTACTCTACAGATATTTCTGTTTGGCCAATCCTGTAACAAATCTGAGAGAGAAAGAACACACCCTACTTCTCTGTTTGCCAACAAACGTTCTTATTGCACAACAGCGTGTTTAGGCAAGCTAGTCAGATTGGAGAGTTTTATAAACAAATCTATCAGCTAGTTCAAAACATGAGGAAAGACCGGTGGTTCAAGTTAAGTAAATGGTCACATGCACAAGTGAAATGCCTTTCTTGCAAGCGTTAATTCACTACAAACAGTTGAAAAAATATATATCAAGAAGGAATCAAATCCTATAATTCAGAGAAAAAGACTGAGGTTGTTGGGAAAATAACTACTGAAGGCACTTAAAGACTGAGAAGAAAGAGATGCTTGCTTTGTAGAAAAGCATGATAGAAGTGAGAAAAAGCTGAACAAAACCGCTACCAACTCAAAACCAAAGACGACACATATAGTAAGAGATTGCACAACCAAGAAGTTGTCTAAACATCTCTGTAGGGCCGACCCCAATTAGACAACTGGTCGATTGTTTGGTCTTCAGGCTGTTGGTCAACCGAGATAGTTTTAGTTGAGCAGTAACACATACATATAACCTGTTTTTGCTTTGTCATTATGGGAGGTATTGACTGTAGATTGATGAGGGGAGAAAAAAAGTGATTTAATACATTACAGCGTTATTCTAAAATGTAACAAAATGTGAAGAAAGTCAAGGGGTCTGAAAACTTTCTGAATGCACTTTACACACAACCAGTCAAATGTTTGGACACATATTTTATAGTTGAGATTCTTCCAAGTAGCCACCATGTCTTGATGACAGCTTTGCACACTCTTGGCATTTTCTCAACCAGCTCATAAAGTAGTCACCTGGAATGCATTTTCAATTAACAGGTGTACCTTGATAAAAGTACATTTGTAAATCTTTCTTAATGCATTTGAGCCAATCAGTTGTTGTGACAAGGTGTGTGTGGGGGGGGGGGGTAATACAGAAGATTGCTTATTTGAGCTGTTCTTGCCAAATAGGGCTAAGAGAAATGACAATCCATCATTATTTTAAGACATGAAGGTCACTCAATGCAGAACATTAAGAACTTCGCACTTGAAGAAATATTCAGTCGCAAAAACCATCAAGAGCTATGATGAAACTGGCTCTCATGAGGACCGCCACAGGAAAGGAAGACAGAGAGTTACCTCTGCTGCAGAGGATAAGTTCAATAGAGTTACCAGCCTCAGAAATTGCAGCCCAAATAAATGCTTCAGAGTTCAAGTAACAGACACATCTCAACATCAACAGTTCAGAGGAGACTGCGTGAATCAGGTCTTCATGGACGAATTGCTGCAAAGAAACCACTACTAAAGGACACCAATAAGAAGACTTGCTTGGGACAAGAAACACAAGCAATGGACATTAGACAGGTGGAAATCTGTCCTTTGGTCTGATGAGTCAAAATGAGATTTTTGGTTCCAACCGCTGTGTCCTTGTGAGACGCCGAGTAGGTAAACGGAGGATCTCTGCATGTGTGGTTCCCACCGTGAAGCATGGAGGAGGTGGTGTGATGGTGCTTTGCTGGTGACACAGTCTCATTTATTTAAATTCAAGGCACACTTACAGTTGAAGTCGGAAGCTTACTTACACAATCAAATCAAAGTTTATTTGTCACGTGTGCCGAATACAACAGGTGTAGACCTTACAGTGAAATGCTTACTTCAGGCTCTAACCAATAGTGCAAAAAAAGAAGTATTAGGGGAACAATAGGTAGGTAAAAAAATAAAAACAATAGTAAAAAAAGACAGGCTATATACAGTAGCGAGGCTACATACAGACACCGGTTAGTCAGGCTGATTGAGGTAGTATGCACATATGGTTCAAGTGACTATGCATATATCATAAACAGATAGTAGCAGCAGTATAAAAAGAGGGGTTGTGGGGGGGGGGGTCACAATGCAAATTGTAGCCATTTGATGACCTGTTCAGGAGTCTTAGCTAAATGCCTTAGCCAAATACATTTAAACTCCGTCTTTCACAATTCCTGACATTTAATCCTAGTAAATATTCCCTGTCTAAGGTCAGTTAGGATCTCCACTTTATTTTAAGAACGTGAAATGTCAGAATAATAGTAGAGAGAATTATTTATTTCATTTATTTCTTTCATCACATTACCAGTGGGTCAGAAGTTTACATACACTCATTTAGTATTTGCTAGCATTGCCTTTAAATTGTTTAACTTGAGTCAAATGTTTTGGGTAGCCTTCCACAAGCTTCCCACAATAAGTTGGGTGAATGTTGGCCCATTCCTCCTGACAGAGCTGGTGTAAGTGAGTCAGGTTTGTAGGCTTCCTTGCTCGCACAGGCTTTTTCAGTTCTGCCCAACAAATCTTCTATTGGATTGAGGTCAGGGCTTGTGATGGCCACTCCAATACCTTCACTTTGTTGTCCTTAAGCCATTTCACCACAACTTTGGAAGAATGCTTGGGGTCATTGTCCATTTGGAAGACCCATTTTCTACCAAGCTTTAACTTCCTGACTGATGTCTTGAGATGTTGCTTCGATATAACCACATAATTTTCCTTTCTCATGATGCCATCGATGTTGTGAAGAGCCCGGATCTCAATCCCATTGAGCACGTCAGGGACCTGTTGGATCGGAGGGTGAGGGCTAGGGCCATTCCCACCAGAAATGTCCGGGAAATTGCAGGTGCCTTGGTGGAAGAGTGGGGTAACATCTCACAGCAAGAGCTGGCAAATCTGGTGCAGTCCATGAGGAGATGCACTGCAGTACTTATTGCAGCTGGTGGCCACACCAGATACTGACTATTACTTTTTGAACCCCCCTTTGTTCAGGGACAGATTATTCCATTTCTGTTAGTCACCTGACTGTGGAACTTGTTCAGTTTATGTCTCAGTTGTTGAATGTTGTTATGTTCATACAAATATTTACACATGTTAAGTTTGCTGAAAATAAGGACGTTGATAGTGAGGACGTTTCTTTTTTTGCTGAGTTTAGAAGTAGGCCTATAGGCTACCTGGCCTGCGCACATATGTGCCCATTTGAGGATCTGATTGTATTTCTGATTGGCTTAACGCATCACCACTAATGACTTGTGGAGCTTCCCAATGTTATGTTTCTTCACCTGAAACAGGACGCAAACAAAGTCTGTTTTTACATCCACTGAGAATTACAATAGTTCAAAGTATTTGAAAAATCTTTCCAGCTGTCTCCCTTTCGATAACCACTCAGCATGAAAGTTAAAAATGTCATGCTCTGATCCAGTGGAAACATGATAAAATAGGCTTCTTATCAGTGTTTGACTTGGACTGAAATAGGTTCTGGTACTCATTTTGGGTGAAGGTACTGTTTATATTTAGGTGCAGGAGCTCCACAATACTTTTGAGCTAATATTCTATAAGTGGAATAGGAGCTCAAGCAGTAGAACATTTGAGGTGCTGGATAGAGATGTGATTAACCACATGACAATGATTGAGATATGAAGACGTTATTGTAAATTTAATGAAACGGTTTCACGAAGATGTGCTTATCAAAACCTTAACTGGCACACAGATCGGTAGAAATTAAGATAAATTGGCATTCCACATGAGAAAGGTTGCAGACTCCTCGTGTAGCCTATTACCGGCAACTTCAGGAGAGTAATGGCAGAATCTGCAAAAGCCAGTAGGAGCGTTAAGAGAATAGTTGGTTCAGGTTAAGTTTTTTTCTTCTGATTATCTAGATCTCTGGTGCCCTCGAGGAATCAAACTGTAAGCTTAAAGGATCAGACAAGCTCAATGCATATAGTTGATTTTATTAAAACACAGGGTGTCCATATATGGAGAAAATCCATTTAAACATTTTGAGCAATAGTCGTTTTTTTCCCGACCATTCAGGCGACCAAGATTCTAATTAGCCGGGATAGCCCTACATTGCTGATAACCAGTCTTTGAAACTTAGCACGCTTTCTACTATTTTAAAACACCCATGTCTCAGTATAATGCTGAGCTCCTGCTACTGAGCAGAGAAACATTCATTAAGTCCAGAGAGATCACTTCGTCTACAAACTCACTGTCATGTGACATCCATTTCCACAGGACATCAGACGTCTACCCACCCAACTAGAAGTACCATCAGAGGGCTCCAGAACAATGTCTGTCACACTGCCTGTGTCCAAACACAGTGCTCAGATAACTTAAAACCATTCAATAGAGTCCAGTGCAGCAGTTATTTAATTTCAATATCAAATCATTTCTGGGTAACAATTAAATACCTTACTGTGATTGTTTTCAATTAAACTGATGAAAGAAAAACAAAAATAGCTTCTTAGCAAATAGCAATTTCTCAAGCAAGAATTTGATCACTGTTTGTTTGGAAGTGTTCTGAATGGAGGGGAAAACTATCTGTTATTGGCAGAGAGGTTTAGAACTCTTTCTTAATTGGTCTATTAACTAATTTACCATCTGCTGATGTCAACAGGCAGGCCAGAACTCCATCCCACCAAAACAGGCTGAAATTACCAACAAATCTTACACTAAAGGGGCATTATGATAATTTCACAATTTCACAGTATTATTCCAACATCATAGTGTGGAAATATATATAAAGCACAGGAACATCATGTGTTGGACCACACTGGGCCTTTAAAATGAAGGCTAAAGGTGAAAAGAGCAATGCTGTCGGTCAAGAACAACTTAATTGTGTGTAACCACGAGTATGAAGAAAATACCATTTACATTTGGATAGCCATCCTTGCCCGAGCCTCCAGACTTGCCGTCCAGTATGGGGAAGGCGAAAGAACTTACGTCCTGCAGACAGAGAAGGCTTTTAGCCAATTCTGACAAGAAAAATGGACTATCGATGTTACATCCAGAGACTGATTGACTGGACCAAAATGTAATTTCCGGCTTTAGGTGCAATCTGCTTCCGGCGAGACATGTTAAGCTCTGAAAGAGGAGAAACGTGTTAAACCACTACTGGGGCATGGCATTACCAGGAAATACATTTACCCTTGCTTTCCGTATAGACCTACTGTATAACTTTCAAGTTCTGCAAGTCAATCATGTTTAAAAAGGAGAAAGGGCAATAATTCATAGCAATAAACAAATGTAGTTGCGTGGAAAAGCAGATGTGTCTACACATCTAGAGGCATTTTTAATCCATGCATTACTCCTGGGAGGGATCTATTGGATGCCATCCAAAGAAGACCAATGAGGTGCAGCAACACGAATGTAGCAGCAGTCAGCACCGACAGTAATAATTCACTGTCATTCAAATAACTTAGGGCCTATTTGCTCTGCAGATGTTGGGGCATTTTCTTAATATAGAAAATGCAAGCTTAGATAATGCACATAGTATAAATATATCAGATATTGTCTAGAGAAACAAAGAAAACCCATAATGATGCAAGCCTGGTTTAACAAGACTGTACACAGTAGTGCTCACTGCTCACCATTGTTTCAGGTTAAACACGCTGATATGATGCCAATGCGATCAGTGACTTGGTTCATTTGAGCAGAGAGGACATGATGCAAGGGGAAACCAGAATAATACTCTGAAATCCAATAAAATCAGGACTTTCTCTCTAGCTTCTTTGTTGCCCCTAGTTACAGTGCAGGGACACAATGCATCATGACTCAGTGGTTTAGAGCAGACCAGAGCAGTGTGTTTCCAGCTGTTTCCCCAGCTTCCTCTTTATTCTCACACAAAAACATCAAATACCTTATTGCCCATAAGCCAACTAGATTGGAAATAATTGTTCTAAACAGTAACTGATTATAACAATAACTGAATAACAGTAACGGAATAACAATGCTGGTGCATTTAAGGAATGAATCAAGGCCCGATTAGACCTCCTTGGTATTTGGATTGTGTAAATAGACCAGTACAGGATGAGTTTTAAGTCAAGAGTATGGGATGGGCTTCAGGTCTTTGACATGATTTCAATGCATCATATGTTGATTGTGGTAGTGATGATGAAAATGATGATGGCATATTGCATTGAAATTTAGATGTGAATAGACATGAACATTTCACCCCCAAAATCAAGCGAATAGCTGATGTTGTGAGTCCATGTTTTGAAGACTTGATGCTGGGGCGGCAGGTAGCCTAGTGGTTGAGCGTTGGAACTAGTAACCTAAAGGTTGCAAGATCGAATCCCTGAGATGACAAGGTAAACATAGGTTGTTCTGCCCCTGAACAAGGCAGTTAACCTAGGCCGTCATTGAAAATAAGAATGTGTTCTTAACTGACTTGTCGAGTTAAATAAAGATGTTTAAAGAATTAAATAAAAAAAATGGGGGGAAAACTAGCATCATCTCATGCCTGTTCATGTTTGTGAAAAGAATCTGTCAAAAAAGCCTGAACAATGTTGTTTTTGATTATGATGTCATTACAAAAAATATATAAAAACATGACCTCAACTGTGAGGTCTAGACGCTGTGAATTGGAAAAGCTGCCCGGGTGATTGATGTAACAATGCGGACACACGAACATACTTGAAAGTTACATTTTTTGCAACATTACAAACACAGATCATGCAGTTCACTGCGATAATCACACACACAACCTACTCTTTCCACAATGCCACGTCAACAAACACCTGTAGGTGTCAAACAACAGACTATAATTTACGAACTTACTGGCATATTTAGGCGTAGTGTTCTCTTTTTCTTCGAGGTTTTCATATCCTTCTTGTTGGACTCCATCACGGTGCTTCCCATTTTCAGACGAATTACCCTGTTTTCTTTCTTTTTAACGAGTTTGAGTAAATTGCGTGATATTATACCATACGTCTTTATCTGTAAACGAAGTTTTAAGTCAACGTTCTTTAGAAGAAACTAGTTAATTTACCAGGAAGTATAGCCTACCGACGCATTACAGACAAGGGGTGTGTTCACATCAAGAAGACTGAGCGCGCTGCTTTTCACTAACAGATGTCAGTAAAAGCATGGCTTTATTATTGGTTCCTATTTCATTGACTCCTCCACAAATATAAACATTGATTGATAAAGCAGAGCACAGCATCACATTGGCTGACCATTTCAGATCTCCAAACTCAGAAAGGAATAGGAAACGGGACAATGATTGAAATGGAACACATACACACGTTCTTTCTTTCTTACATGCAGTGTGTGCGTTTACGTGAGCAAAACAAGTAGCCTCCAGTTGGATATTTTGCTGCTATCCTTTGAGCAGCAAGGCAGATCTCAGCCATTCTTTCTCCGTCAGTTCATCTGTTGCATGTACGTAGAATAGATGATGCATGAGCCCCCCTCATTGATAGAATGCATTGCTTGCCCTCGATTACGTTTTTGCTCTCTCCAACAGCTCTCGTTTCAGTTCGTTTATACATTTAAACATGGACCTAAATAATGGCAGGCCATACTTTTATAGATTATATTTTTTAACCGATGTCTTCAGTTGTTAAATAATATATTATGAATGTAATATTAACAAAATGTGTATGTATGGTGATGAAAGTGGTGGAGCTGTAGTTGCCATATTTGGCCAGTGGGTGTCTTACAATACAGTAGCCTAGTCTATTCCAAGGGGGTCCTTCCTATGGGTCAGGCAGATGTGTGCGATTTCTGAAGGCAAAAACAAAATAATTAAGATGTAAAATAGTTTATTTTGTAAATGCTTCTAAATTCAATTCCAAACTCCAACCCTCATATTTCTCTGTACAGTTCTAAATGCATTTTTAAAAACATTTTGAGACTACAGGACCAAGAAAAATTTAGCACAAACACACTGGTAGGACGATGTCATTTTATACAAGAGAAGAAAAATATCCAAGAAACAATTTTGTTACAACCATTCATTGAGAAAATATATACAATTGAGTCTTCAGAAAGTTAAAAAAATACATGCCATATACATTACAAGTTCTAAGACTGTCTCCAATATTTTACAGTCGAGTTGAAATTGTGCTCGCAAAACATCTAACTACTGTATGTGGCTTGTGATGTGTCAATATCACATACATTTCTGATGAAGTAGAATGTCATCTCTTTTCAAAATGTAGCACCACCAAATGTCCCGACCTTTTCCTCTGCAAGAAACATTATTTTATTTTTTCAGTACACTTTAATTTCAAACGCCTGAAGCAGTAAGCAATGTCATACGACGTCTGTACACAATTTCTATGTAAAAAACAAACAGAAAAAACAAGGTTATATTCCTACACATATTTGGGTTAAAAAGAAGTTAAAATTGTGTTTGGGTGGTTTAAAACCTTTTCACAGCTCTATAAAATCAAACCTGATTAACAGCAAAGATGTCAGAATGATGTCTTTACCATTTTTTATTCTTTAACCAATAACTCATTTCCACACTCAGTCACCAAAAATATTTCTTTTTGAGTGGTCAAAGTACGTGTAAATCACAAAAACACTAAGCTACAATACCATACTTTTAATACAACAAAAATACTTTGTGAATTATTGTGGTTATTTTACAAATTCTGTACAGAATAATCATAATATATACTCTGAAACTGATATTATGACATCCTTCTTAAATAAACTGCAATGACAAAAAATAAAATAATAATTAAAAAACACCCAAACATCAAGAAGGTTAAGGTAGTATTTGGTCAGTTATTCCTATATTTTTCTTTATATACATTTGTACACAAGTAACAGAATTTCTTCAATCTTCAGAAAACAATATCAGTTTAACCTTCTTTTTACTGTCTCATCATTTTGAGAAAAAAATTCATTCATTCAATAATAAATACAAAACGTCCTCTCGAATTTCACTCAAATCACATGACAGAAACCTATGATAAAACTGACTCATGGAATCAAGTATCTTAAAGTTTGTGTGTACGTGTGTCTTTTTTTTTTTTTAGTGCAAGTTAATATTCCCTTCGCGGTAGTCATTGCTGTACATTCCCCATTCAGTGATGTCTACATTTAGTCAAATGGTTTTACATTTAAAGTTTTAAACAAAAGGGCCTGCCCTTAACAACCAATAGGGTCCACGCCCTGCACAGTGCGCTCGCCTCATTCGCTGGTGGATTCTCATCTGTGCCCTACTGTATATCATCTCACTAATGCACTCATTGACAGTCCTTCCATCAAAACCCATCCTCTCGCGTAATATGGCACGAATCACATGTCTATGTGCTGTTGTTTCTTCCTGCTCTCCTCTTTCCTTCTGTCCATCTTCAGTCTATGCTTCCAAACATGGGAATCCATTCACGCGTCACTCTTAGGGTTTACTCAGGCCTTCTGCTCGTTCTAACAAAGTCTGAAGCACCTCTCTCTTTCTACACAGAGATCAGGGCATCTGCATAATATGGCAAGGAATGCATTTATGTTTGTTGTTGTCATTTGAGGTTTTTCTCAGTTGATCCATTTCCTGCAGTCTGTTGTTCCACAGTGACAGGCGATCTTGTGTTGGCCGTCCACACAGTCATACTGGTAGTCGAAACAAAGCTGGAAAATAATGAAAAGAAAATCGTGATGACAATGAAAACGCCATTCATAGCATATGTAGAGATTTTCAATTGGAAGGAAAAAGAAGCCACCTCCTCTCCTTTCTCGATTCTGCGGTTGGAGGTGATGATGATTTTATAACCTCTTTCGAAGGTTACCACCTCAGCGACACAGTTTGGGGTACAAGAGTGGTTGATGTACCTGTATAAGAAAACAAACACGTAGCATTGCACATTATGACGGAATGTTTTATGACATTTTTGAATGAGAGGTTCATTGTGCATTCTGTGTAATCAGACTCGAGGCTACATACGGAGCCCTGTAAATGAAGTACTGCACCACCATCCTGACATTGAGCGACAAATAAATCAGTTACGATTAGAATGTGAATCAGATGGAATGTGACTATGTAAACAATACAACAAGACCCTATATGATAGACTAGCGTCCTGTCCAGGGGGTGTACTTCAAGCTGCCTCCTGCTCCTATTAGCTGTTCCGGCCTGCAGAAGCCAAGGTTCACACAGTAAGGCTACTTCTTTTGACTTATGTAAAGAATATTCTTACCTTGCTAGACCCCCTGTCTGACTGGAATCAACGACATGTTCACTGTCGATGCGGAACATGAACACGCCACGATTCTGTAGGAGAAAAGTAACCACTTAGACCAACTGGAATCATCACATGAGATAATATAGCAAACGTGTATTATTCAGCCTTCCCTCTCCACAACACAGTAATTAGTACAGCCTTGAGCAAAAAACAATACAAATAAATGTTTTTCTACCTGAGACTTGTAAGTCCTTTGCTTCCTGATGGCCACCTCGTTGCGGAGGACGGTTCCGTTGTACTCGATCACCATGGTGTGTTTCTCTATGTCCCTGGATGCATATAGACCCAGGCCCTGTGGACACAGCAACCAGAAAGTTTGTCCACGTCCAACAGTAAGTCCCCTTACTCTGGTGCTGTCATACTTCAGTGTCATATTCACTCTGCTACTTTAGAAGGGGAATGCTACAGAGCTGAACATAGAAGATCATGTCCAGTAGACCCACCTGGATCTTGGAGGCAGCGAGGTAGACGTTGGCCCTCCACTCACTTTTCATCCAGCGGTACTGCGACGACCTGTGGTGCACCATGGGAGGCTTGGTGTGGGGTACACCTCCCTCCCCCTGGGCTGTGTTCTGACACCTGGAGGAGGTATTGGTGGTGCTGGATACCGGCTGGGGCCTAAGAGAGTGTGTGTGTGTGTGTGTGTGTGTAGAGGAGGGTATAGTACAATTAACAAAAAAAAAAGTACAAAACAAAGCCTACATATTGTTATAGAAAGATAACTTGTGCTAAACCAAAAGTACATTCAATCCACAGATTAAATTGTTGTGGAAATTCCACAATACCTAATGACAACGGCGGTGGATGGGGAGCTGGTTTTGGGCATGGCCCGGGCACTGCCGGAGGGGTTAAAGATCAGGGGCAGCTCCATCAGAGGGTTACGGCCGTAACGGAAGGTATACCTGTCACAGGCCTCTATCCCTGGGAGCTGGAACACAACCAACAGCATAGGGAAATGAGACTGGAACACTCCTCACTTCAGTGTCTACAATACAGTATGGTGTGGGTATTTTAAGAGTAGTTTACCTAAATAGGTAGCTACAGACACCTATAGCGCCATTTGAACATTGATCATTTAATCTAAATCTAAATTGTTTTAATATAACTAAAAACAGATACAAACCGATTCAGTGATCTTGGTAACTGCAGAAACGGTGAGCCCAAACAGGTCCTCTCCTTTCAGATAGACAGGGAAGAGTTTCAAAGTTCCTATTTCAGTTCTCCTGTCAGCCACCGGAACCAGGACCTTATCCCACACTCCTGATGGACAGACAGGAAACAGCAGGGTCATAGATTATATATTATAGGGACTCCTACAGAACACATTTATTGTCGTAAAAGAGAATCTGAAAGGGAAAATGAACTAGAAACAAGCCTAGTCTAAGCTAACCCAGATACATAAACAGCAGAGGCTACAGCCAAAACAAGGCTAACTAAGCATGTCATAAAACCAATCTAGCTAGCCCACCTTCACTAGACAAACCTAATCTAAAGCCTGGCCTAAGACAAATCCATCCCAGCCCACCTTTGGCGGTGGAGTCAGTGAGGACCAGGTCCTTGTATCCCTGCTCAATGACGCGGATGCTGAACTCCGGCTGCTCCTCCCTCTCCTCTACGGAGCACAGGTAGCGGCAGCGACGGTTGCCATGGCGCATGCTCCAGTAGATGCGGCAGGCCTCGTAGCCCACGGGGAAGATGGCTGTGGCCGAGTGGAAGGCGGCCATCTGGGACGGGGTGATCTGACCCACGGCATAGAGCACCAGGCTGCCCACTCTGAAGGTGTAGCCCAGCTCGGGCTGCTGTACGGCGCTGGCCATCTGCCTCACCTCGTCCCTCTGGATGTAGACACGGCGGAACACAGCGAAGCAGCGCAGCTCGTGCTCCAGGACGTGGCCAGAGCCACTGTGGGTGGAGCCTCTGGGTCGGTGGGCGTGGCACAGCATGGTCTTGTCCTTGAAGAAGATGCAGTGTGCCTGCAGGGCGCAGGTGAAGTGGTAGATGTTGGTGCAGCGCAGGCGGTGGCAGCCGCTGGTGGCGCCCATCTGCTGGCAGAAGGCACAGCGGACCGCCGAACCCCGCCTCAGCGCCAGCTCTACATTGATCAGAGCGCCTGACTGCGTCTCATACACCTATACAACAATACAACGTTAATAATAGATATACAACACAATAGAACTTTAATAAAAGAAGGGGCATGATTGTAGTGGATGGTAGTAATGATCTGAAACCAGCAGTCCACCTCTCTATCCTCTGGGCTACCTACCTCGGTTGACCAGAGGGCACAGTTGAGGTGCACCCACACATCCAGGTCCAGGCTGAGGAGTCGGGCAGGGCCATCGGTGACCCCATCCCCCAGCTGGTGACAGAAGCAGCAGCGGCGCTGGTCCCTGAGACTGGCCCCGGGGCGGAGAGACGCTCCCAGCTTCCTCAGCAGCTCATCTATCTGGTCCTCATCAGGGAGCTGGGAGCTTCCTCTGGGCACCACCACCTGCACTGTCCACTTCCTCCAATGGAGACCCTTGTGTCTCTTCCCCTGGTGCCAGCCCTCCTGTTGAGCCCTGGGGCCCCGCGCCTTCAGCTTCACCGTCACTTTGATGGTGTCTGACTTGGCCTCTGTCTTAGGGGTCTTTGGGGTGTCACTGGCTGGGGGGAAGGGGATGGGTGAGGTGGAGGGAGGGGACTGCTTGAGCTGGAGCTGGGCCAGACAGTGGACATCCAGAGAGGACATGTTGTTGCTGTACTGGTGGAGGGCTTTAGACAGGCTCACTTTCTGGTCCGAGTCTGGAGACAGGAGGGCTACCGTGTCCTGCAGAAGACAATAATGTAATGATGACCTGCACATTTCAATTAATTCATTCATTCTAGGCACAGCTTTGAAGAGGCACGAAGAGGATTCAACACAGCTTTGACTTGACATATTATGCAATTTTCAACACCTTTACATGCCTTTGATTCTTGTGCACACCAAAGTGCCTCATGTACAGTGGGACAAAAAAGTATTTAGTCAGCCACCAATTGTGCAAGTTCTCCCACTTAAAAAGACGAGAGAGGCCTGTAATTTTCATCATAGGTACACTTCAACTATGACAGATAAAATGAGAGAGAAAAAATCCAGAAAATCACATTGTAGGATTTTAATTGAATTTATTTGCAAATTATGGTGGAAAATAAGTATTTGGTCACCTACAAACAAGCAAGATTTCTGGCTCTCACAGACCTGTAACTTCTTCTTTAAGAGGCTCCTCTGTCCTCCACTCGTTATCTGTATTAATGGCACCTGTTTGAACTTGTTATCAGTATAAAAGACATCTGTCCACAACCTCAAACAGTCACACTTCAAACTCCACTATGGCCAAGACCAAAGAGCTGTCAAAGGACACCAGAAACAAAATTGTAGACCTGCACCAGGCTGGGAAGACAGAATCTGCAATAGGTAAGCAGCTTGGTTTGAAGAAATCAACTGTGGGAGCAATTATTAGGAAATGGAAGACATACAAGACCACTGATAATCTCCCTCGATCTGGGGCTCCACGCAAGATCTCACCCCATGGGTTCAAAATGAACGCAAAAATCCCAGAACCACACGGGGGAACTAGTGAATGACCTGCAGAGAGCTGGGACCAAAGTAACAAAGTCTACCACCAGTAACACACTACGCCGCCAGGGACTCAAATCCTGCAGTGCCAGACGTGTCCCCCTGCTTAAGCCAGTACATGTCCAGGCCCGTCTGAAGTGTACTAGAGAGCATTTGGATGATCCAGAAGAAGATTGGGAGAATGTCATATGGTCAGATGAAACCAAAATATAACTTTTTGATAAAAACTCAATTCGTCGTGTTTGGAGGACAAAGAATGCTGAGTTGCATCCAAAGAACACCATACCTACTGTGAAGCATGGGGGTGGAAACATCATGCTTTGGGGTTGTTTTTCTGCAAAGGGACAAGGACGACTGATCCGTGTAAAGGAAAGAATGAATGGGGCCATGTATCGTGAGATTTTGAGTGAAAACCTCCTTCCATCAGCAAGGGCATTGAAGATGAAACATGGCTGGGTCTTTCAGCATGACAATGATCCCAAACACACCGCCCGGGCAACGAAGGAGTGGCTTCGTAAGAAGCATTTCAAGGTCCTGGAGTGGCCTAGCCAGTCTCCACATCTCAACCCCATAGAACATTTTTTGGAGGGAGTTGAAAGTCTGTGTTGCCCAGCAACAGCCCCAAAACATCACTGCTCTAGAGGAGATCTGCATGGAGGAATGGGCCAAAATACCAGCAAGTGTGTGTGAAAACCTTGTGAAGAAAATGTTTGACCTCTGTTATATACCCTTTGTTGGCAATGACAAAGTATTGAGATAAACTTTTGTTATTGACCAAATACTTATTTTCCACCATAATTTGCAAATAAATTCATTACAAATCCTACAATGTGATTTTCTGGATTTTTTTGTGTACCTATGATGAAAATTACAGGCCTCTCTCATCTTTTTAAGTGGGAGAACTTGCACAATTGGTGGCTGACTAAATACTTTTTTGCCCCACTGTATTTGAATTGGTAGGTATTGGTAGGACATTCTTAGTAGGACAAACCTTGGAGTCTGTAGTGGTTCTGGCCTGCGATGAGGAGGAAGAGGAGGAGGAGGAGGAGGAAGCAGAGTAGAGGAGGAAGCAGCTGTGGCTGCAGAAGACCAAGTTCCCCTCGGAACGCAACAATCCTTCTTGTTCCTGAAGAAGAGGGAAGCCAGGCATGTTAGGAGATGTAGCGAGGGAGCTCAATGAGATATCAAAGGCCAAATCGATGCCCATTCAGAAACCTTCATCAATGCTAAAAGGGGTTATTCAATAATCAAACAGCTCCAATATTCAAATGAATCAGGGTTTAACCATTTGTGAACTCCCCAGACTTCAGTTGGAGGGTATGCTACCGCTTAAACCACTAATTGCACCGATATGGATTTCACTCCAATGGGGGGGATTAGCATAATTAGAGGCTCTATAGTACGTGTGTGTACGGACATGTACGGAAGTGTGTGTGTGTGTCTGTGTGTGTGTGTGTGTGTGCACCCTCAAAGGCATAATGTGGATTAATCCATCATATGAAGTGAGGTCTGAGCCTCTGGTCATGACCCGTCTGTACTCTCCTGCCCCCTGGAGAAACAGACTAAAAACAGTAATCCACGGCTGACTGACTGATTGAGAGAAGGGCTTTTACTGGGTTGGTTGGTTGGCCAAGAAGATAGTAAATCAACCCATTTAGATCATGGCTTGGTTTGGCAACATCACAACAAGGTAATTGATCAATCTGTATTGACAGAACATGTGGACTAATAGATAGATATAGACACGACTGTCTAACATGGGCCGCAAGATCAAAATATCAACGTATCGCTAAGTGTTGACCTATAGATAACAGTCTTTGTAATGTATGAGTTCAGCCTGATAAACATGTAGTAATTGACTACATGAAAGCTCTGGCGGTACGTTACCTGTTTGTGTACTGGAAGGTCTTTGATGGACTTGCGGACTCCATTTCCCAGCACCACCACCTTACAGTGGCAGCACCACTGGGGCTTGGAGCCTGGGCTGCCGGGGGTCTTCTGATGAGGGCCTCTGACTGCAGCTGGACCTGAAACACACAGACAGCTCTCTGTGACACAGCTCCTCCAACTATGGTAGATGCATAACAGGCCAGTGCAGTACTGCTGCTAGGTTTATTACTTCAAATAAATGAGTGGAGCTCTGCTGCAGTCTTGTTTTGGACCAAATAACCATTTCAAACGCCTGATTTTTACGTTTTAAAGGCAGTTCTTGTCCCACCCTGGAACTTCAATATGTCCGTAGAGTATATTATGTTCAACAATATATTGACAAATTAGCCAAATCAAAAATTGTATATTTTCAAAATGAATGTTCATATTTTTCAATATTCATAAATGTATGTAAGAAATGTGCTAATGGCATCAAAATACTACTCATGTCACAGAGAAAGCGGTAAAGCTTCATATGACACCAACTTTTGTTTTGTAGCACGTACAGATTAAACATTGTGTCACAAATATTCTAACTATTCACTATTTCTCAATTATGCTTTAAGATCCAAATGTCAAATATATGTCAACAATCCTTCCTCCTAAGGACCCTTCTATGGATTAGATTTAGTGAAGATCATAGTATTTTTTTGGTTCTAGTTTTGCGAGGACCATAGCTGGCCATGATGCAATTGTCTTAGAACAACAGGAAATCGGTTTAAATTAACACTAGATAATTGAGAGGAATATCCTATATCTTTACCCCACTGATGAGGTGTCCACTTAATCATTTATGTGGCTGTTTGTGGTCTATGGGTCCAAGCTAACTGACCACATTCATTAGGCCTGTGGTCTCACACTTTGACAGCAGCGATACGCAGGTGTGTGTGTGTACGAGTGAGGTCGGGCACAGGAAGGAGGAATACTCAGTTTCATTAGTTGTGTGTATCGCTGTGTGATCAATACGTATCCCAATCATTACCTGGTGGGCCAGACACACACAGCCTTTAGACCCCTGACAGAAGGATAATGATTCGCTGGCTGAAGAAACAGACCATTTGTAAACATTGTTAAAAGGGGCTAATTATGAAAATGGACAACGAGGGGGGAAACAATGACGAGGATTGTAAATGTTTCTTGTAGGCCGAATTATATTGTTGTGCATGTTTTAAATCTGATGTCGTATTGATTGCTGCTGCCTTCTTGGCCAGGTCTCCCTTGCAAAATCGACTGTCTCAATGGGCTTTTCCTGGTTAAATAAAGGTAAATATATATTATATATATTCTGTTGCCATGCACATTTCTAAAAGGTACCGTGGTGTCGTGCTTGAAGACTCAAGATTCATTTCAGAAAAGTAAGTTGGAAAACTAACAAACAAACAGGTTTGGATGGACATGAATTTCAGCAGTGTCTCATTTCAAGACAAGCACACAAGAGCAGAAACACCTCCCCTGTTATGTCTGTATTTCAACATAAGGGGGCGATAAGGTGCAGGGATGTAGCCCAGTCTCTCACCTGGTCCATCAGGATGGAAGCGGATGTGCTGCTGTGGATGTCCCTGCTGCTGTTGCATCATCATCCTCTGTTGTGCTCCTCCTCCCCCAGGCCTGATGAGCTGGCCTGGGGCTCCGTGAGGGCCCCCCATGTCTCCAGCACCAGCACGGCCCGGATACATCATGGGGGCCCCCGGCCGGTGCACCAGGCCTCCTTGGGGGCCCACCCTCAGGCCGCTGAGCATGGCCAGGGGCCCCCTGTCTGGGCCCGGGGTGCTGCTCACCTCATAGCTGCTGGGGATCTTCACACACAGCAGTTCTGAGATGGCAGCTACCACACCTGTGATGTTCTGAGAACAAAAACACAACATTAAAATGTATGTTGTAGATATTGCCAATCAAGACACTGGCACATGCACAGTACAGAGAGAGCAAATAATTGGCTTCAACTCCTACAATTAAGCCTGGTGATGTTTTAATCGGTACATATTCGACCAGTAGTGAAATGACTGAGGTGAAACGTTTATGGGAAAAAGGGGAATAAGCTACCAACAATAACCAACAAACATTAAAAAAGGACCTAGACCATTTCCTCCCTGCTGATCTTCTATGAAAGCAGGGGGAAGTGAAGCCAAAAGAACAGAAATACTCACCTCAGCAGCCGCTGGTCTCAGAGTGATGGCTACAGACACCAGGCCTGGTTTAGTGTCGTTAGACGGCGGGCCAAAATGGGAGCCAAAGAACATCCCATAGGGCTCAGTCTTGAGCTCAGTCTTCAGCCTAACCTCTGATCCTACAGGAAGAGCAATAGAGACATTAGGAATAATATTTTAAAGGAGGATTAATACTTACTGCTTTCATTGATATTGTAAAGCAGTTTGTGACAGTGTTGGTGTAAAAGGGCTTTATAAATATAATTTGATTGATGTTGATGTGCCGATAGTAGTGAGAAAGGCACATCTCTGTTTACAGTTGATCATTTATTACCAGTTTAAACAAATGACCAAGGCTGTGTATATTCATATTAACTTCTCTAGGGTAGGGGGCAGCATTTGGAATTTTGGATGAAAAGCATGCCCAAATTAAACGGCCTGCTACTCGGGCCCAGAAGATATGATATGCATATAACTGGTGGATTTGGATAGAAAACACTCTTTAAAGTTTCCAAAACTGTTAA
Source organism: Oncorhynchus nerka (assembly GCF_034236695.1). Taxonomy (NCBI): domain Eukaryota; kingdom Metazoa; phylum Chordata; class Actinopteri; order Salmoniformes; family Salmonidae; genus Oncorhynchus; species Oncorhynchus nerka. The sequence goes on along the minus strand of NC_088424.1, from coordinate 24,838,258 downwards.
AATTGTGTATGTGAGTATAACAGAACTGATTTGGCAGGTGAAAAAATCCATTCAGGAAGTAGTTTCTTTTGTTGGTTTTGTAGTTTTCTATTCAATGCCACTACAGAATCCATTGACTTAGGACTCAATTTGCAGTTCCTATGCCTTCCACTAGATGTCAATAGTCTTTAGAAATTGTTTCAGGTTTGTATTCTTATAAATTAGGGAGTAAGACCAGTCTGAATGAGTGGACCCTGACGTGTCACAGAGCTTTTTCATGTGCAATCCCGAGAGAGTGCATGTCTTGTTTACCTTTTATATTGACGACGTTATTGTCCAGTTGAAATATTATAGATAATTTAGGCAAAACACAACCTGAGGATTGGATATAAACATCGTTTGATATGTTTCTCTGAACTTGACGGATACAATTTTGATTTTTTTGTCTGCCTGTTTTGACTGCGTTTGAGCCTGTGGATTACTGAAGAAAACGCGCAAACAAAACTGAGGTTTTTGGATATAAAGAGACTTTATCGAACAAAAGGAACATTTATTGAATAAATTAATGTCTTCTGAGTGCAACTATAAGAACATCATCAAAGGTAAGGGATTAATAATATCTCTATTTCTGAGTTTTGTAACTCTTCTGCTTGGCTGGTTACTGTTTGTAATGATTTGTCAACTGGGCTATGTTCTCAAATAAGGTATGCTTTCGCCGTAAAGCATTTTTTCAATCTGACACCATGGTTGGATTCACAAGAAGTTAATCTTTAAACATTTGTCAAATATGTTTTGTTTTCTGAATTTTTATAATGAGTATTTCTGTATTTGAATTTGGCGCACTGCAATCTCACTGGATGTTGGCCAGATGGGACGCTAGCGTTCCACTTACGATAGAGAGGTAAATTCATGGTAACACCTTATTTTAATGGTCTGTAGTAAACCATTTATTAATCATTACTCCCACATTTATAATCCATTTACAGTTTGCCATAATGGCCCGGAGGGGATGGTTGCTGTTTTACGGGCTCCAAACCAACTGTGCTATTTTGTGTTTATTCGCATTGTTTGTAACTTATTTTATACATAATGTTGCTGCTACCATCTCCTATGACCGAAAAGAGCTTCTGGATATCAGAACAGCAATTGCACACCTCAAACTGGACAAATATTCTTCTTTAATGAGTCCGACGCGAAGGATATACTGCTTCTCTGAGACCAGGCCCAAATCACTGTCATTTGTGGGAAGAATAGACGGAAATATAGGGGGTATCCCGCCTCGACCATCCGTTCTATTGGCTAACGAGCAATCACTGGTGAATAAACTGGATGATCTCCGTTCAAGACTATCCTACCAACTGGACATTAAAAACTATAATATCTTATGTTTCCGGGATTCATCCAATGGCATTGAGGAGCCACCGGCATCAATCCAAAAGTGCATCGAAGACGTCATCCCCACAGTGACCATATTCCAACCAGAAGCCAAGGATTACAGGCAACATCCGCACCGAGCCAAAGGCTAGCTAGAGCTGCCGCATTCAAGGAGCGGGACACTAATCCGGACACTTATAAGAAATCCCGTTTATCAAACAGGCAAAGCGTCAATACCTACTACACCGGCTCTGACGCTCGTCTGTGGCAGGGCTTGCAAACTATTATGGACTACAAAGAGAAACACAGCCGTGAGCTGCCCAGTGACACGAGCCTACCAAACGAGCTAAATGCCTTTTATCCTCGCTTCGAGGCAAGCAACAAGCACTAGCTGTCCCGGACGACAGCGTGATCACGCATGCGTGGACAAACTGGCAAGGGTCTTCACTGACATTTTCAACCTCTCCTTGACCGAGTCTGTAATACCTACATGTTTCAAGCAGACCACCATAGTCCCTGTGCCCAAGAAAGCGATGGTAACCTGCCTAAATGATTACCGCTCCGTAGCACTCACGTCGGTAGCCATGAAGTGCTTTGAATGTCTGGTCATGGCTCACATCAACACCATCATCCCGGAAACCAAAGACCCACTCCAATTCACATACCACCCCAACAGATCCATAGATGACATAATCTCAATCGCACTCCACACTGCCGTTTCCAACCTGGACAAAATGAACATCTATGTGAGAATGCTGTTCGTTAACTACCTGCTCAGCGTTCAACACCATAGTGCCCACAAAGCTCATCACTAAGCTAAGGACCCTGGGACTAAACACCTCCATCTGCAACTGGATCCTTCCTGACAGGCCACCCCCAGGTGGTAAGGGTAAGCAAACAATACATCTTCCATGCTGATCCTCAACATGGGGGCCCCTCAGGGGTACGTGCTCAGTCCCCTCCTGCACTCCCTGTTCACCCATGACTGCGTGGCCAAGCACGACTCATTAAGTTTGCTGACAACACAATAGTGGTCGGTCTGATCACAGACAACAATGAGACAGCCTATAGGGTGGAGGTCAGAGACCTGTCAGTCTGGTCCCCAGGACAACAACCTCTCCCTCAACGTGAGGAAGACAAAGGAGCTGATTGTGGACTACAGGAAAAGGAGGGACGAACACGCCCCCCATTCACATCGACAGGGTGGTAGTGGAGCGGGTCGAGAGTGTGAAGTTTCTTGGTGTCCACATCACCATCATGGAGAAAACCACACCAAGACAGTCGTGAAGAGGGCACGACAACGTCTTTCCCCCTCAGGAGACTGAAAAGATTTGGCATGGGTCCCCAGATCCTCAAAGGTCTACAGATGCACCATCGAGAGCCTCCTGAACGTAAGGCACTACAGAGGGTAGTGCGTACGGCCCAGTACATCACTGGGGCAAAGCTTCCTGCCATCAGAGGAAGGTCAAAAAAGATTGTCAGAGACTCCAGTCACCCAAGTAATAGACTGTTCTCTCTGCTACAGCACGCAAGCGGTACCGGAGCGCCAAGACTAGGTCCAAAAGGCTCCTTAACAGCTTCTACCCCCAAAGTATAAGACTGCTTAACAATTATTCAAATGGCCACCCGGACTATGTACTTTGAGAACCCTCCCCACCTTCCAATTAAAAAACAAAATTATGTTATTCATTGTTTATTATCTATGCATAGTCACTTTACCCCTAAATTACCTTGACTAACCTGTACCCCTACACATTGACTCGGTACCCACTGTATATAGCCTGGTTATTGTTATTCTTTACTTTAGATTGTTTAGTATATATTCGGCGTTCCAAATTGGGAACACCCCCCCCACGTTCAGCTGGAATGTGGCGCATGGAACGCAAAAAATATTCCTAAAAATATTTAACCTCCACACATTAACAAGTCCAATAGCTCAAATGAAAGATAAACAAGTTGTTTATCTACCCAGCAAGTCAGATTTCTAAAAAAAAATCCCGCGAAAACATAGCACATATTTATGTCAAACCACCACCGCAGACATAGCTCATAGCCAAGTTGGAAAAAATATGCAATCAACAAACGCAGGATTAAAAGAAAAATAATTTCACTAACCTTTTGAAATCTTCATCAGATGACAGTAATATAACATGTTACACAGTACATTTATGTTTTTTTCAATAATATGCTATATATATCCATAAATCTCTGTTTACAATGACGCATCGTTCAAAAAATGCTACTCAAATATCCTGAGAAATGACGATAGCTCCGGCAGATAACGTCAGCTAACAAGGAATACACATCATAAACTTTGACTAAATAAGCATGTTCTACATATTTATAGGAAGATACACTTCTTCTAAATGCAATCGCTGTGTTACATTTATTTTTAACGTTACAGGTTTCGTTCACTAGGCTATACTATGAGTCGGCGCTCAGAAAGTAGCATTATGGCTCCTCTATCTTGGAGTCCACAGAAACCCAAATTTACCACATAAATATTCCCTTACCTTTGCTGTTCTTCCATCAGAAGACCTGGAAGGGATTATACTTACCAAAAACAGCGTTTAGTTTTGAAGTCTGTGTCTTTCGGTTCTCAAACACGACACATTTCGGTTGAAATGCAGCCAAAAGTCAAGTGGATGCGCACCAAAACGTCGAAATTACATATTATATTTCGACTAAACTTGTCAAACTATGTTCATAATCAAGCTTTAACATGTTATAAAGGTGCACAGCAATCGTGAGGACGAACAGAAACACACGCATCGTTTAATCGATCTTGGAAAAAAGACATCACCCGAGCAGAGCGCGCATAATAGTAACCTGTTTTTTTGCGTGACCGAAAGGTTTCGGCCCGCCAAAACTCTCGTGAGCGCGCGATTCTCACAATGAGAAGCCCCATTGGAAGCAGACATCGCGCGGAATACATAGAGACTGTTCCCAGACCTGTAAGTCCTTGGGAAGGGTGTGGGCGATGACGTCAAAGTTGGGCCAACTTTTCAGATGAGAAGAGAGAGTTTGGGAGAATGACTGCCCTGAGAGTTCTGCTTTACATACAGACATAATTTAAACGGTTTTAGAAGCTTTAGAGTGTTTTCTATTCAATAATATTTTTTATATGCATATATTAGCAACTTTTGACAACAAAAAAAATCTGTTTACTATGGGCACGCAATTCCTCCAAAGGGGGCAGTAAACAGCCCTATCCTTAACTAGTTGCTCCTACCCTCTACTTTTTTGAACATTTTGTTAAAAATCGCGCAACATTTCAGCGCCCTGCTACTCATGCCAGGAATATAGTACGTTCATATGGTTAGAATGTGTGTATAGGAAACCCTCGGACGTTTTTAAAACTGGTTAAATCACGACTGTGGCTATTACATAACGTGCGTTACATCGGAAAGCGCAGGAAAACCTGATCACAGAAAATGGAAATAAATATCCTTGCGCCACTTCCAGCAATTGTTAACAGTGAGCCGAATTAGATAAGACCGAGCATTCAACTCCCACAGCATCCCCATGTAGTCGAGTATCTTGTGAATTTAATCCTCTTTGATTCTTGGTTGAACCGAAAGAGGGGCACGACGTACCTCCGGTCTCCGCCCAGATCATTCCGGAAGAGCTCTCTCCTGAAATTTTTTCCAAGACGACAGCTAATGATATGTACATCGCCTACGGATGAATTTTATCGCTTATTAACGTTTACTAATACCTAAAGTAGCATTACAAACGTATTTGAAGTGTTTTGTGAAAGTTTATCGTCTACTTTTTGAATTTTAAAAATGACGTTACGTTGTGAAATCGCTGTTTTTTTCGTTTATCACACAGTCTACATATAACGATATCTTGGCTTTATATGGCCCGATTTAATCGAAATAAAGACCCAATAGTGTTTATGGGACATCTAGGAGTGCCAACAAAGAAGATGGTGAAAGGTAATGACTGTTTTCTATTTTATTGTGCGGTTTGTGTAACGCCGAAATGCTAATTATTTTGTTTACGTCCCCTGCTGTGCTTTTCTGTTGTAGTGTATTGGTGCATGCTATCAGATAATAGCTTCTCATGCTGTCGCCGAAAAGCATTTAAAAAATCTGACTTGTTGCCTGGATTCACAACGAGTGTAGCTTTAATTTGATACCCTGCATGTGTATTTTAATGAACTTTTGAGTTTTAACTAATACTATTAGCATTTAGCGTAGCACATTTGCATTTCCAGAGCTCTAGTTGGGACGCAAGCGTCCCAGGTAGAGGTAAGAGGTTAACAGGTTTTAACTCTATTTCTTGAACTGCATTGTTGGTTAACTTCTTGGTGACAGGGGGCAGTATTTTCACATCCGGATGAAATGCATGCCCAAATTCAACTGTCTGCTACTCCCCAGAAGATAAGATATGCATATTATTAGTACATTTGGATAGAAAACACTCTGAAGTTTATAAACTGTTTGAATCATGTCAGTGAGTATAACATAACTTATTTAGCAGGTGAAACCCCAAGGACAAAGCATTCAGATGTCTTTTTTTGAGGTCACTCTCTTTTTAACGGGTGTTCATTGGGAATCCAGATTTCTAAGGGACCTTCTTGCAGTTCCTACCGCTTCCACTGCATGTCACCAGCCTTTAGAAATTGGTTGAGTTTTTTCCTTTGTGTAATGAAGAAGTAGCACTTTTCAGAACGAGGGTAACTTCAAGTGTACTGTTTGATAGAGGCGCGTGACCAGGAAGCTAGCTACAGTTTGTTTTCTTCCTGTATTGAACACAGATCATCCAGTCTTCAATTTTATCGATTATTTACGTAAATAAATACCTAAAGTTGTATTAAAAAAGTAGTTTGACATGTTTTGGCAAAGTTTACAGGTAACTTTTGAGATATTTTGTAGTCACGTTGCGCAAGTTGGAACCTGTGTTTTTCTGGATCAAACGCGCCAAATAAATGGACATTTTGGATATATATCGACGGAAATAATCGAACAAAAGGACAATTTGTGATGTTTATGGGACATATTTGAGTGCCAACAAAAGAAGCTCGTCAAAAGGCATGAATTATATTTTTATTTCTGCATTTTGTGTCGCACCTGCAGGGTTGAAATATGCTTTTCTCTCTTTTGCTTACGGAGGTGCTTCCTCAGATAATAGCATCATTTGCTTTCGCCGAAAAGCCTTTTTGAAATCTGACATGTCGGCTGGATTCACAACAAGTGTAGCTTTAATTTGCTATCTTGCATGTGTGATTTAATGAAAGTTTGATTTTATAGTAATTTATTTGAATTTGGCGCTCTGCATTTTCCCTGGCTTTTGGCCAGGTGGGACCGTCCCACATATCCCAAAGGGCGGCAGGGTAGCTAGTCGTTAGAGCGTTGGACTACTAAACAGAAGGTTGCAAGTTCAAATCCCTGAGCTGACAAGGTACAAATCTGTCGCTCTGCCCCTGAACAGGCAGTTAACCCACTGTTCCTAGGCCATCATTGAAAATAAGAATATCTTCTTAACTGACTTGCATAGTTAAATAAAGGTTAAAAAAAAAGAATAAAAAAAAAAGGTTAAGGGCTTGTAAGTAAGCATTTCCCGGTAAGGTCGACACCTGTTGTATTTGTGCATGTGACAAATAAAATGTGATTTGATCATAAAGTAATTTGGCAGTCCCTAATCTAGTGAGCAGTATTGTACCCTAATCCTAAATGGTGTGCAATCCTTTTGTAAATGGCTTATAAATAGTTTATTATGTTAAAATAAAGTGTAACCTTATTTATTTACCTTTCCCCCAGGGTGTGGGGAGCATGGGGAGGACGGGGGAGAGGGGCTCCTCCTTCACCAATGACAGGTCTGGGTAACGGCTTATCTCCACGCCAACCACACTTTCTGGGGACGAGGAGGGGACAAAACTATCTGGTGTGTCCCGGTCCTTACAATGCTCCTGTCCAAGCCTGTTACTGTGACAGATAGGGAGGGGGTTGAGAGAAACATTATATAACATTAGTATGTATCAAAACAGCAATGTTGGTCAACCTATTTTTCACAAAAAATAACATTGCATATCCCAGGCTTCCCTAAACTGAGAACATTGTGTTGAGATTGTTTTGGAGTCTGTGAAAGATTGTACGGTATATCTACAACCTAGTCTGAGTACATACAGGAAAATAACTGTTTTTAGACAAATAGGCTATTTTCACACAAATATAATTGCGTTCACAACTGTAAATTGTCTCGATCAGAGTTCCCAAAGCTAAGAACATTGTGTAGAAATTGTTGTGTAGTCTGTCTGAAAGCTTGAATCATATACAGTGAGCCCCAAAAGTATTGGGACAGCGGATGCTACCATGATTACGGATAATCCTGAATTAATTGTGAATAATGAGTGATAAATTAAGCTTAAATATCATACCCCCCAAAAAATGTTAACCTCCCATGTTATTGTAATGGTGAGAGGTTAGCATGTCTTGGGGGTATGATATTTGTGCGTCTGTAACTTTCTCACTCATCATTATTCAAGATTCATTCAGGACTATCCATAATCATGATAGCATCCACATTCATATAAGTGTTTAAAAACATATTCTATTCTTATTTACAATAAAAGTGACTCCAAAATCTCACAACACATTATTTACCATTCATTTCTATTGTCTACAAAATAACCTAAAACACAACCAAAACAAACAGCAAATGCATCCAACAAATGTTGTTGAGTCACAAGCTTCATGAGTGGCGCAGTGGTCTAAGGCACTGCATCTCAGCGCTAGAGGCATCACTACAGGCCCTGGTTTGATTCCAGGCTGTATCACAACAGGCCGTGATTGGGAGTCTCATAGTGCGGCACACAATTGGCTCAGCATCGTCCGGGTTAAGGTTTGGCCGGGGTAGGATGTCATTGTAAATAAGAATTTGTTCTTAACTGACTTGCCTAGTTAAATAAAGGTTAAAAAACATAAATAAAAATAAAAGGTCATCATTGCGTGCTAGGAATATGCACTTTAACCTCATTTCAAATCCAAAGTGATGTATACACAGCCAAAACAACAACAAAAATGTCATTGTCCCAATACTTGGAGCTCACTACATGTATCTACAGCCTCGTCCGAGTACCCAGATCAAGGAGAATGCATGTTTTTAGACAGATATTAGTATACAAAGTGTCCACTGCACTGTCTATGAAGTGCAATTCAAATGAATCTTTGTCCCAGTAGGGAAAATGATTGTGCGGCCAAGTATTTACAGAATACACTGTAATCACAATGACAGGTTTAGAAAGTAATACGGCATCTTTAAGATGTAAAGCATAACCAAAGACATCCCTCCTAATTAGGATTGCAAAATTCTGGTAATTTTGCTGAAATTACCAGATTTTACAGAAACCCTGGTAGGAGGATTGCAGATTTTCTGCTAATTCCCTATTGATTCCGGGAATCTTGAGGGCGGGATTTCTGGAAAACCTGGGAATTTGGGGGAAATTACTGTAATTTGCAACCATACTCCTGATTGCCCTGTTATGGGGAGCAGAGGCCTTACTTACCCGAGTTCCTCCTGGTTGTTGTGAGGGGGCGTGGGAAGGGAGGCTGGCACGTCCACAGTTTTAGGTCCCTGAGCAATGGCTCGGGCCAGCAGGTCCTCCTCGGTCCTGAATGGGACGTGGAGCGGCTTGGAGACCATATTTTTGGACACTACATAGAAGAGGAACATATGAATGAGACATTAAGATTGGACCTAACAGCATGACACTACATTTGAAAATGGTTGCAAAAACTTTCATGGCCATTTTCTCAATAGGGGTTGGGGAAAGGTTATGAACTTTCAAAACAGCATAACCTTCTCAACACATTTCAGAATGCTGTGTATGATACATTATTTTGAGGTAAAAAAAAACAGCTTCAGAGATTCAGCAAGCTGGAACTAATCTACCAATAACCCCTGGTCACCTGTGACCTCTGAACCCTCCCCAGTGCTCACCCATGGCAGCAGCTTTGCTGGCTAGCTCCTCTGTAGTGGCAAAGCCGTTGATCATCTTCTGTCGGTTTACAGGTGGAGGAGTCGGAGGGAGTGAAGCCGGCGGGGTGGGGGGGTTGCTCAGATTGTTCTGCTTTGAAGAAACAAGCCAAGGAATACATGTCAACATACTACAACAGGGGATATATAATATTGTATCATAGTCGTCTCTTGCAACCACAAATCACTGCTTCAAAGGCACCAAAGGCATCATTCAACTTCATCTTAATTGAAGTGTCTTGTGCCTGGGGCTGGTCTAGTGGGTAGTGCCAGCACCTTCTGCGCACACAGTATGCAGTACATGTTTGTGTGGGATCCCTCCATCTCTCCCTAGCTCATTCAAAGTCTGTCTCTTTAACTAAAAATACGAGATAAGTAGGATTTTTTTTTAAAGAACAAAACTCCAGTTGGAGGTGAGGCCTCACCTTGTAGGTGAGCTGGGAGTAGTAGTCAGAGACTCCGTCCAGAGAGCCACTGCCAAATGTCCCAGACAGGAGGTTCTCACCGTTCAGCTGGCCGCTCCCGTAGGGGGCAAAGTGAGAAAAGTTCATCCCTATCAGGGGCTCCATGAGGGGCAGAAGGGACAACTGCTGTAGGACGAGAGAGAGGAAGGGAGATGGAGAGAACATATTAGGTTCTAGGTTACGCATATTTATTTATCTATTTAACCCTTTAATATTTGACCAGAGAATATGACAACATTCTTATTTCCAGTAATGACCTAGGGAAGAGTTACAGCCAGGGGAGAAGAAAGGCGAGAGGTTGAATGTGCTAATGATGATAGAACTATATGTGAAGTGAGAGGAATGTTCCTTGGTGGTGTAAAACTGCCTGCCAACTTCCATAATTACCTCTGATATAGAGTGAGCTCCAAAAGTATTGGGACAGTGAACATTTTTGTTGTAGTTTTGACTCTGTACTCCAGTACTTTGGATTTGAAATGATAAAATGATTATGAGGTTAAAGTGCAGACTGTCAATTTAAATTTGAGGGTATTTTAATCCATATAGTGTGAACTGTTTTCGAAATTAGAGTACTTTTTGTACAAGTCCCCCATTTTGGGGACCAAAAGTGGGACAAATTCACTTATATGCATTAAAGTTTAGTATTTGGTCCCATATTCCTACAGTAGCACGCAATAGATTACATCAAGCGTTTGACTTTACAAACTTGGATTCATTTGTTGTTTGTTTTGGTTGTGTTTCAGATTATTTTGTGCCCAATAGAAATTAATGCTAAATAATGTATTGTGTCATTTTGGAGTTTATTGTAAATAATAATTGAATATGTTGCTAAACACATCTATATTAATGTGGATGCCACCACGATTATGGATAGTCCTGAATGAATCAATCGTGAATAATGATGAGTGAGAAAGTTAGACGCGCAAATATCACACCCCCAAGACATGCTATCCTTTTACCATTACGATAACAGATGAGGTTAGCATTTGGGAGGGGGGCACGATATTATTTCGTCTGTAACTTTCACACTCATCATTATTCACAATTAATTCAGGACTACAGTACCAGTCAAAAGTTTGGACACAGACTCATTCCAGGGTTTTTCTTGAATTTTTAGAAGAAGAAGAGACTTGATTGGGCTAAGAAACACAAGCAATGAACATTAGAACAGTGGAAACCTGTCCTTTGGTCTGATGAGTCCAAATCTGAGTTTTTTGGTTCCAACCGCCATGTCTTTATGAGACACAGAGTAGGTGAACGGATGATCTCTGCATGTGTGGTTCCCACTGTGAAGCATGGAGGAGGTGGTGTGATGGTGCTTTGCTGGTGACACTGTCTGTGATTTATTTAGAATTCAAGGCACACTTATCCAGCACGGGTACCACAGCATTCTGCAGCAATTCGCAATTCCATCAGGTTTGAGCTTAATGGGACTATAATTTGTTTTTCAACGGGACAATGACCCAAAACACACCTCCAGGCAGTGTAAGGGCTATTTTACCAAGAAGGAGAGTGATGGGGTGCTGCATCAGATGACCAGGCCTCCACAATCACCTGACCTCAACCCAATTGAGATGGTTTGTGATGACCGCAGAGTGAAGGAAAAGCAGCCAACAAGTGCTGAGCATGTGTGGGAACTCCTTCAAGACTGTTGAAAAAGCATTTCAGGTGAAACTGGTTGAGAGAATGCCAAGAGTGTGCAAAGCTGTCATCAAGGCAAAGGGTGGCTACTTTGAAGAATGAAAAATATTAAATATATTTTGATTTGATGAACACTTTTTTTGGTTACTACATGATTCCATATGTGTTATTTTATAGTTTTGATGCCTTCACTATTATTCTACAATGTATAAAATAGCAAAGATAAAGAAAAACTCTTGAATGAGTAGGTGTGTCCAAACTTTTGACTGGTACTGTATGCGTAATCATGGTAGCATATACATTAATGTAGATGTGTTTAGAAATATATTCTATTCTTATTTACAATAAAATTGGGCACAAAATATACTAAAACACAATCAAAACAAATAGCAAATGCATCCAACAAGTGTGTAGAGTCCAAAGATTGATGTAATCATTGCGTGCTAGGAATATGGGACCAAATACTAAACGTTTGACTACTTTGATACACAAGTGAATTTGTCCCAATAATTTTGGTCGCCTGAAATGGAGGGACAATGTACAAAAAGTGCTGTAATTTCTAAACGGTTCACAAGATATAGATGAAAATACCCCCAAATTATACCTGACAGTTTGCATGTTAACCTCAGTCATTGCAACATTTCAAATCCAATGCAGGAGTACAGAGCCAAAACAACAAAACATTTGTCACTGTCCCAATTTGGAGCTCACTGTATGAACACAAATAGCACCAAGGCAAATGAACATACTTGGGGTATTATTCACATCTTCAACTCCGCTGTGGCGGCTATGTATTTAGTGGAAGTCTGTGGGTAATTTATCCTTGTTTATTGATTACAGCGATTACTGGGTATTTCAAATTGAAGCGTGTTTGGAAAGTCTAGATTTCCCATTCAATTCATTTTCTACAATTATCCTTCCCACATAGGAAGGAAGCGAAGACAGCAATTACTTATCAAAATGACAGTAATTTAAACTTCAACAAAACAGCACGTAAATTGTAATAAAAGAGCTGGTTGACTGTTTGATAATAACGTTTGGTGAGAAAAACAATATTATTTCTGTCTCATTTATCAGTGATATGCAGACAGTATGGTGTAGCAGCACCCAGTAGGGTAGGATACCATTTGTTTCACTTTACATCATTTTTATATGGTCCCCCTGCCCTCCAGGAGACCATATCATGGCTCCATGCCATCAAACTGAATACCGGTATGCAATCAAACTGTGTAGTTTCTATCGCAATCAACTAAAGCCATTTATGAAGTGATGCGGCTGCATACAGATTTAATCAATGAAGAGCACCATGGGGGGGGGGGGGTTATAATATGTCCCATTCTTCTCCATAATAACCACCAGTAATGCCTGGGTGTATAACTGTCAAACCTAGCAGCTTCATTTGCTAGTCCATTAACACAGCAGTAATGTGGCTATGATGCATGTAATGGTATCAGCATACACACACCCGGGGCACCGTCCTATCTGTAATTAGCTAGCTCTGTGGTCGATGCATCACAGCGCTGTTAAAGACAGAGCTGTGGAAGGAAACATCTCTGAAGGGATCATTTAGCTCCCCTTAATGTGAGATGAGTAAATGTAACATGCTGAATGCGGCCAATTGGTATAAGAAGAAGTCTCTGACGTGTGTGTAGAGTATCAACAGCTTTCAGTTTATTTGTCACGTGCACCGAATGCAACAGGTGTAGTAGACCTTACAGTGAAATGCTTACTTATAGGCCCTAACCAACAGCGTAATTTTTAAGTAAAACATAGGTATTAAGTAAACAAAAGATAAATATGGAAATAATAAGCAACAGTAAAGACAGTGAAAAATAACAGTAGCGAGGCTATATACAGTAGAGAGGCTATATACAGTAGAGAGGCTATATACAGTAGAGAGGCTATATACAGTAGCGAGGCTATATACAGTAGAGAGGCTATATACAGTAGAGAGGCTATATACAGTAGAGAGGCTATATACAGTAGCGAGGCTATATACAGTAGAGAGGCTATATACAGTAGAGAGGCTATATACAGTAGAGAGGCTATATACAGTAGAGAGGCTATATACAGTAGAGAGGCTATATACAGTAGAGAGGCTATATACAGTAGAGAGGCTATATACAGTAGAGAGGCTATATACAGTAGCGAGGCTATATACAGTAGCGAGGCTATATACAGTAGAGAGGCTATATACAGTAGAGAGGCTATATACAGTAGCGAGGCTATATACAGTAGAGAGGCTATATACAGTAGAGAGGCTATATACAGTAGCGAGGCTATATACAGTAGCGAGGCTATATACAGTAGCGAGGCTATATACAGTAGAGAGGCTATATACAGTAGAGAGGCTGTATACAGTAGCGAGGCTATATACAGTAGAGAGGCTATATACAGTAGAGAGGCTATATACAGTAGAGAGGCTATATACAGTAGCGAGGCTATATACAGTAGAGAGGCTATATACAGTAGAGGGGCTATATACAGTAGAGAGGCTATATACAGTAGAGAGGCTATCTACAGTGACGAGGCTATATACAGTAGAGAGGCTATATACAGTAGAGAGGCTGTATACAGTAGCGAGGCTATATACAGTAGAGAGGCTATATACAGTAGAGAGGCTATATACAGTAGAGAGGCTATATACAGTAGAGAGGCTATATACAGTAGCGAGGCTATATACAGTGACGAGGCTATATACAGTAGAGAGGCTATATACAGTAGAGAGGCTATATACAGTAGCGAGGCTATATACAGTAGAGAGGCTATATACAGTAGAGTGGCTATATACAGTAGAGTGGCTATATACAGTAGAGAGGCTATATACAGTAGAGTGGCTATATACAGTAGAGAGGCTATATACAGTAGAGGGGCTATATACAGTAGAGAGGCTATATACAGTAGAGAGGCTATATACAGTAGAGAGGCTATATACAGTAGCGAGGCTATATACAGTAGAGAGGCTATATACAGTAGAGAGGCTATATACAGTAGAGAGGCTATATACAGTAGCGAGGCTATATACAGTAGAGGCTATAACAGTGACGAGGCTATATACAGTAGAGAGGCTATATACAGTAGAGAGGCTATATACAGTAGAGAGGCTATATACAGTAGCGAGGCTATATACAGTAGAGAGGCTATATACAGTAGAGAGGCTATATACAGTAGCGAGGCTATAACAGTGACGAGGCTATATACAGTAGAGAGGCTATATACAGTAGAGAGGCTATATACAGTAGCGAGGCTATATACAGTAGAGAGGCTATATACAGTAGAGAGGCTATATACAGTAGTGAGGCTATAACAGTAGCGAGGCTATATACAGGCAGCGGTTAGTCGGACTAATTGAGGTAATATGTATGTGTAGGTATGGTTAATGTGACTATGCCTATAAGTGATATGTGATGTTTAAGTCTACTCCCTACCTGTTTGAGCTGGGTCATTAGTGTATCAGTGCTGGAGTGCACCAGTTGCTTCTCCTCCCCTTCTTTCTTCCTCTTCTTGTAACGAGAGGCGGGCCTCTCTCCTCCTTTGGGGTTCCTCTTGTTCCTGCCTTTCCTCTTCTCCTGTCCTGTGAGCAGTGGTCCTGGAAACTCTGGAAGGCCAGAGAGCTGTCCGTCTGAATACGCCTGGGAGGAGGTAGATGAGTACTGTGTCAATTGTCATAGATATACTGGTAAGAAAGCAGTGTCTCGTTTATCGGCAATCACAAAAATATCTATATAAAAAAAACATGACATGATACCACGCTGTTCATAAATAACTTTTACAATTCACAACTCTTAAGCCTTTTGGGTATTTCCACCAACACCACCATTATTTTTAGCAGGAGAAGATCTGAGAGACCATTTCATGGATCACGACTCAGCCTAAACTACTGCCTCCTACTATGACTCACAGCAGTTTGTCACAGGCAGCAACCCATTGGACTGATTCACTGAACCAGACTCAGAGCCTACTTGGCTTGGCTGTGACTCACACTGGCTGCTCATCTACCTACATAGCAAGCTAGCGGTCACTGTGACTCAATAGAGGCTGGTGGAGGGAGAAATCGGAGGATAGACTTATTGTAATTAATGGAACTGGATCGTTCCATTTATTCCATCCCAACTGTTACAATGAGCCTTCACCACCTCCACTGCCGTGCCTCATCTACCAGACGACTCACCCCGTTGCTGTCCATGGAGCTCTGCCTTAGCAGCAGAGCCTTGCAGTCTGCATCCGCCTCCTCTTCCTCAGACCTCAGGCTCTTGTCTGACCGTTGGTGGAGAAGCCCTGGTCCATTAAGAGGCGTCTGCCTGTTCTTCAACAGGTGTTTGAGGAGCTCGTTGTTACTCCCAGATTCCCCTTTTGCTCCCCCGCCGTGGGAGGGGCTCTGTACTGCAGCTCCACCCTCCTCCTTCACCGTGCCCATCCCTGAGCCCATGTGCGAGGAGGTGCCATCTCTGGGTCCGTGGCACTCGGTGCTCTCAGTCTGCTCCAGCTTAATGTTGCTGAGGATGCGCTCCTGCTCCAGAGCTTGGGCCCTGGCTAGGGAGATGTCTGATGGGAGGCTACCCATCCCTACAGGCTGCCCAACACCACCCAGCCCTCCAGAGAGCTGCCTCTCCAGCTCTGAGTGGCTATGGCTGGGGGTAGAGGTGGAGGAGCCAAGTAAGGGGGACCTGGAAAGGTCTTGGTCCCCAAAAAGGTGGGCGTTGTTCCTGGTGGGTGTGGAGGATGTGTCTGACCGGCAGGGCGTCAGAGGGGCAGTCAGGTCAGAGCGCGGCGTGGACGGCGTTTTCACAGAATCTGCATCGTCATTGTCTTTCTTCTTCTTCCTGTTTCTTTTCTTCTTGCCATTCTCATCCGGGATGATGTTGGAGTAGAGCTGGATCAGAGACTGACCCGAGCCGGGGAAGTTGGAAGGCAGGGGCGTGGTGGAGTTGCCGCTCCCAAATGGAGGGCCTTCCCCGGGCATCTGTGGCATCACGCCTGGTCCGCTGAACCTCCGGGGTCTGTGTGGACCCTGGGCGAAGTTACCCTGTAGTACCATGTTATCAGGCCCAAAACCAGGTCCCATGTCCTGAGGAATCATCCCATTACCCATTATGGCCCTCCGGTCTCCGCCTTGTATGAAAGCCCCGGGAGGAGAGCCCATCCCTGGCTGCATGGGCTGCTGCAGGGGGAACATCGGTCCTAACTGCTGCATGAAGTCCTGGGGCAGCTCAGCATTGAAGAACGGCATCTGAGAGAGGGGCACCATGTTCCCCCCGTCAGGCCCCAGCATGCCTTGCTGTTCCATCTCCATGCGTTGTTTTAGGGCGCGCTGACGTTCTACTTCCTGCATTAGTTGGACCCTCTGCCTCTCCTGCTGCTCTCTCAGCCTCTCCCGACGCTCTCTCTCCTGGAAGCCCTCACTAAACGGGTTGTTGTCGTCAAACTTCAAACCGGAGCCCTGTGGGGGTTTGACCCCGCCGGGTTGAGGCTGAGGCTGGTTTTCCATGGGCATCTGCTGGGGCATTTGGGGAGGCATCTGCTGGGGCATTTGGGGAGGCATCTGCTGGGGCAGTTGGGGAGGCATCTGCTGGGGCATTTGGGGAGGAATCTGCTGGGGCATTTGGGGAGGAATCTGCTGGGGCATCTGTGGGGGCTTCTGAGGCAGGTTGCCCATGGGCAGTTGAGGCTGCTGAGCTGGATTTCCCATGGGAACCTGAGAGGGCATATTGGGTCCGCCCATGGGCATGGGAGCTCCAGGATGCCAGCCTGCTGGTGCGTTGGGCATGGGCATTCGTTTTGGGGGGGCGTTTGGCTGGCCTGGATGTATTGGCACCTGCTGCACCATGTGGTTCATAGATGGGTGGTTCATTGGAGGCCCACTTGGTACAATGCCGGCAGGGCCGCCTTGTATTGGTGGCATTCCTGGCACTGCTGCTGGCATCACAGTGGGAGGCATGCCACTGCCACCCTGCTGCTGCTTCACACCATACTCCTCGATCAGGTCAGCATGCTCTTTCTGCTGCTTCCGGATCTGAAAGGACAAGAACCAAAAATATATATTACATAAGAACATGGACAAACAGCTGGCAAGATAGACAATAACAATTCAACATTTGTATTGACATAATTCAATACATAATTATGACAATTACAAGGAGCTTTGAAAGGATGTTTGGTCAACTGAAGGAAAAAAAGTCAACATTTTGGTCTGGTCTCAAAACTTAGTTCCAAGCAAGGGCAGTTTGAGGGTTGAATTGAGGGCATAGCCTAGTGTTATGGTAAGACAGTGGTATAGTACTGATGAAGAAAGTGACATTACGTACCTGCTCCAGCTGTTTCTGCACTACACCCTGCTGCTCCGTCAAGTGTTTGAGCTGCTCTGCGTCCTCCTCAGGGAACTCCCTTCCAGCCTTCTTGGCCGTCCTCTGCTTGGCACACAGGGCCTTCTTGGACTTTCTGTGGGCGCCGATCTTCTCCTCCAGAAACTTCTGCTGCATTTGGAGCAGCTGCTGGGTCTCCTGGAGCCACTCCTCGTACTGAGTCCTCTGAGCATTGTCTGAGGGAAGCGACAGAGTGAGTTTTCCTAGTACTTATGTACATTAACAATATTTATTACAAAAGCATTTTGGGCTAAGCCTGGTAAAGCCAAGAAAATCAGATTTTTTTTTTTTTTTACAGATTTATACCATTATTGAACTATGGCTCATAAATCAAAAGGGTACATTTACTGACGATTGTGAATGTTAACAGAGGTGAACTTACTGACAAAACCTGGTCCAAAATTGGGAGGATTGGGCCTTGTCACTGAGGGTGTCAGCTTGCCATCCTGGTTTTGAAATAAACAAACAATGAATTGATGTTATAATTTGTGTTTTCCTAGTATGCTTTGTGTTTTCCTAGTATGCTTTGTGTTTTCCTAGTATGCTTTGTGTTTTCCTAGTATGCTTTGTGTTTTCCTAGTATGCTTTGTGTTTTCCTAGTATGCTTTGTGTTTTCCTAGTATGCTTTGTGTTTTCCTAGTATGCTTTGTGTTTTCCTAGTATGCTTTGTGTTTGAAAGACGACTCAGTTACCTGTCCAACGGCCTGTGGAGGAACAGGGGTGCTTTCAGGACATGGTGCCGCAGGACCAGGTTGAAACCTGTTTATGACAATTGGTGTCATCCCCATGTTGTTTTGAACCATGACTTTGTTGATGCCTTTCAGAGCGACCATCTTTGCTTTCATTATAGGGTCAGTGATGGCGTCAAAATCTGCAGACAAAAAAAAGTGTGGTCAGCAACTTGCCCATTACATAAGACACAAATTCCTCTATGCATATCACTGACATTTATACTGTTTACGACTCATATCGATGTGAAAGTGAATAACTCGTTTGAACTGGCATAAAGCATTTAGCCTAAACAAAAAATGTCTAGTTACCAATGTTGGGAAAAAAAGAGTCACTAGAGGAGCGTTGTCTGATCATGGCCTGCATCTGCCTCTGCTGCTGCTGCTCCTGCCTCTCCTGGTCCAGCAGGTCCTGTAGGAGGAGGGGCTGCTCCTCCAGCAGCAGGGGTCTGTGCCCCCCTGGCCCCGCCTGGCCCAATGTCTGGGCCAACAGGGCCTGCTGAGCCGGGGTCAACCCACTCTGGTCCATCTCAAAGGTAGACATGGATGCTTCTCCTTCTTCTTCTCCCCTGTTAGTTGGATCCATGGTTTGAGATCCCATACTAAATCCAGAGTTGTTCTGAGTGTCTTGGTTTGGCTGTGTCATAGAGTTACCACTGCCTTGATTGTCACAGGTGGAGTCCTCTGGTTGCTGCTTGATTAGTAAGCTAGAGAGTACTGGCGTGGAGGCAGAGAGCACTCCTGATTGCTTGTTAGTGTTTCCATCTGCTTGTTGCTCTGTCCTCTCATTGGACGTCTGAGACAGGTTGTCTTTGTCCTCCATTTTGATCTTATACTCGAAAGGCAGGGAGGAGGCGGAGCTCTGGCGGCAGTTCACTTCCTGTTTAACATCAGCTGTCTTCTCGGCCATTCCCTCTGACTTCCCCATTCCAGACGTCAAATTGGAGAAGGAAGATGCAGCACCGCCACAGCTAGAACTCCTCTTCTCAGACAAGGCCTTCTGGAAGTCACAGGCGTCGCTGTGGTCTTCCATGGGGTCATTAAGGTCCAGTTCCTCATTGAACAAGTCCTTCTTGACGTCGTCCAGGTCGGGGTCCGTGTACGCAATGATGTCGAACTTCCCCGACGTCAGGAAGTCGTCCAGGTGCAGGTCATTGGTCTCTAGGTCTAGGTCTTTGCCGTCTTCTTCCGGATCCAGATTTAGGTTGTCCAGATCGGCATCGACTAGGTCTTTCACCTCAACATCTTCCAGGTCTTTGACGGCCGATTCGTCTGTGTCCAGTTTGTCGTCCACTCCGTCATTGTTGTTAGCCATGGAGACTCCTCCCTGACCATCACTCTTCCCAGCAGAAGGCCCAGGTATCATCATGGAAGCTGACATACCCTGGATCTCGTTCGAAGCAGGCTGGCTCATGGACCTCATTAGCTGGGCTTGCCTTGGCATGGCTCCCCCTTGCATCTGGGCCTGCTGATGCTGGTGGAGGTTCTCAATGTTGGAGGACAGCTGGCCTTGGCTCATCTGCTGGTCCCCCATTGACTCCATCATCATCCTGGGGCCTTGGTTTGGAGGCAACCGGAATTCAAGCCCTCCCATGAAACCAGGAGGCCTCTGGGGCTGGAGGTCGGGATCCATGTTGTTCCCTTGCATGCCAGAGGACCCGAAAGGGAGACGAAGCCTGCTGTCAGGGGCTCTGTGTCTCAGCTCGATGAAAGGCTGGCCCATAATGTTGTGCTGTTGCATTGGCACACCACTAGGAGGGAAATGCTGGGGGAGCCCCATAGGGTTGCCCCCCATGGACTTGGCCATATCTACAGACATGGAGCGTCTCATCCCCGGGTGGATGTCCTGCATGGGGTGAGGGCCTCTGGGGAAGAACTCCTGGCTACCATGAGGTCCCGGTCCACCAGGTGGAAATGCAAACCTGAGCAATCGAAAGAAAAAATACATTTCAACACAGTTACCTCCGAAACATTCAATCTAGAATGACTCTGTTTTTTCGTAGACTAGAAATTCATGAGTCATACAAAAAATAAGGTCTTATTTATTAAGTCTATAAGGACAGTTATATCAGTTACAAACCTTGGCCCCTGATGTCTGATATTAGGATCACCCGAGTATTGTCCTATGGGGAACTGACCCTCATTAGGGAAAGGGCCTCGCTGATCCCCTGGGAAGGGTCCAGATCCAGGGAACCTCATTGGTCCGCTCATGGGGCCCGGCCCAGGGTAAGGTGGAGGGGGCCGGCTGAACATCTCGCCCTGTTGTCCGTGTCCCTCATGCGGCCAGGGTCGGGGTGTCCCAGGACCAGGGGCCATGATACCAGCGTTCTCCTGGCGGATGGCACTCCTCTGCTGCTGCTGCTTCAGGATCAGCTCTCGGATGCGTTGACGCTAAATAAAACAACACGAACTGTCAGACCTCCAACTAGATAATTCATGTTTCATGCCAGAACTCTACTGAATATTTGATTGAAAAAAAAAGTGATTGAAATGTATTAGCTATTAATCACCGTGGCTTCAAGCTTGCCAAGGGATACAAATGTTAATTTAAGTGAATACTGAAACGGGTGAAATTTATCTGGAAGATAATACTTTAAATGAAGATAAGAGCAGTTTAAATAGTCTCAGTCCTACCTGTTTGAGTCTCTCCTCACTGTCGGCCAGAGAAACACTCTGAACCTCAGAGGGGGTTCCAGGCATCTGGGAGGGGTTTTGCAGCTGTCCTCCAGGGTCCTGGCCTTGCTGCTCCTTCATATCTGGTCTGTCTGCTGGCTGTGGACGTGGGGTCATGGGCGCCTGCTCGTAAGGATCATGGATAGGCGTCTGGTTGGGCCGTCTGGACGGCGATGGAGAAAATCCCTCATCGGCTATCCCACCGTGATGCTTTGGTGTCTGTGACCCAGGGTGTGGAAAGGGAGCATCTTGGAGCCTAACGCTTTGAGGAGGGGAGAAGGGATCCTGGTTCCCCATGGGACCAGGCCTCTGCCCCTGCAGTCTACTCAGCCTGTCAGACCCCATCCCTGGCTGCGGGGTGCTTGAAGTCTGGGCGTACGGGTCATTCAGCATAGGCCTGGGGGTCTGGGAGAACATGTCACCACTCAAAGGCCTGGGGGTTCCAGGTTGACTAGCGTAGGGATCCATGGGGGCTAGTCTCTGGTTGCCTGGGGACTTTGAGAACCTGGGGGGCCGAGGGGTACCAGGTTGCTGTGTGTAGGGATCCATGGAGTGCCCGGGGGACATCCTCTGACCGGGGGGCTGGGGGTGTGGGTGAGGGTGGTGGAAATGGTTCATACCAGGGCGAGGGGTGTTGGGCTGCTGGGAATAAGGGTCAGAGGATTGGCTGTAGTTGTCGTTTGGACGAGGAGTGCCTGGAGGTCGAGCATAGCCGGACTCAAAGAATGGTCTGTTTCCAGGAAGTTGGCTGATAAGGTCATTCATAGGTCTAGGGGTACCTGGCATCTGAGCATAGGGGTCTGATGAGGGTCCTGGGGGTTGGGCAAAGGGGTCATATGTGAAGTGGTCGGGCCTTGGAGTAGAGGGAGCATGGGCGTAAGGGTTTCGGTTGGGTAACTGTGCCATTGGGCCGGGCTGGGGGAAGGGGTGGCCCTGGGTATGGTGCTGGGCCATCCTCGGTGGACTGGTGAAGCTATCATGAGGTCGAGGGGTCAGAGGGGCCTGAGCGTAGGGGTCTCCCTGCTGAGAGAACCGGTCTGGGGGATGAGGCATTGGTCTGTTGAAGGGGTCCTGGGCCTGGGGTGGAGGCATGGGGGTCTTGAACAAAGACTGAGGGACTGAGCCCTGCTCGTTGCTCCCCGGGATGGGAGCTAACAGAGGTCTGGAGTAAGGGTCTGACAGGATCATCCTGTTTTGAGCCATCCGTTGGTAGGCCTCTTGGCGGATCATGGGTCTAGAGTAAGGGTCTCCACGCACTGGAGAGCCTATCAGGGGCCTTCCCTGGGGACCCTGGTTGACTCTGGGTGGGCACATAGGCTTTAGGAAGGGGTCAATGTCCCCAGAAACAGGCCTGGGGGTGTCAGGGGGCTTGGCATAGGGATCCATCTCCCTACTCATAGACGTGGGGGAGCCGAAAGCCTCATGAGCCGGAGACGTGAGCCTCCCTCTGTCCTGTTGCTCCATCAAAGAGGTGGGAGACTTGCCAGACTCCATGGACATCCTGCGACACGCGCTGGGCCCCAGAGTTGGAGGTCTAGGGGTCCCTACCATCTTGGCATAGGGGTCCCAGGGAGAGGAGGGTCTGGAGCTGGATGAGCCAGGGGAGAACACCTGGGGCGACTGGGGCTGAGAGGACCCCCCTGAAGGAGGGGGAGGAGGGGGCCGCAGGAACACATCTTCAGGGGGCCCCGAGGTGGGCGTCACTGGGAGTTGACGTTGGATGAAGCCCTCTTTCCCCCCGGTGCTGTGCTGCATGGGGGACATGCTGCCGTTGCTACCGTGCTGGGAGGAAGGACTCTGGTTGCCGCTGTTGTTACCGTCTCCCTCCGACTGGCTGCCTGACTGCTGTTGCTGCTGCTGCAGCTGCTCATTCTTCACCTGCTCCAGCTTCTGGGTGGCTTCGATCTTGGCTTGCTGCCTGCTTTTCTGTCTCATTTGCTGTTGTAGGAACAGGATGAAAAGGCAAAACATGTTTTAGTCTTTCAAATAGTAACCTGAACAAGCAATGCATGTTTGCTTAGCACCCTAAATCCCAAAAGACCAACAAGGAGACTATTTAACTACTGTGTTTGGTTTTTTTTGGATGGGGAGAAGACTTCCTAAACTGCATCTGAACTGGTTGCTTCTCACACACACTAGCATACTAACCTGCCTGCACACACTATTACCTCACCTCTCTGAATACAACCTTACCTGTCTAAACTTCCACTCTTGCTCATGCTCTGACTCTTTGGGTTTCAAAGGGTCCTTAAAGAGCAAGTCTGTGTCTAGCGGTATGTTGGGGTCAAACACCTCGTCGGGAGGCTGCAGTGAGGCCGGGGGCAGCTGGGACAGCGGCAGCTGCTGCGACTGCTGCCTCTTCAGACTCTCGTTGGACATCTGAACCTTGTTGATGCGCAGAGCAGCCCTGTTGTCCCTCGCTTTTTGCTGCAGAGCAAAATCAGTCGCAGACACAAACAGAATAAATCATTTCAGTTGGTGCCATGGAAACCTTAGGAGACTATTACTAGTTTGTTTTATTCAGTAGATTTTTTTACCAAGTGCATGTCCTTAAAACATGGCTTCTGCCAGATAAAATTACTTCTCCTGAACGTAATTACAGGTTCTGTGTGAGGTTAACGCTGAGAACTGTGGTTCTTCTGTTAATCGGGTCATCTGTGAACGGCTGGATTTGAAATAGCACTGGCTTTTTCAAAAAATGATTTAAAACTTTTAGTCTGACATAAAAAAAAAAACAGATCAGACTAAATTATTTGGGATTCTCACATTTCCAATGGATGTCTACTGGGGACAATGTAATCTAAGCAGAATTAAAGGCATCTTACCACATACGGGGCCCTGTCTTGCGAACTTGCTTTCCTCCACAGCTTTGCAATCTGTTTGACTCTTGTAGACCAGTCTAAAGTGACAATATTTTTTAAAATATTAGACCAACAACATGCTTGCAGCTCAAGAAGGACATCTGATATCATCTTCAATTCTCATACCATCTTCAATTGTAAATTAAGTCATGGTAATGGCTGGATATGCACAAAGATGTGACTGTGACACACACACCTGGGAACTCATCCTTGAGGCTGGGGAAGTTGACATTGGTGTAGAGGACAGGGGCCACAGTGGCTAGTTCCCCCAGAGTCTCCTCCTTCTCCCACTTCAGTGTGCTCCTCTGGGCATTGGACATGGCCTCCGCCTCGCCCCCCTCAGCACCAGGAAGAGGGGTGGGGCCTGGTCCACTGTGGACAGGGCCAGGAGCCCCCTGCCACGAACCCACTGCCTCTCTGGCCATCTGATTAAACTTCCTGTCCCTATAGGAAGGACACAAGAATACGAATTTGAGAAATATACAGGACCAGTCAAAAGTTTGGACACACCAAATCATTCAAGGGTTTTTTCTTTATTCTTTACATTGTAGAATAATAGTGAAGACATCACAACTATTAAATAGTACATATGGAATCATGTAAGTAACCAAAACAGTGTTCCACTAAATATATTTGAGATTCTTCAAAGTAGGCACCCTTTGCCTAGAAGATAGCTTTGCACACTCTTGGCATTCTCTCAACTAGTTTCATGAGGTAGTCACCCGGAATGAATTTCAATTAACAGGTGTACCTCGTTAAAAGTGAATTTGTGAAATATATTTCTTCTTAATGCGTTTGAGGGGGTATACAGAAGATAGCCCTATTTGGTAAAAGTCCATATTCCGGCAAGAACAGCTCAAATAAGCAAAGAGAAACGACAGTCCATAATAACTAAGACATGAAGGTCAGTCAATGCGGAAAATTTCAAGAACATTGAAACCACAAATAAATGCTTCACAGAGTTCAAGTAACAGACACATCTCAACATCAACTGTTCAAAGGAGACTGCATGAATCAGGCCTTCATGGTCGATTGCTGCAAAGAAACCACTACTAAAGGACACCAATAAGAAGAAGAGACTTGCTTGGGCTAAGAAACACGAGCAATGGACATTAGCAATGGAAATCTGTCCTTTGGTCTGACGAGCTCAAATTTGCGATTTTTGATTCCATCCAGCGTGTCTTTGTGAGACGCGGTGTGGATGAACGGATAGTCTCTGCATGTGTGGTTCCCAACGTAAAGCATGGAGGAACTGAAACGGTCTGTGATTTATTTAGAATTCAAGGCACACTTAACCAGCATGGCTGCCACAGCATTCTGCAGCGATATGCCATTCCATCAGGTTGGTGCTTGTTGGGACTATCATTTGTTTTTCAACAGGACAATGACCCAAAACACACCTCCAGGCAGTGTAAGGGCTATTTGACCAATAAGGAGAGTGATGGAGTGCTGCATCAGATGACCTGGCCTCTACAATCACCCGACCTCAACCCAATTGGGATGGTGAAGGAATGCCAAGAGTGTGCATACAGTAGCTGTCATCAGGGCAATGGGTGAAGAATATAAAATATATTTTTGATTTGTTTAACACTGTTTTGGTTACTACATGATTCCATATGTGTTATTTCATGGTTTTGATGTCTTCACTATTATTCTACAATGTAAAAAATAGTAGAAATAATGAAAAGTAGGTGTGTCCACACTTTTGACTGGTACTGTACAAAAAAAACATGTAGTTATCATTTTCATTGTTTGGTAGAGCACAAGCTTCCTCCAGTAACTGAGTCACTAGCAATGCTTGCAATTTGAGGTGTTTGAATCATGTAGTTATGCTACATAATGTGTACTTACTATGACTGAGATATGTGGTTGTCCCGCCTATCTATCTTAAGATGAATGCACTAACTGTAAGTTGCTCTGGATAAGAGCGTCTGCTAAATGACTAAAATGTAAATGTTAGGCAGATACCTTCAAATACTAATCCGGCATGTACAGTGCCTTGCGAAAGTATTCGGCCCCCTTGAACTTTGCGACCTTTTGCCACATTTCAGGCTTCAAACATAAAGATATAAAACTGTATTTTTTATTATTATGAAGAATCAACAACAAGTGGGACACAATCATGAAGTGGAACGACATTTATTGGATATTTCAAACTTTTTTAACAAATCAAAAACTGAAAAATTGGGCGTGCAAAATTATTCAGCCCCTCTACTTTCAGTGCAGCAAACTCTCTCCAAAAGTTCAGTGAGGATCTCTGAATGATCCAATGTTGACCTAAATGACTAATGATGATAAATACAATCCACCTGTGTGTAATCAAGTCTCCGTATAAATGCACCTGCACTGTGATAGTCTCAGAGGTCCGTTAAAAGCGCAGAGAGCATCATGGAGAACAAGGAACACACCAGGCAGGTCCGAGATACTGTTGTGAAGAAGTTTAAAGCCGGATTTGGATACAAAAAGATTTCCCAAGCTTTAAACATCCCAAGGAGCACTGTGCATGCGATAATATTGAAATGGAAGGAGTATCAGACCACTGCAAATCTACCAAGACCTGGCCGTCCCTCTAAACTTTCAGCTCATACAAGGAGAAGACTGATCAGAGATGCAGCCAAGAGGCCCATGATCACTCTGGATGAACTGCAGAGATCTACAGCTGAGGTGGGAGACTCTGTCCATAGGACAACAATCAGTCGTATATTGCACAAATCTGGCCTTTATGGAAGAGTGGCAATAAGAAAGCCATTTCTTAAAAATATCCATAAAAAGTGTTGTTTAAAGTTTGCCACAAGCCACCTGGGAGACACACCAAACATGTGGAAGAAGGTGCTCTGGTCAGATGAAACCAAAATTGAACTTTTTGGCAACAATGCAAAACGTTATGTTTGGCGTAAAAGCAACACAGCTCATCACCCTGAACACAACATCCCCACTGTCAAACATGGTGGTGGCAGCATCATGGTTTGGGCCTGCTTTTCTTCAGCAGGGACAGGGAAGATGGTTAAAATTGATGGGAAGATGGATGGAGCCAAATACAGGACCATTCTGGAAGAAAACCTGATGGAGTCTGCAAAAGACCTGAGACTGGGACGGAGATTTGTCTTCCAACAAGACAATGATCCAAAACATAAAGCAAAATCTACAATGGAATGGTTCAAAAATAAACATATCCAGGTGTTAGAATGGCCAAGTCAAAGTCCAGACCTGAATCCAATCGAGAATCTGTGGAAAGAACTGAAAACTGCTGTTCACAAATGCTCTCCATCCAACCTCACTGAGCTCGAGCTGTTTTGCAAGGAGGAATGGGAAAAAAATTCAGTCTCTCGATGTGCAAAACTGTGGGACACAATAGAGACATACCCCAAGCTGTAATCGCAGCAAAAGGTGGCGCTACAAAGTATTAACTTAAGGGGGCTGAATAATTTTGCACGCCCAATTTTTCAGTTTTTGATTTGTTAAAAAAGTTTGAAATATCCAATAAATGTCGTTCCACTTCATAATTGTGTCCCACTTGTTGTTGATTCTTCACAAAAAATACAGTTTTATATCTTTATGTTTGAAGCCTGAAATGTGGCAAAAGGTCGCAAAGTTCAAGGGGGCCGAATACTTTCGCAAGGCACTGTATGACATAGCATTCATTACAGTTTGTCAGATCATTATGTGGATAGAGAGAGTGCTTTCCAGGGCAAGGTAAGTTTTGCAGTTAGTACCTTGGATTGTCAGTGAAAGGCATGCGGTGGAGGGGGGAGAAGTTATCTGGGATACATGATTCTGCTCCGGGATGGGTCGGATTCAGAGGGAATCGTTGGTTAGGTCCCATCAGCCCGTTTATCATTGGCATCCGTGGAAACATGGCATTCCCTGTATGGAAAAACAAATTATTATATCTTTGCATTACTTTGGGCAAACCATGCTCACGTGACAAGCAACCTCACCTGAGACCTGAATATTTGCATTGGCTCCCAGAGCTAATGCCTAGGCTTTATCTCAGTGGGCTGTTTTGTGGTACACTGAAGACCCAGCTGGTCACATAGGTCTGATAAAATATTCAGATAAGAGCAAAAGACTGCCAGTAACTGCTACAGGATCAATATAGGTATCATACCTGCATGTGGGTGTGTCAGGCTGGCTCCAGGTGGGCCGTGGGGGTGAGGCAGCTGTGGTGGATGGCTGGGGCTCAGGACGGCAGTGAACAGGTCCTCCACGTCCTTCCCCTCCAGCTCTATGGGGGGCACCAACAGAGACAACACAGTTAAAACGGATAGAGAAAGATAATACTAACTTTCGGTTATGTTTAACCCTGGTTCTCTGAAGGAGAGGAACGGACAGAGTGATTACAAAAATAGTGGTTACTAATAACCAACCTGGTATTTTGTAGAGTTTGCTGAGAATCGATTCTAAAACCAGAAGAAAAATAGATTATTTACCTCAGTAAATGGATACTCAGTGATCAGAGCTATACCAAGAAGTGAAGTGTCTATGTGGGTTCTGAAAAACAGATGTCAGCACAAGACCTGGTGTTGACCACCAGGCCCCTTACTGACCGTCAGCCATCTCCAGACCGTCAGCCATCTCCATCTCTGGACTGAGGATCCCGTCCAGATGTTCATCTGGGAGAGTACGGAGTGGCCTCCTGCCGGACTGAGACTGCGCTGGGGAGCTGTCTGTCAGGGGTCCAATGTCCAGACCAGCTGAGGAAACACACACATATGTACACACACAGACACATACAAAACACACATTGAATAACAAACGTGTTAGCAAAGATACACACTAACAACTATGCAAGGTAGATGGACTTCAAAGAATACTGCAATCAATCTGTGATTCTGTGTTTATTGTATATAATGTAGATTAAAACATGTATCCTTCAGCAATTTTAATTAGAACTTTGTCTAGCTGATAAACTTTGAATCTCATTTGAATAAAATAAGGGGAATATCTGCATTGTGTGGAAATTAAATGAAGATGATAACGGTGCTAGCTTAGCAGGATTACTCATGAAGGCTATCCTTTGAGATTAATCTCTGAATCTCAACACAATCTCTACTATCCTCTCAACATCAGGACGACTGCTGCAAACTGAGCTACCAATACTTTTTATTTAATCAAATAAATACTGAGGGAATCTTAAGTATTTACTGAGAAAGAACAAAGGAAGCATAGTTGCTAAGCCATTCTCCACCAATCACAGAGCAGGGACGAGAGAGACTGAGACCTTCGGTGTCATCACTATATTGAAGGCCACTCACCAAGGCCTCTCATTCTCTCTAAATCGTTTGCCTCTAAATTGTTCATTTTCTGAGTTTGAATAGAGAGCCAGTCCTTGACCGATTGTTTCAGTGAGAATCTGAATCACTCTCACGTTTCTAAAGTCAGTTTGCCTTGAATGTCACAAACTGAACCAAAAACCAAACAAAGGATGGGGACACCTTTTATATGTGAGAGGCTATTGTTGACATGAGAGCATGCATGTAAAGATGAGCCCAAAGAAGCACTCTCACACCCCAATGTGCGGACGCATACACTCACACACACACGTCCCAACTTCCTAGAATCGAGCGATGAAGTCAGCCTAATTAAAAAGCTTGCCACAGAAACGGTAAATGAATGCGAATGTACTATTGCTACTAATGCCATGGAGCCCTTACCAAAAGGAGGAGGTGAGGTGTCAACCTGGAAATGGAAAAAATCAAGACCTACAGAAACAGAACCCAAATCAAGACACAATATGAGTGAATAAAACAGAGTGGAGACAGAGCAAGGAAACCAAACTGAAACCAAACAAAAACGCACAAAACACACCTGAAACAACGTCAAATAAAGATCAAACAAAACACAAGATGTCCAAAATAATTATGAAAAGTATGTGACAAGAGAAAGTGACATTTTGAAAAGACAGACGGCAAGACATCTCAGGCTAGCAGTAAACTCCTCCCACGATGACAGCCTCAGAGATCAGTGACATACCAGAGTCACCTGTCTGTTTCCCCAGCATTCCCAGGAGATCTGCATCCGTATTGAGAACCTCCGACAGATCCACTAGAGGTTCTTCAGAGGGCTCTGTGGATGAGAAGACAAGACAGTCAGGAACCACAGCATGGATCAATGGAAAAGAGTGCGTGTGTGTGAGCGTGCGAGCATGTGTGTGAGTGTCTGTGTCTCTATGTGTATCTGTGTAGTACATACGAGGTCCTGGTGGTCTGGTGGGTCTGGACGTGCCCGAGGTCACACTGAGGAGGGGGTACGAGGAGGGGTCCAGGAAGCTGGTGGTGGGTTGCTTCCTGTCCCTCTGGGGCCCGGCTCCAGCCCTTGCTTGGCCCTCCTCCATTAGGCCAGACTCCACCGCCTGTTGCCTGCTCTGCTTGCTCTTATCCAGCAGGTCCTTACCGAAGAACGCCTCCTAGACAACACAGCATGGGTCAATTCTCCATAGACACACCATACTTCAAGATAACTGACAACCTTTGATATCTCCCACCTTTTATCAAGAGGCACAGAAACATGATCCATCCCTTCTGTTTGTATTTATTCTTTTTTTATATGCTATGCAGAACAAAGTTGACAAGGAGACGCATTGAGGCAAACACTTCTGCTGCTTTTGCCAATAGTCGTGTCAGTGGACTCTCTCTCTCTACCAGTGTAGATGGATCTACGTAGCTATCTCCCCATCAGCAATGTCTTATCTCTCCAGCGGATGGACACATGACTGCTGAGCCAAACCACTGTGCTGGGACATTAAAAGCCTAGTTTACCATTTAAATCATTAATCCAATGTGCTCCTCCTCTGTGTTGGGTGTCGGGGCCCTTTAGGTTTTACTTGGTCTCTGGGCCTGGCCCTCCTGCTGTGGAGTACAGACCAGCAGTGACAGATGCCCATGGCTTAATGCACCTCCTCACATCTCATCTGTTTCGGGCCAACACAAGGTGACATAGAGCTCAGGGTTTGAGACGAGAGAGGAAGGGAGGGAGAGAGATAAATAGAGAGTGAGGGAGAGAGATAGATAGCGATAGAGAGAGACTGGGGAGAGAGAGAGAGAGAGAGAGAGGAACTCACGGCGCCCCCAACAGCTTCCCTCCCCAACCGCCTTCCCTCCCCAACCACCCCCACTCCCCAACAAATGGCACTAACCTTTCCTACTAGCACTGACTTTGCTGATTAATACTTGAGGGAAAATGTTCTTGATACGTTTGTGATATGTTGTCTCACCTAGCTATCTTAAGACGAATGCATTAATTGTAAGTCGCTTGGAATAAGACTGCTAAATAACAAAACATTTATGTAAACGTAATGCATCGATTCCCAACCCAAACCGAGGTCATTTGGAGAGGAAGAGTAGTAGAGGATGTAAAGCTACCCACTCAGGGTAACGCCTGTAGGCATTCTCTCCTACTTTAAGAAAGCACAAAGACGGGGCTGCCGTCTCCAATGGTCCATCTTTAAGTTGTTGCCAGGCAGTATGCCGAGTATTATCTGTATTCTCAGGCCTCCCATTGGGTGAGATAACTACTTTTTATGTAAATGCAACATGACGTTCCAGGCTGTCAGGGTGCTACTGCATCTATGAATGGTTGCCTCGATTTTTAAATACAGAAAATGGTTGACATTTGGATTGGCAGCTTATTCAGACAATTATTTATCTGCATATGGAGGATCCTAAGATGTTTTTTGCAGCAAGACAGCCTCTACTCCAAACACTTTGCCTACCAAATTGCTGTGTTGCCTGATTGTAACGTTATAATTATGAAAGGAAATCATGGCTGCACATATTCCCTCAGTTCTAAAAACAACAAGACATCTTCCAAATCACATAAACCCTGAGACAAATGTCGGAGTCATAATGTAGATGTGGGACTGACCTGCAGGTAGGTGGGAAAGGCCTCCTCTAGCTTGGTTTTCTTCTTCCTATAGCGTTTCTTAATCTTCTCTGGGGCCTCCAGCCCAGGGGGAGTCTGTTCCAAAGGGGTGTCAGGCAGCACCTCTCCCCAGCCTGCAGTAGGGGCAGAACATTTGGATCAGAATCTTGTCCTTAAAAAATATAGAATCTGTTTATTAGGTTTATGTATTCTACAAGAAAACAAAAATCACGAGCACCAATGATTAAAACAGGAGTCATTTTCCTATTTGTACAACAGAGGTAGAAATAGGATATTCAGGCAAAAGCATTTGAAGATGCATTGGACTTGGGTAGATGAGTTGTGTGAAAACTGACCCTCCTCCTTCCCTGTGGGGGGTTCAGAAACAGAGCCAGAGGAATCCTTCCTGCTCAGGGATCGTTTGGCCTTGCCTGGGCCCTGACCTGGACGGCTCCGCTGGCGCACCATGAAGCCACCGATGCCTGAGAAAAAGATGTTCAACAATGAACCAACACAACTAACAATCACTCCATACTCTCCAACTGTTCAGTGAAAAGCTTATAAACAAATTGGGGGAGATAAGATTGCTGGTTCTTAGTAAAATAAAATAATAAATATCCAAATTGTCATAGGGAACTTTTATTAGAATGCTACTGATCTCGGTTCAATTTGGAAATTGGTGTTGGGAGGAAAACGAACACGTGGGTCTTCTTCTTGGTGGTTTAATAAAGCACGGATCAATGCTTTTCACTAGATAAGGAAACATCTTTAATCCAGACTACAGAAAACACCATTTATAACCCCCGGAATGAGCCCTCTTTCTTTCTTTGCTTCCAAGGCCTTGTCTTGTCATCCCTGAGCTTGGCTAGCTGTGCGGCACGTACTGCACCATTTCACGCTCCAGAGGAGCTGTCTCCTCCAATCAGGTGCCCTACCCGGCCGGTACGGCTTCCTCTTCCTCTTCTTGCTGTCGTCGGCCCCCTTGGACTTGTCTTCTGCTGGCTCTCGCTCCGGGCTCGAGTCAGACTTCCCCTCGCAGTCCAGCGAGAGGTCCGTCTCTGCGAGTGAGTGAATGAGTGAGAGGTGATGAGCAGACAGACAAGGGGAAGTACCCAGCAGTCTGCAGACTGGACCAACAGACCCCCCCCCCCCGCCCCCAAGCAACAGCACCCAGGGTCAATTCAATTTCAACTCCAGTCATCTTCAAGAGATTAACCTAATTGAACTTCTGGAATTTTCCATTTTGGGAATTTACCTTATAATTAAGTGCACCCCCAACTCTAACCCACCACCTATTCGTCTGCTGTCAAGAGTCATGTGAATTTGAGAATGTGAAGGACTACTGCCATTTCAGAGGAAAGGTGCTTCTTAATCCAGGACTAGTGTTAATTTGTGTACAGGAAACTGGTCCATAGTGTTTTCTGACAAGCTTGTTGTATTTAAAGTCAGGCCCCTCTGGTTACATTCTCAAGACAAACAATGACAATGCCTAAACTGCATATGTTTTGTAAAAGGGGCCTTATTTATTGTTTTGTTTTTGCTGTATACTGAGCTGGGGGTAAGATCCATTAAACTATTGTGAAAAAAAATCTATAAAGTCAGGCACCTCTGTGGTCCTCCATGTCCTCGTCCCGGGAGTGTTCTGACAGCAGGTCCAGGGGGGCCTGCAGCACTGCCACACTATTCTGGTTGATGATCTTCAGCTTCAGCTTGGGCTTGGGTTTCCTACGCCGCGACGCAGGGGCCGACAGGCTCTGGAGCTGACACCGGCCCGACTCCGTCAGACACACACCGTCCTGAGTGTACGTCCTCGCCAAGTCTGAAAGGCACAAGCACACACACACACACACACACAACTCACACGGTTATGGTAATGTATGATGGCCCTAGATGAACTGGAATGAATGAATGTACTGGATTGTCCAAGTTGATTGAAAGTTGTTTTCAAGATATGTAACCTTTGCATCATATGATGCTGTGTTTGCATCATACAGGGATGATTTCTGTATATTGAAAGTTACAGATCTTGAAAACTTGATTGCTGACAAGCAAAATATGTTGGGTCTATGTCAACCATGCACTAATAAAACAAATACCAAAAGATAGTTTTTGGGTGGAGTTTTCCTTTAAGTTGAAGAGTTAAAAAGCCACTCTGAGATGAAGATATCTCTCAATCGACAATAAATATCTAGAAGAAATATCTAAAAACACAAAAGGCTTCTTCTTACCCATTTCTTTAGCCTTTGTGACAACTTGCGTCATAGCTGCCGGCTCAATGGAGTCTCTGGCCTTGGACACTAGTGCTGTTGATGCAGTGAAGAGGGACACAAAAGCCAATGATTAATTGGCTGCAGCCTGCAAGGCTCAGATAGTGTAGCAAGGTTTCAGAAGGCTATACTGTAGCTAGTAGTCCTTACCCTTGGAGGTCTTGTGGACACGGCACATGGTGCAGTCAAAGCTGCTGTCTGCTGCTTTCTCCACATCCTCTTCCGAATGGAGACCCTGGCAGGAACCATGGATCCATCTATGGGAGAGGAAGAAGAGGGAGAAGAGGTTGGGGTTACGACAGAGGGACAACGGGGTTGGGGTTAAGGGTACCATATAGGGGCAGGAAGAGAAGGGGGTTGGGGTTAATGGTACCATAAAGGGGCAGGAGGAGAAGGGGTTAAGGGTACCATGAAGGGGCAGGAGGAGAAGGGGGCTAAGGGTACCATAAAGTGGCAGGAGGAGAAGGGGTTGGGGTTAAGGGTACCATAAAGGGGCAGGAGAGGAAGGGGTTAAGGGTACCATGAAGGGGCAGGAGGAGAAGGGGTTGGGGTTAAGGGTACCATAAAGGGGCAGGAGGAGAAGGGGTTGAGGTTACGGGTACCATGAATGGGCAGGAGGAGAAGGGGGTTGATATTAAGGGTACCATAAAGGGGCAAGGTAAGAAGGGGTTGGGGTTAAGGGTACTATAAAGTGGCAGGAGGAGAAGGGGGTTAAGGGAACCATAAAGGGGCGGGAGGAGAAGGGGGCTAAGGGTACCATAAAGGGGCAGGAGGAGAAGGGGTTGGGATTAAGGGAACCATAAAGGGGCAGGAGGAGAAGGGGTTGGAGTTAAGGGTACCATAAAGCGGCAGGAGGAAAAGGGGGTTGGAGTTAAGGGTACCATAAAGGGGCACGGTAAGGAAGGGGTTGGGGTTAAGGGTACCATAAAGTGGCAGGAGGAGAAGGGGTTGGGGTTAAGGGTACCATAAAGGGGCAGGAGGAGAAGGGGTTGGGGTTAAGGGTACCATAAAGGGGCAGGAGGAGAAGGGGTTGGGGTTAAGGGTACCATGAATGGGCAGGAGGAGAAGGGGGTTAAGGGTACCATAAAGGGGCAGGAGAAGGGGGTTAAGGGTACCATGAAGGGGCAGGAGTGGAAGGGGGTTAAGGGTACCATAAAGGGGCAGGGGAGAAGGGGTTTGGGGTTAAGGGAACCATAAAGGGGCAGGAGGAGAAGGGGTTGGGGTTAAGGGTACCATAAAGGGGCAGGAGGAGAAGGGGGTTGGGGTTAAGGGTACCATGAATGGGCAGGAGGAGAAGGGGTTAAGGGTACCATAAAGGGGCAGGATGAGAAGGGGTTAAGGGTACCATAAAGGGGAAGGAGAAGGGGGTTAATGGTACCATAAAGGGGCAGGAGGAGAAGGGGTTAAGGGTACCATAAAGGGGCAGAAGGGGGTTGGGTTTAAGGGTACCATAAAGGGGCAGGAGGAGAAGGGGGTTAAGGGTACCATAAAGGGGCAGGGGAGGAAGGGGGGGTGGGGTTAAGGGTACCATGAATGGGCAGGAGGAGAAGGGGGTTAAGGGTACCATAAAGGGGCAGGAGGAGAAGGGGTTGGGGTTAAGGGTACCATGAATGGGCAGGAGGAGAAGGGGTTAAGGGTACCATAAAGGGGCAGGGGCGGAAGGGGTTGGGGTTAAGGGTACCATAAAGGGGCAGGAGGAGAAGGGGGTTAAGGGTACCATAAAGGGGCAGGAAGAGAAGGGGTTGGGGTTAAGGGTACCATGAATGGGCAGGAGGAGAAGGGGTTAAGGGTACCATAAAGGGGCAGGAGGAGAAGGGGGTTAAGGGTACCATGAAGGGGCAGGAGTGGAAGGGGGTTAAGGGTACCATAAAGGGGCAGGGGAGAAGGGGTTTGGGGTTAAGGGAACCATACAGGGGCAGGAGGAGAAGGGAGTTGGGGTTAAGGGTACCATAAAGAAGCCGGAGGAGAAGGGGGTTAAGGGTACCATGAAGGGGCAGGAGGAGAAGGGGGGTTAAGGGTACCATAAAGGGGCAGGAGGAGAAGGGGGTTAAGGGTACCATAAAGGGGCAGGGGATGAAGGGGGTTAAAGGTACCATAAAGGGGCAAGGGAGGAAGGGGTTGGGGTTAAGGGTACCATAAAGGGGCAGGGGAGGAAGGGGGTTGGGGTTAAGGGTACCATAAAGCGGCAGGAGGAGAAGGGGGTTATGGGTACCATAAAAGGGCAGGAGGAGGAGGAGGTTAAGGGAACCATAAAGGGGCAGGAGGAGAAGGGGGTTAAGGGTACCATAAAGGGGCAGGGGAGGAAGGGGCTTGAGGTTAAGGGTACCGTAAAGAAGCAGGAGGAGAAGGTGGTTAAGGGTACCATAAAGGGGCAGGCGCGGAAGGGGTTGGGGTTAAGGGTACCATAAAGGGGCAGGAGGAGAAGGGGGTTAAGGGTACCATAAAGGGGCAGGGGAGGAAGGGGGTGGGGTTAAGGGTACCATAAAGAAGCAGGAGGAGAAGGGGTTAAGGGTACCATAAAGGGGCAGGAGGAGAAGGGGTTAAGGGTACCATAAAGGGGCAGAAGGAGAAGGGGGTTAAGGGTACCATAAAGGGGCAGGAGGAGAAGGGGGTTAAGGGTACCATAAAGGGGCAGGGGAGGAAGGGGTTGGGGTTAAGGGTACCATAAAGTGGCAGGAGGAGAAGGGGTTATGGGTACCATGAAGGGGCAGGAGAAGCGGGTTGGGGTTAAGGGTACCATAAAGGGGCAGGAGGAGAAGGGGTTAAGGGTACCGTGAATGGGCAGGAGGAGAAGGGGTTGGGGTTAAGGGTACGATACAGGGGCAGGAGGAGCAGGGGGTTAAGGGTACCATGAAGGGGCAGGAGGAGAAGGGGGTTAAGAGTACCATAAAGGGGCAGGAGGAGAAGGGGTTAAGGGTACCATGAAGGGGCAGGCGGAGCAGGGGGTTAAGGGTACCATAAAGGGGCAGGGGAGGAAGGGGTTGGGGTTAAGGGTACCATAAAGGGGCAGGAGTAGAAGGGGTTAAGGGTACCATAAAGGGGCATGAGGAGAAGGGGGTTAAGGGAACCATAAAGGGGCAGGAGGAGAAGGAGGTTAAGGGAACCATAAAGGGGCAGGGGAGGAAGGAGGTTAAGGGAACCATAAAGGGGCAGGGGAGGAAGGGGTTAAGGGTACCATAAAGGGGCAGGAGGAGAAGGGGGTTAAGGGTACCATAAATGGGCAGGAGGAGAAGGGGAATAAGGGTACCATAAAGAAGCAGGAGGAGAAGCGGGTTAAGGGTACCATAAAGGGGCAGAAGGGGGTTGGGGTTAAGGGTACCATAAAGGGGCAGGAGGAGAAGGGGGTTAAGGGTACCATAAAGGGGCAGGG
Source organism: Oncorhynchus nerka (assembly GCF_034236695.1). Classification (NCBI taxonomy): domain Eukaryota; kingdom Metazoa; phylum Chordata; class Actinopteri; order Salmoniformes; family Salmonidae; genus Oncorhynchus; species Oncorhynchus nerka. The sequence continues at coordinate 24,800,696 of NC_088424.1, read as the reverse complement.
AGGAAGGGGTTGGGGTTAAGGGTGCCATAAAGGGGCAGGGCTAGAAGGGGGTTGGGTTTAAGGGTACCATAAAGGGGCAGGGGAGGAAGGGGTTGGGGTTAAGGGTACCATAAAGGGGCAGGAGGAGAAGGGGGTTAAGGGTACCATAAAGGGGCAGGGGAGGAAGGGGGTTGGGGATAAGGGTGCCATAAAGGGGCAGGGCTAGAAGGGGTTGGGTTTAAGGGTACCATAAAGGGGCAGGGGAGGAAGGGGGTTGGGGTTAAGGGTACCATAAAGGGGCTGTAAGTCTCTGATGTGACAGACTGCACTTCACATGAAATGGTGGTTAACATGTAAATAATATTATAATAATATAATTATAAAGACATTTGGCTGGTTGGGGAGGAGCAGGGGGCCCACCTGTCGCATTGGCGGCACTGCACCACAATCTCGCCCTCGCTGTAGTCCTGGAGACAGAAGGGGCACGTTGCCAGGCTGGCACAGGGGGCGCACTGGGTGTAATTATTCTGCCACTCACACCTCCGGCCTGGCGAGGTGGCACCACACTGGGTACAGGACACACACCTGCAGGAGGGCACAGGAGAGGGAGTGAGGACAGGTGTGAGTGAAGAGGTGAGTAGTACATTCAGGTGGTTGTACACTAAGTACAGGGCATTGAGAAATAACAACTCAATCATTCATGGAGGAAAAGGAAAGGTTTTTCTGTGTGAGGGGACGGCAAATAATCAAGTTTTGTTACTGGTACTTTGACTTTTCACTTACATCTACGAATATTGATGTTATACTATATAGAGAATAGGGGGCCATTTGGGACACAGGCATGTTATAATAATAGGAAGAGGTTGAGGGGGTGCACAGATGAGGCAGCAGGCAGCTACACACCATTTGCACTTCCAGCTGTCCTTGGGAACGTTCTGCAGCGGAGGGTCCAGGCAGTAGGTGTGGTAGCTGATGTCACAGTCGTCACACAGCAGCAGACGGCCCGGGTCGGTGGCCTGGCCGCACGCTTCACACACCGTACACTCCAGACAGCGCCAGCCTTTATTCAACACCACCTTGGTGATCTGGGATGAGGAGAGGACAGGATCAGATGGGTTGTGTGAGGATATTGGCAAAAGTCCACATTGCGTGCGCTTGTCTCAGTAAAACAGTCCTATAGTAATGGACATTGATATATCGCTGTCCAGCTGAGCTACACTAAAGAGTTTTGTTTGCAGTAATTGGCAGCATTAAGATAGAAGGATAGAAGCAACTTGAGCCAAACATCTGATTACAGAGTTAACATGGTCCGTTTAATCCAGTTGACACTCACACACACTGAATCAATCATATCCAGGTTAAAATCTTGGCTACACAATTCAAAGGATTTGAAATCAGTAGACAATTAACCCTGAGCCCAATCATAACTGGAGTTCCCATGTTTCCTGTTCTTATGTAGTATCAATCTTCATGAAGACCTCAGAGTGGCTCTGCCACTGTAAGGGACGGGGGCCTTACCTTGATGCCAACACAGAATGGGTGGTAGCACTGCCCACACTGGGCACAGGCCAGGAGACGACCCTCAGCACCCAGACCAAAACTCCCACACACCACACACATGTCCTGAGAGGGAAACAAATGGAGTTTACTTACATACAGTAATAGAGATTCAAAGTTCCACTGTACTAGGGTAAGAGGGAATAATTGAATAATTGTTAAAGGTACAGTGAATGTATAAATTGTGTACGAATACACATGCCCACCTGTTTCAATGTGAAACTGTCGTTGCTGGAGAATATGACCACAGTGTTGTGCATGGCATTCTCCTCTTCTTCCTTTACCTGGTATGGTGATTCCATGGAGGTCACCTGCATGTTATGAAGCATGATGCACACATTCACAGTCAGTATGGATTGAGTCCCTGTATGAGAAAAATTATCCTCTGATTTCTTACCAATAATACAGGGGTATAGCCTACATCTCCATATGGCTTAATTATAGGGCATGTCCTAACATGTGATTGTCTCACAGCACGTGAAGATGACAGCATCACAAGACAATGCCAAGATATCGCTATTGATTAGCATTAGACTGCGACACTAATGCTGTGTCAATACCCTTTGCTATTGAGTAACATGCCCATTGGGAGGATTGTGTTTTTATGTTGCAGTCTTTACAGCTAGAACATAATCTGGTCTGTTTACAATACACACCAGGGAACCTAGGACACTAATGGATAAGGGGTAAATAAAACAGTGCTTTGCCTACCAATTCATTGTAATGGATTAGTGTCAACTAAAGTGATCAGGTTGGTTGGTGTTGGTGACATAGCCTACCCCCGGGTTGACTGTGGGACTGGCGCCGTTCTTCCCCCTGGCTCGGCCCCGCCCTCCTCTGCCCGACAGCCCCGCCCCTCTGGGTCGCCTCCTCCCAGGGAAGCCTGACCCTCGACCCTGCAGACAGAGAGAAACACACACACACACACCTTAGTGCTCCTTCTAAACTAACACACACACAAAGAGAAAACACACACATACTCACACACAGCACACGGAGAGAAACGCACACAATTGCACAGGTCGCGCTCGGTCTCACACAGAAACACGCGCGTGTGTCCTGGCTTGCTAGACCTGAGCGATGAAGTCAGCTTAATTAAAAAGTCTGCCATAGAGAACCTTTCCTGCAGGCCACTGTGGAGCTGTGAGGCTGCTGGCATCTAGTGAGATAAGACTGTAAAACAGGAAGAACAGCTCGGTCTACTTCCACAGAGGTAATGACATTTCCCCTCCAGTGTTGTTTGCTTGGATGGTAGGTAGTAGAACGTTGCTAGTGCAAGCAAAGCCTACGCACAGATAAGAAATGGTTTGTTTTGCAAAAGTCCAAACCTAAAAAAATATTGGAATTGCACTTCATTCAAGCTACAAACCATAAATTGATGCAGGGGGAAAAGCAGTCATTTCAGATTCAGGAGAGAAGAAAATGTATTCAACTAGGACTACTCTACATTCTAGAACTGTTCAGAGCATAGTCTGTCCAGTGGTGACAACACAAAACCCATTTCATCAAATAAGCCCTGTTGACGTTCTGATCTTTCTTAGGCCTCTCTCTCTGCTGCAACATTCTGCGAGGCAGCCTTTCGAACACAAAAGAGTCCAGGCTCTCTGTCCAGGCTGTCGACAGAGGGCCTCTAATGTTATTCTGGCCATTTGAGCTCCATTATGCTGTCAACACATTTCCGGTGCTGGTGGCTGGTTGGGCCTAATCACGACTGTCAAACTGGGGTCTACTTTCCATGAATCTCCCCCACCACCCAAACCTCTCCCCCTTATCCCCCATTTAGCTCCAGACCAGTCCCTCCCAGCCCCCCAGCCATCTGACATCCTGATTGACACACAGTATGGTGCCATTTAACCTGCCCTGGACCCCTGCTAAGACCCAGCAATTACCACCTCACTTAGAGCTAGAGCTTGTGACGCTAATGTCACCATGGCGACATATTACAGTATCCACTTGGGCAGGCCCACACAGCCCACTTAATAAAATCCCCATCTCCACCCTGTCCCAAACTTACCCACAAATGTATAAATCAAACAAAACAACAAACAAACTAAGAAACAAAGGCAGATTAAACCTTCTGCCTTGGGCTGCAAACGTAGGCCAAGCTATAGCACCATGCTTTGGGTTAACGTTACATGTACAAAGCCTAGAAAGGGATTGTCTCTGGCAGATAAAAGTGAGGTATTCTGCCATTAAGGGGGAGTTGTATTAAGCTACTATAGGCTCACATCCACCATTCCCCAATTAGCCTCTCACTGTGAATTCACCAGTCTCTTCTCCTCTGGTGAAGCATTGATAGGTGAATGATGGATGATTAATGACGAAAGTTCATCATTAAGATAGTGACATCAATCATCACTCTGCCAGTGCACTTCACAAAGCCTAAGTGGTAAATAGGGCGCTGCCGTGGCATGGCCCTGTGGTGGTTCTGGTGGTCTCCAGAGAGAGAGCCATGGTTCTTTACCACTCGGATGCTCCACCCGGGGCTACCGCAGCCGGAGGAGAGCTGCCTGGTATTTGAGACGTCCCACCCCTCTGGCTGGTCTGGGGACCAGGAGGGAGAGCTCACACTGCTATGGGGGCTCCCATGCCATGCGCCCTAAGGTAAAGGTAGGGGGGGGGGGGTCGGGTTGGGGGTGAGAGAGTGGGAGAGGGAAGGAGGAGGGCGACAAAATGCAGCAACTTAAAAACCAAGCCAGCGATGGTGTAAACATAAGAGACAGTGATGTTAAAGATGCAGTGAGTTTAAAAAAAGGCTAGTGGCTGAAGAAGCTTGCTGGGACAATTCAACACACAAGTAAAAGCAGAGTTAATGATTCTGTTCTGATTTGGGGTGTAAAACCAGGATGATATGATGCACATGATGCTTTATATATTGAAGCCATGCCTAGAGATCTCTCATGCATATAAGTTGAGGCATGTTTGGAGGTAGATATTCAGACAGCATTTACATGGGTTAAGCAGAATTGTGTTAGTCCGCACAGCAACCTTGAGTTCACACAGCACAGCAGCATTCGCCAAGGTAACGGCACCGTGTAACAGCAGCAGGAGGAGGAGGAAGAGACCTCAGCATCCTCTTGCCATGACAACTCCGTGTCACTGCCTCACTCATACCACTGGCTTTTTGACAAAACAACGCCTGGTTACATCAGGCAGCACGACTGACAGAGCATGCCTCGAGACAGAAGCATGCTAGACTTGAAGACACTAAATCTGAATGTACACAATATTGCACTGTATTCAAATTTCCACATCAGATATCCTCCAGGCCTGAACTAACAAATGAGTCTAAGTCTACACCCACCGTTTATTTAAGAAATAGGATATATCTGGAGAGAAAAACACAGTGTTTCAAAGCTTAACTCTCCTCAGTCTCAGAATCATCCATAATATATCATAGCCATGGGTGTGATTAATATCCCAGTTCTAAGCACATAAGATTTGTCCCAACCCGCATACAGTGTCCCTGACTAGCGGCTTGATGAAAGTGGAATGTGCTTAACAAAACCCTAATGAAAGGTATTCAAGGGAGAATGCACAATACATGTACTAGGATTTCCATGGAGAGGGCACATTAGTTTAGGACAGGTGCAATTGAATTCTTGATGTTATACTGCAGTCTTGCATATAGGCTATATGGATCTATAAAAAGTAGTGTGCTAATACTGTGTATGTATGTTGGCAGTGTGTTCCTATAGGGCTGTGGGGCAGTGCGTATGTCTGTGTGTAGACAAAGTGAGAGAAAGTATGGTAGATTATGTAGAGGGGGTGGGGTAAAGTGTGTGAACGGTCTTGATGAGGGTGTTTGCATATGGCCTAAGGAATACAACTCTATAAGCATTCTCATTCTGCACAGTGTGACTTTTAGAGTCCAACAGACCAAGTGAAAACTGAGGGGAAAGGGTGAGAACGGCCTTGAACTCTGCTGATGATACAACAGACACAATGGTTCTCAACTGCCACCACTGGCAAGTTCTCCGGGTTAAGTGTTCTCTGCAGCAGCAACACTTGTTTTGTTCCTATTTCAAACCACTGAGTCAAGTCACCACTCTGGGGCAGGGCATTCAGAATGCTTCTCCACCTCTCATCATCAGATACGTACACTCACCCACACAATGACCAAACAGAGGATCAATGGCATGACACAGTTACTCTACGGTTTTCAACCCGGGATTATACATGCTTTTTGAAAATATAATAAATACAGACCTATGTAATACATAAATAAGTAATACATAATTAAATAAATAAGCAAATAAGAGATTCTAAAAGAGATTCTGTAGCTTTGGGATAACGCATGATTACCCTTGAAATACTAAGAATAACACACCCGCCACCCACCCAGCACTACCAATGTCTTACCTGCTTCACCCTGGGTCTGCCTGGGGAGAATTTCCTCTTGGAGATGGCTGGCTTGCCCATGCCAATCTTAGGGGTGAGTGGTATGAGGGTGGTGGAGGAGAAGCTGCTGCCGTTTTCCCCCAGGGTAGGGTGGGGGTGGTGGGGTCGGGGAGGCTGCCTGGGAGAGGGACCCCTGTTCCTAGGGGAGGAGTGGGTAGGGGAGGCAGCCATCTCTGCCAGTCTTTCCATAGATGTCTTGCAGGGCTTATCATTGATGGGGGGGCTGAGGTGGGAGAGGTTAAGCTTGCTCTCAGTCTCAGGTGTGGTGTCCATCTCTTCCGAGGCGCCGGCCACCGTCGAAACCCCATCAGTCAGAATCCCAGACATTTGTTTCTCCCTCCAAGCCTCCTTCGCTGCAGTCTCCAGACCTGAAGGACCTTCAACCTGTTCCACTTCTGAAGGCTCAGAGGCTGAGGCCTCCATGGGTTCTTCCTTGATGGTTACGGATGCAGTACTAGGTTCTTTGGTGGTGGTGGTGGTGGTGGTGGTGGGTGGGGTAAAGGCCTTAATGTCCTCTGTGCTGGGTCTGGGTTTGACCACCCTCTTTTCAGAAGAGGGTTCTGTGTTTGCTGACTTGGTCATTCCTGTTGTCATATCCTGTGGCTGCTCTGGCTCTGCTAGAGTCTGGGTTGGCAGATGTATGGGCTGCTCAGGCTCCTGCTTGTTCAACCTGGGAGACTCAGGACTCTCTTTTGAAGTGATCAGGGTCTCTGCTGCTGGTTGCATTTCTGAGAAAGTAAACAGAGATCACAACACAGGACACGTCAATATAATGTAATCATGGAAACCAATCAATGATAAACCAGAATGGATGCACAACACAGGCTAATTTTACACCAATATGTCAAGCAACAGAAGTTGCCTAAACTAAGCTGGTATAGGGCCTATTCAAAAATGACTACCAATTATTGTGAGGAAGTGGAAATAGAAGTACAGGAAGAACTATACATTGAAAGTAAAGCTAATATTTGGCTATAGTAATGGATTAAGGTGGTGGTGAGACCTACCTGTATGTAATTGGCTCCGGTCCTTGTTGACAGACACCTCAGTCTCTTGCTCCACCCCCTCAACAGCAGCAGCTTCCACCGACACACCTAGGAGAGAAGAAGGGAATGAGAGAAACCAAGCTGCCGTGCCGCCATCATCGACTGTTCATATGGCCAGACGCAGCCTGTTACATAACTACCGATTATCTGGGAAAGATTAGAGTCATAATTTTCATCTCAGGATATGAACATAATTAAACATTAATGGAATGAAAATGAAAAAGTGGGTGACAGAGAGAGAAAGAGCAAAGTCAGAGCGAGAGAGAGGCGCGAGAGAGGTGAAAGAGAGAAAGGTGAGAGTGAAATAAATAAATAAATATTAGAGGGGGCCAATACAGGTGGAAATATTATGATGCCCAGCAGGCTTATTGGCAGTGAAATGAGTCAGTTTATTAAACATTTTGTATTAAACCCTTTTTTCCTGCCAACTTCGTGATATCCAATTTCATTCCAATTACTATCTTGTCTCATTGCTGCAACTCCCCAACGTGTTCGGGAAAGGCGAAAGTTGAGTCTTGCGTCCTCCGAAACATTACCCGCCAAACCCCGATTCTTAACACCCACCAGCTTAACCCGGAAGCCAGACACACAAATGTGACGGAGGAAAAACTGTTTAATGGATGACTGATGACTCAGCTTGTAGGTGCTGACGGAAACATGGATCACCACAGACAACACCGCTACTCCTACTGCTCTCTCTTCGTCCGCCCACGTGCTCTCGCACACCCCGAGAGCTTCTGGTCAGCGGGGTGGTGGCACCGGGATCCTCATCTCTCCCAAGTGGTCATTCTCTCTTTCTCCCCTTACCCATCTGTCTATCGCCTCCTTTGAATTCCATGCTGTCACAGTTACCAGCCCTTTCAAGCTTAACATCCTTATCATTTATCGCCCTCCAGGTTCCCTCGGAGAGTTCATCAATGAGCTTGATGCCTTGATAAGCTCCTTTCCTGAGGACGGCTCACCTCTCACAGTTCTGGGCGACTTTAACCTCCCCACGTCTACCTTTGACTCATTCCTCTCTGCCTCCTTCTTTCCACTCCTCTCCTCTTTTGACCTCACCCTCTCACCTTCCCCCCCTACTCACAAGGCAGGCAATACGCTCGACCTCATCTTTACTAGATGCTGTTCCTCCACTAACCTCATTGCAACTCCCCTCCAAGTCTCCGACCACTACCTTGTATCCTTTTCCCTCTCGCTCTCATCCAACACTTCCCACACTGCCCCTACTCGGATGGTATCGCGCCGTCCCAACCTTCGCTCTCTCTCCCCGCTACTCTCTCCTCTTCCATCCTATCATCTCTTCCCTCTGCTCAAACCTTCTCCAACCTATCTCCTGATTCTGCCTCCTCAACCCTCCTCTCCTCCCTTTCTGCATCCTTTGACTCTCTATGTCCCCTATCCTCCAGGCTGGCTCGGTCCTCCCCTCCCGCTCCGTGGCTCGACGACTCATTGCGAGCTCACAGAACAGGGCTCCGGGCAGCCGAGCGGAAATGGAGGAAAACTCGCCTCCCTGCAGACCTGGCATCCTTTCACTCCCTCCTCTCTACATTTTCCTCCTCTGTCTCTGCTGCTAAAGCCACTTTCTACCACTCTAAATTCCAAGCATCTGCCTCTAACCCTAGGAAGCTCTTTGCCACCTTCTCCTCCCTCTTGAATCCTCCTCCCCTCTCCCCTCCTCTTCTCCTTTCCCCCTTCTGACGACCAGGTGGCGAATCGCATCTCTGCATGTCTGGCAGACATATCAGTGTGGATGACGGATCATCACCTCAAGCTGAACCTCGGCAAGACGGAGCTGCTCTTCCTCCCGGGGAAGGACTGCCCGTTCCATGATCTCGCCATCACGGTTGACAACTCCATTGTGTCCTCGTCCCAGAGCGCTAAGAACCTTGGCGTGATCCTGGACAACACCCTGTCGTTCTCAAATAACATCAAGGCGGTGGCCCGTTCCTGTAGGTTCATGCTCTACAACATCCGCAGAGTACGACCCTGCCTCACACAGGAAGCGGCGCAGGTCCTAATCCAGGCACTTGTCATCTCCCGTCTGGATTACTGCAACTCGCTGTTGGCTGGGCTCCCTGCCTGTGCCATTAAACCCCTACAACTCATCCAGAACGCCGCAGCCCGTCTGGTGTTCAACCTTCCCAAGTTCTCTCACGTCACCCCGCTCCTCCGCTCTCTCCACTGGCTTCCAGTTGAAGCTCGCATCCGCTACAAGACCATGGTGCTTGCCTACGGAGCTGTGAGGGGAACGGCACCTCACTACCTCCAGGCTCTGATCAGGCCCTACACCCAAACAAGGGCACTGCGTTCATCCACCTCTGGCCTGCTCGCCTCCCTACCACTGAGGAAGTACAGTTCCCGCTCAGCCCAGTCAAAACTGTTCGCTGCTCTGGCCCCCCAATGGTGGAACAAACTCCCTCACGACGCCAGGACAGCGGAGTCAATCACCACCTTCCGGAGACACCTGAAACCCCACCTCTTTAAGGAATACCTAGGATAGGATAAAGTAATCCTTCTCCCCCTCCCCCCTTAAAAGACCTAGATGCACTATTGTAAAGTGGCTGTTCCACTGGATGTCATAAGGTGAAAGCACCAATTTGTAAGTCGCTCTGGATAAGAGCGTCTGCTAAATGACTTAAATGTAAATGTAAATGTGCTCGGCCTGCCACACACAAAGAGTCGCTAGAGTGCGATGGGCCAAGTGTAGTCCCCCCTCCCGGCAAAACCCGGGCCAATTGTGTGCCGCCCTATGGGACTCCCGGTAACGGCCGGTTGTAACACAGCCTGGGATCAAATCCGGGTCCGAAGTGGTGCCTCAAGCACTGCGATGAAGTGTCTTAGACCGCTGCACCACTCGGGAGGCATGGAATGAGTCAGTTTTAACTGTGCATTATTTCAAATCACACCCTAAGTCCCAACAGCCAAAGTGGCATAGCTTTTGATTTGTAAATCCAAACCTAGCTAGCAGCCTTTCATTACAGTGGCTGTCCCTCACTCACACACTAAACCGAACCACTGAGACTTGCATATTTCCAGCCAAGTGCCCCACAAAGCAGTGGAGGCTACTGAGGGGAGGACGGTACATAATGATGGCTGGAATGGAGTCAATGGAATGGTATTAAACACATCAAACGTGGTTTCCATGTGATTGATACCATTCCATTGACTCCATTCCAGCCATCAATATGAGCCGTCCTCCCATCAGCAGCCTCCATTGCCACAAAGTAACCAAATAATCCATTACTAAATAATGAATCTGTCACGTAAAAATACCACATTTTCTCATGGCAAAGACATCAATCTAGGCCAACACTGGGCAGGAAGACTTTATTAACTCAATATTAGCGGAGGTTAATGGTCCTGAGCTACAGGCTATTAAACACTTCAGGTGAGCTACCGCACACTTCAAGTCAACTGTGGAGAACAGACCTTGTGGTGCACACACACAATGCAAGCAATTTTGTCCCAATCAAGCAACGTAGTATTCTATGGACTGTGTTGCAATAAAATTATTTGTCATTGCATTCTTGAACATTCTCCAGTAGCTCCTCACATCTATCCTGAGAATTCATGATGGAAACTTGGCACAATGAACTACAAACACTTTTCCCAACTTCCCATGTTGTTACTATTGTCCAAACGTAGGCCATGTGAGCATTTTTGCTGGCTGGGGAAGGGCTAGGAATAACCATGACAAACTGCTACATATCAGGGCTCTGAGCTAGAGTTGTCGCCAGGCCCGAAAATTCTAGCCCGGTCTTTCCCAACCCCGGTGAGCTTAAGCCTGAGCCCAAGCCTGGTCCGACACAGAAATGTAATGAGCACGAACCCGAAAAAAAATTCCTGATTTCTAGAAAACAGCATATTGATTTAAACTGGTGTTGAGAACAAGGCTTCAGAGGCTGGCAGCAGCGTAGACGAGGAAACAGCCCTAGTCTTAGAAAAGCGAGGAGACTGGAAAACTCACCTCAGGCCGAGTTATGATCAACTGAACAAAGAACATATTGGAATAAATTAGACTAATGCAATTGAAGGCATGTTTCAAATTGTTGTTTAAAAAACTCCCAAAGTCATATCCAATCTTTATAATCAATTTAAAGCAATAGCCATGTGTTGGAAACTTGATCATTTCAGCACCATTTGGATTGGGACAACGCCATCACGCTGCTCTGAGTCTAAGAAAAGCATTATTTTCACTGAATCTCCATTTGGCTATTTGGATACAATTTTTCTTAGGCTGGGAAAATGTTAGCTAAATTGAGGTGAGTGCTCATGATCATATTTAGTCTAGTTTGAGCTGAACTGATTAGCACATTTTGATAGCATATTAAGTAGCTTATCGGAAAATTTCATCCCAAACTATCTTTTGGTATTTGTTAAATTAATCCATTGTTGATATAGTCTCAAAATGTTTTGCATTTTGGCACTGACTTGTCTGATAATCAATTCATGTGATTTTGTTTCACTGTATCTCCATCTATATTTGGTTAATTGATCTCTGTCTGGGCAAGTGACGGTGGTAGTCCCTCCACATAGTAAAACGCCACTCACCGCCTGACCCACGACCACTGCACAATGCAGAGGACAGTAACACAGTGACCAAAATCAAACTCCTGTTGCAAATATTAGTTTTGTTTAATTCACTAATAATAAGGCTTGTGTCGATGAGCCCGCACATGCATGCAATAAGTTAGCTAGCTAGCTTGCCAAGTAGATAGCTATGTGACCTGTTAGCAAAGATTACAATAACTAACCTATTCACCTGTGGTGTTGCTAGCTAGCTATATCAGCTAAATTATGGGGTATAGGGTGTAGATTTGTGGGGGGAAATGTCCTTTTTATTTCATTTTCAATAAATTTGCTAAAATGTAGCTACTTAAGAATCTTCCTGCAAGTTTAAGGACCAAGAAAGCTGTAGATTAGTATGTGTTAGTGGTGCGTGGGTCAGCTGTTTGTTCCCCCACACCAGCCACAATTGCTAAATAACCCATCCGCAACCACCCGACAAAGTGAAAATCTGAGTTTGCAGAGCAAAGAGATTTAGGGACCGGAGAGAAAATGCAATAACAAAGAAATGATCAACTGGAAACATTTTTGGGTGTAAAATTTCCTCCGGTTGAAAGGAAATAGAAAGCTATGAAAATGACCCAACATGTTTCTGATAAAATGTCATATCAGGTTGGATGCATATTTTATGTGCTTGAAATCAGTGGCGGTCAGCGTAGGTGCACACAGGTCGAGAGACAAATTTGAGGTGACAGACAGCGACACATGGACGTATGATGTAATAAATGGATGTTTAAAAAATATTTTTCAACAGAATCAGCAGAATGAATACACCTCTGATCACGCGTAAACACACAGCCACGATGTATTCCTTCTCACATCCATGCGCTCTCCTCCGCTCACTTCTTCCCTTCGCTTGTGGACTTCAATGCTATACTAGATTCATTCTCTGATCCTTTGATTAGGTGGACAACATGTCAGTTAATGCTGCAAAGAAAAAGCCATATCTCAGACTGGCCAATAAAAATAAAAGACTAAAATGGGCAAAAGAACACAGACACTGGACAGAGGAACACTACCTAGAAGGCCAGCATCCCAAAAATTGCCTCTTCACTCTTGATGTTGAGACTATGTGCGATACCGATTAATCGGCTGATTTTTAAAATGTATTTGTAATAATGACAATTACAACAATACTGAATGAACACTTATTTTAACTTAATATAATACATCAATAAAATCAATTTAGCCTCAAATAAATAATGAAACATGTTCCATTTGGTTTAAATAATGCAAAAACAAAGTGTTGGATGAAAGTAAAAGTGCAATATGCTCAGAACATGAGAACATATAAAAGCTGGTGGTTCCTTTTAACAGTCTTCAATATTCCCAGGTAAGAAGTTTCAGGTTGTAATTATTATAGGAATTATAGGACTATTTCCCTCTATACCATTTGTATTTCATTAACCTTTGACTATTGGATGTTCTTATAGGCACTTTAGTATTGCCAGTGTAACAGTATAGCTTTACTTATTTTCCACCATCATTTGCAAATAAATTCATTAAAATTCATCCTACAATGTGATTTTCTGGATTTTTTTTCTCATTTTGTCTGTCATAGTTGAAGTGTACCTATGATGAAAATTACAGGCCTCTCATCTTTTTAAGTGGGAGAACTTGCACAATTGGTGGCTGACTAAATACTTTTTTTACCCCACTGTATGTCTGCCAGCTGTTTTGTGCATGCTATGAGAATGTGCCCTGGAATACCTTTGGGCCCTGCGGCCTTGCAGGTGTTGACCTGACTAAAGACCTTTCTCACTTCTGCCCCGGCGAGCGAGATCACCCAATCCTCTGGGTCGGTGACGGTTTCACACCCGGCACGATGTAGTTGTTGTCAAAGCGTGCATAAAATGCATTGAGTTTGTCTGGTAGAGAGCCATCGTTGGGCAGACTGTAGCCCCTGCCAAATGCGGCGGGCGTCAGAGCCTGTGTAGTATGATTTCACCTTATTCCAATATTGTCCTTTTGCTCATTTGATGTCTCTGAGGAGGAGACTTCTTTGTACTTATTCCTGTCCTCGGCCGTAGCCTCAGGGTTGTCTGCGTTAGCTCTGTGTGCAGTAGCCCTGTCCTTTAGTTTAGCGCCAACCTCTCTGATAATCCAGGGTTTTTGATTGGGGAAGCAGTGAACCCTCACCGTGGGGATAACGTCGCCAATACATTTTCTACTGAAGCCGGTGACGGAGGTGGTTAGCTGGTCAATGCTAGTTTGGTGGCATATGAAACACGCCAGGGTCCAACGTTTTTTTTTCTCACTGGCCAAAAATCTACTTGCCCAAATAGCATTTCTACTGGCCAGGACATGGTGTTGTTCTTAAATGCATTGGAGTCATGCAGAGCCTATAGGTTGGCATGCTCTCTCTATATATATTCAGCTATTAATAGGCTATGTTTGGTTAGGTATGTATGAAAAAGAAGTATAATATAATTTAGTAAGGCAAGTCATTACTCTTCTTTAGAATTGCATTGTATTCATATATTATTTCTTCTTCTTCTAAAGTATGTCATTATGAGAATATTTGAAAATAGGACACTGCTCCTTAAAGACAAATGTTCCAAAAGAGATCTTGACAATTTATTTAACTAGTAAGTCAGTTAAGAACAAATTCTTATTTACAATGACGGCCTACACCGGGCCAAACCCAGACGACGCTGGGCCAATTGTGCGCCTCCCTATGGGACTCCCAATCACAGCCGGATACGATTCAGCCTGGATTCGAACCAGGTACTGAAGTGACGCCTCTTGAACTGAGATGCAATGTCTTAGACCACTGCGCCCCTCGGGAGCTACAGCAGGCTAGCCAAGAACAATACTAAGTGTCTTTTTGTAGCTTTCATTTGCAGACAATCAACAGCAGCCAGCACATTGCTGTTCACTATTGAAGGTTAACTTTAATAAATACATTTCCCGAAAAATAAATAAGCTCAACGAGTAGATTGATGGGGGCTTATTTTTGCTCTGGAAGGCTTGCGTGTGTTGTGAAGGCATCACCTCATATACTGCTCGAGTTTTCCATAAATTGGGACTTGTGGGAGTGTGGTGGTGCTTGAATGAACGGCCAATCATATTACTCAAATACAAATAGCATGACATTTACAAGTGTAGTCTTCAATGGTAGACCAAGACAGAGCAGGTAAATGTTGAACTGGAATGCCAAAATGCTCAGGCCAGTGACTGACGAGATCCACTGGCTGGACACAACGTGATTGTTGGACTCTACACGCATTTTTATTTATTTATGAATGTGCCAGAAAAACAATAGGCTAAGTGAATTTATTTTCGATTCATCATTACCAGATTATATAGGACGTGCAAATTCATATTCTCTCCCTCCGTGTAAAGAAATGAGACTGCAACCACAGCCCACACAACACACACACCGGGTACAAAGAGGCGGAACAGAAAGCAGAATGTCAAAACCAGCAGTGTTTCCCTGTCATCGCTCACTTTGTGATTGACAGGCGCCTGTGCTATCAATAGATCTCTAGAAGATGCATATCGTTCATTCTAGTGGGAGAAAGCTCGGCAGACTTCTCTGACTAGCGAATTGAAAAGTAGCCTACTTAATTTATGTGGGAAAAGTACCCTGCTGAAAATGAGCAATTGGCTGTATAGCCGACAGCCGGCGCTTGTGGAAAACTCTGCTGTCTATCATTATAGTCATGATAAGCCTGCTGTTAGGTCTTAGTGGATGAGGAGGATCTGGACAGCTCATTTTAATAACTTTAATTAACATTATATTGGGTGGAAGGAATACAGAATACAGCATGATCGCACAATCAATCTTGCCTTGTGCTATGCCACAACTCACTTAGCATAACACGGCACCAAACAGACTAGGCCTGATAGGGAATTTGGGAGCACTGAATGTACAGTGGCTTGTGAAAGTAATCATTTCTCCTATTTTGTTGCCTTACAACCTGGAATTAAAATAGATTTTTATCATTTGATTTGCACATGCCTACCATTTTATTATTGTGAAATAAACATGAAATCAGACAAAAAAAATTGAAAACTTGAGCGTTCATAACTATTCACCCCCCCAAAGTCAATACTTTGTAGAGCCACCTTTTGCAGCAATTACAGCTGCAAGTCTCTTGGGGTATGTCTCTATAAGCTTGGTACATCTAGCCACTGGGATTTTTGCCCATTCTTCAAGGCAAAACTGCTCCAGCTCCTTCAAGTTGGATGGGTTCCGCTGGTGTACAGAAAACGTTAAGTCATACCACAGATTCTCAATTGGATTGAGTTCTGGGCTTTGACTAGGCCATTCCAAGACATTTAAATGTTTCCCCTTAAACCACCCGAGTGCTGCTTTGGCAGTATGCTTAGGGTCATTGTCCTGCTGGAAGGTGAACCTCCATCCCAGTCTCAAATCTCTGGAAGACTGAAACAGGTTTCCCACAAGAGTTTTCCTGTATTTAGCACCATACATCATTGCTTCAATTCTGACCAGTTTCCCAGTCCCTGCCAATGAAAAACATTCCCACAGCATGATGCTGCCACTACCATGCTTCACTGTGGGGATGGTGAGAGGTGTTGGGTTTGCGCCAGACATAGCGTTTTCCTCGATGGCCAAAAAGCTCAATCTTAGTCTCATCTGACCAGAGTACAGTGTTCATATATTTGGGGAGTCTCCCACATGCCTTTTGGTGAAACCAAACGTGTTTGCTTATTTTTTTCTTAAGCAATGTCTTTTTTCTGGCCACTCTTCCATAAAGCCCAGCTCTGTGGCGTGTACGACTTAAAGTGGTCCTATGGACAGATACTCCAATCTCCGCTATAGAGTTTTGCAGCTCCTTCAGGGTTATCTTTGGTCTCTTTGTTGCCTCTCTGATTAATGCCCTCCTTGACTTGTCCGTGAGTTTTGGTGGGCGGCCCTCTCTTGGCAGGTTTGTTGTTGTGCCATACTCTTTAAAAAATATATATATAATGGATTTAATGGTGCTCCGTGGGATGTTCAAAGTTTCAAATAACCCAACCCTGATTTGTACTTCACAACTTTGTCCCTGACCTGTTTGGAGAGCTCCTTGGTCTTCATGGTGCCCGCTTGCTTGGTGGTACAGACTCTGGGGCCTTTCAGAACAGGTGTATATATACTGAGATCATGTGACAGATCATGTGACACTTAGATTGCACACAGATGGACTTTATTTAACTAACTATGTGACTTCTGAAGGTAATTGATTGCACCAGATCTTATTTAGGGCTTCATAACAAAGGGGGTGAATACATACGAACCCCTTTTCCATTTTTATTATTTTAAATTTTTTGAAACAAGTCATTTTTTTTCATTTCACTTCACCAATTTGGACTATTTTGGGTTTGTCCATCACATGAAATCCAAATAAAAATCTATTTAAATTACAGGTTGTTATGCAACAAAATAGGAAAAACCCCAAGGGGAGGAACAATTTTGCAAGGCGCTGTATCCCTTCCAAATGTCAGGTGACCTAAGCGCTTCTAAATATGGAGTTGCAGGTTTGCCATATCTGTCATGTTTGCACAAATCTCTCCTATGTGAAAATCTTTATGGCAGTCACTTTACTTAAGGCCCTTGGAAATTACCTGCAAATCAAAGGGTGTTTGTTTGTGGACAGTGAATTGCATATGTGGATAGTGCATATCTAAATTCTAATGCAATAAATCGATTTACAAATACAAATCAAAAGGTGTTTGTTTGTGGATAGTGAATTAACTATACATTCATGTACATACTAGAGAATTTCACCTTGTCAGCTCGGGGAATCCAATCTTGCAACCTTACAGTTAACTAGTCCAACGCAATAACGACCTGCCTCTCTCTCGTTGCACTCGACAAGGAGACTGACTGCCTGTTACGCAAATGCAGTAAGCCAAGGTAAGTTGCTAGCTAGCATTAAACTTATCTTAAAAACAAAAAACAATCAATAATAATCACTAGTTAACTACACATGGTTGATGATATTACTAGATATTATCTAGCGTGTCCTGCGTTGCATATAATCTGACTAAGCATACAAGTATCTAAGTATCTGACTGAGCGGTGGTAGGCAAAAGCAGGCGCGTAAACATGAATTCAAACAGCACTCTTGTGCATTTTGCCAGCAGCTCTTCGTTGTGCGTCAAGCATTGCGCTGTTTATGACTTCAAGCCTATCAACTCCTGAGATGAGGCTGGTGTAACCGAGGTGAAATGGCTGGCTAGTTAGCGAGCGCTACTCGCTCTGAGCCTTGGCGTGGTTGTTTCCCTTGCTCTGCATGGGTAACGCTGCTTCGATGTGGTGGCTGTTGTCGTTGTGTTGCTGTTCGAGCCCAGGGAGGAGCGAGGAGAGGGACGGAAGCTATACTGTTACTCTGGCAATACTAAAGTGACTATAAGAACATCCAATAGTCAAAGGTTAATGAAATACAAATGGTATAGAGGGAAATAGTCCTATAATTTCTATAATAACTACAACCTAAAACTTCTTACCTGGGAATATTGAAGACTCATGTTAAAAGGAACCACCAGCTTTCATATGTTCTCATGTTCTGAGCAAGGAACTGAAACGTTAGGTTTCTTACATGGCACATATTGCACTTCTACTTTGTTTTTGCATTATTTAAACCAAATTGAACATTATTTACTTGAGGCTAAATTGATTTTATTGATGTATTATATTAAGTTAAAATAAGTGTTCATTCAGTATTGTTGTAATTGTCATTATTACATAATACATTAAAAAAAAATATAGAAAATAAAATAAAATAAAAAATAGGCCGATTAATCGGTATAGGCTTTTTTGGTCCTCCAATAATCGGTATCGGCGTTGAAAAATCATAATCGGTTGACCTCTAGTACATACTACCGCAATTGGGCCGACCAACCAGTGTTCCCGCACATTGGCTAACCGGGCTCTCTGCATTGTGTCCCACCCACCACCCGCCAACCCCTCTTTTACGCTACTGCTACTCTCTGTTCATCATATATGCATAGTCACTTTAACCATATCTACAAGTACATACTATCTCAATCAGCCTGACTAACCGGTGCCTGTATGCAGCCTTTCTACTGTTATAGCCTCGCTACTGTTATTTTTCACTGTCTTTTTACTGTTGTTTTATTTCTTTACTTCCCTATTGTTCACCTAATACCTTTTTTGCACTTAGAGCCTGTAAGTCAGCATTTCACTGTAAGGTGTTGTATTCGGCACACGTGACAAATACACTTTGATTTGGAATTGCATTTGTGTATAGTGATTTACATTTGTGGATAGTGATTTACATTTGTGGATTGGTGATTTACATTTGTGGATTGGTGATTTACATTTGTGGATTGGTGATTTACATTTGTGGATTGGTGATTTACATTTGTGGATTGGAGATTTACATTTGTGGATTGGTGATTTACATTTGTGGATTGGTGATTTACATTTGTGGATTGGTGATGTACATTTGTGGATTGGTGATTTAAATTTGTGGATTGGTGATTTAAATTTGTGGATAGTGATGTACATTTGCGGATTGGTGATTTACATTTCTGGTTTGGTGAATTACATTTCTGGATTGGTACTTATTTGTACAGATCATGATACACAAATACAAAATGCATGTTGTGTTCACACAATACATTTGGCACGATATTAATCCCATACAGTTTCTCTCTACATGTGTGAAACTGGAAGGGGCAGTGAGTGGAGTAGAGGATGTAGGGGCCAGATCGAGGACGCCTGACTTCAGAGCTAAAGCATCAAGTATAGTTTAGGGATATAACCCTTGGTGTCCAGCCTCTGGCCTCGAGGGAGGCCACACCCCTCCAATCAATAGAGAGATGAAAGGCTGGTAGACCAAGTGCCCTAGAAGTTCTTTACCATCACACAGGCCTAATCACCAGTCTCCCATCACACAGGCCTAATCACCAGTCTCCCATCACACAGGCCTAATCACCAGTCTCCCGTCACACAGGACTAATCACCAGTCTCCCGTCACACAGGACTAATCACCAGTCTCCCATCACACAGGACTAATCACCAGCCTCACATCACACAGGCCTAATCACCAGCCTCCCATCACACAGGCCTAATCACCAGCCTCACATCACACAGGCCTAATCACCAGCATCTCCCATCACACAGGACTAATCACCAGCCTCCCATCACACAGGACTAATCACCAGCCTCACATCACACAGGACTAATCACCAGCCTCACATCACACAGGCCTAATCACCAGCATCTCCCATCACACAGGACTAATCACCAGCCTCCCATCACACAGGCCTAATCACCAGCCTCCCATCACACAGGACTAATCACCAGCATCTCCCATCACACAGGACTAATCACCAGCCTCCCATCACACAGGCCTAATCACCAGCCTCCCATCACACAGGACTAATCACCAGCCTCCCATCACACAGGCCTAATCACCAGCATCTCCCATCACACAGGACTAATCACCAGCCTCACATCACACAGGCCTAATCACCAGCATCTCCCATCACACAGGACTAATCACCAGCCTCCCATCACACAGGCCTAATCACCAGCCTCCCATCACACAGGACTAATCACCAGCATCTCCCATCACACAGGACTAATCACCAGCCTCCCATCACACAGGCCTAATCACCAGCCTCCCATCACACAGGACTAATCACCAGCATCTCCCATCACACAGGACTAATCACCAGCCTCCCATCACACAGGCCTAATCACCAGCCTCCCATCACACAGGACTAATCACCAGCCTCCCATCACACAGGCCTAATCACCAGCCTCCCATCACAGCCAGCAGCATCATAAGAAAACAACACCACTGCTGCTTAGGACAAGAGCCCCCACACATAGAAATAGGATTTCAAAGTTGTTCGCTCCCTTTCCTGTCTGTGTTTCTGTGTGTCTGTGAACGCGAGAGTGTGTGGTAAAGAAAGGAGCAGGGGTGTTTTAAACAGCCACGAATGTCGAAGCACAGACCCGTCACTGTTTTACTGCCTGGATATTCGTAGGGCTGGGCAATATGTAGAATTCATTCAATTAATTACAATTTATGTTTTTATGAGCGTTTATGTCCGCTTCTCATATTGTCTTTTTGGTGTTGTTCGCTCCTTCTGTGCTGTGCACGTTCCCATTTACACCAGAGATCTGTATATAATGACGAGATGCTCCGCCCTAACAATGGGAGTTGTCCCAAAGGCAGGCCACAAGCTTAGCTTCAAAATAAGCTCATATGGCTTATTTTGGACAGATTTTGGCGAGAGTGAAACATCTCGCTTCGCCTCTTTCTCCCAAGCCCCTCCCCTACCAATTACAACAACAAAGATGAGAGATCACTTCTTCCTCTCTGACAAACGGTTTCAACTCGCTTATTTGCATTTGAGGTTTGGCCCAACAGAAGTCATTTGGACACCACAACACATGGAGACATTCTTTATTGTAATAGAGAAGTTAACCTTTCCAACCGTTTCAACTCTTCACATTTTGAGCAGAGCAGACACTACTAAAACGAATGAACATTCATTCTGAAAAATGAATGCTCAGTTTGTCGCACTCACAATACGATACCACATATGGCTACCAGCATTTTAGTCAAATAAAGATTGCTATACTATCTGTTTAGTGTGTGTTTTATAAAGCTGCAAGAACCATATAACAAGTACATAAGGAATTGGCAACTCATTCTGAGAAATAAGGTAGACCACTACATTTCAACATCTGAACAAAGTGGACAGGCTATCATGACGTTGGAGACAGACAGAAGGGTCTATTCATAACAATTCAACTGTTCTGCCTTGTTAGCAGAATTCAGAGACAGTGAAATTACACCTAGATCTAAATGAACTAAACTTGAAATATAAATATTAGCTGGCTACTCACTAGCACTTGGGCTTGTGCATGAGAGATGGTTTATGAGACCCGTGTTCATTTTCTAAAATGCCTGCTACATATACATTATGCATGGTTCTGGTTAAATCTGTAACAAAAAGCACATTTTTATAGACGGACCTGAAAGCCAGATCAGTGATTAAAAAAAGCTATTTTGATCATGATTAAAATCATGTAATTATTAGAGGGTCTTAAGGTTGTGGAAGGAATATATTCAGCATTGGTATAATTACACAAACTCTGAATTCATTACATTATTGCTGACTGTTTTAAATGCAGTGGATTTGACCTTTAACTGTATAACAAAGCTTATTTAGAGAAAACATATTTCTTTAAATCAAGATATATATTGTGAATCGCCCAGAAGTTTGGAGAGAAAAAAAATCAAGATATGAGTTTTAGGCCATATTGCCCAGCCCTAGTTATCCGTCATCATCAGCACTGCTCCCCTCCCTCCACCACAGATTCCTGATCTGTCTGCCTGTGTCTTGTCAGGTCTAGTCTAGACAGAGGGTGGACATCCAGGTTAGGTCCCATAGTAATACCCTGCAGCTCATTCACCTGCTAAAGCACTCTACCTCAGGCAGCCAAGCCCCACAAGCCTGAGTGGATATGTACTGCCCCTCCTAGGGTCTGTAGAGCAGGGTCACTCCGTTCAGGGTCACTCCTTTCATGCTAGAGACGTAGCCTGCATAGCTACTAGTACGTATGTGAGCAATAGGCTCTGTTGCCCATGGAAACTATTGAGAAGAGAAGCCTTGCTACGGTATAATAACAGAGGAGGAATATAGGCCAGGGGCGTGCTCAATAGAGAATATTTCTTAAAAGGGAGTGAAATAGGGAGGTTCTAACTAGAGGTCGACAGATTAATCGGCATGGCCTATTAATTAGGGCCGATTTCAAGTTCATAACAATCGGTAATCGGCCTTTCTGGACACTGATTATGGCTGATTACATTGCAATCCATGAGGAAACTGCGTGGCAGGCTGACCACCTGTTACGCGAGTGCAGCATCAAAAGGACCTTGTGGCTACAATGAGCCAAGATTAGTTGCTAGCTAGCATTAAACTTATCTTATAGAAAACAATCAATCTTAACATAATCTCTAGTTAACTACACATGGTTGATGATATTACAAGGTTAATTAGCTTGTCCTGCGTTGCAAATAATCAATGCGGTGCCTGTTAACCTTTTTTGACTAGGGGGCAGTATTTTCATTTTTGGAGAAAAAAACTTCCCGTAGTAAACGGGATATTTTGTCAGGACAAGATGCTAGAATATGCATATAATTGACAGCTTAGGATAGGATACACTCTAACGTTTCCAAAACTGTAAAAATATTGTCTGTGAGTATAACCGAACTGATGTTGCAGGCGAAAGCCTGAGAAAAATCCAATCCGGAAGTGCCTCATGTTGCGTTCCAATGCGTCCCTATTGAGCAGTGAATGGGCTATCAACCAGATTACTCTTTCTCCGTATTCCCGAAGGTGTCTACAGCATTGTGACGTAGTTTTACGCATTTATGTTGAAGAATACCTGTAGGTGGCTACATTGCGCAAGTGGTCACCTGATGCTCCCAGAGAGATTCTCGCGTAAAATACTCCAATCGGTCCTACTGAAAAACTGATTGTCCCGATGGATATATTTTCGAATAGATATTTGAAAAACACCTTGAGGATTGATTATAAACAACGTTTGCCATGTTTCTGTCCATATTATGGAGCTAATTTGGAATATTTTTCGCCGTTTTCGTGACTGCAATTTCCGGGCGATTTGTCAGCCAAACGTGAAGAACAAACGGAGCTATTTCGCCTACAAAAATTATCTTTTTGGAAGAAAGGAACATTTGCTATCTAACTGGGAGTCTCGTGAGTGAAAACATCCGAAGCTCATCAAAGGTAAACGATTTAATTTGATTGCTTTTCTGAAGTTACCTGCTGCTAGCTGGACAAAATGCTATGCTAGGCTATCGATAAACTTACACAAATGCTTGTCTTGCTTTGGCTGTAAAGCATATTTTGGAAAATCTGAGATGACAGGGTGATTAACAAAAGGCTAAGAAGCTGTATCTCAATATATTTCACTTGTGATTTTCATGAATAAGAATATTTTCTAATAATATTTATGTCTGTTGCGTTATGCTAATTAGTGTCAGATGATGACAACGGTCCCGTTCATGGGATGGGGTGTCACTAGAGGTTAATTTATCATTGAATCACAGCCTAATTCAACTTTGCCAAACAGGGGATGATTTAACAAAAGCGCATTCTAGAAAAAAAACACATTCGCTTCACAAATGTACCTAACCATAAACATCAATGCCTTTCTTAAAATCAATACACAGAAGTATATATTTTTAAACCTGCATATTTAGTTCAAATAAATACACGTTAGAAGGCAATATTAACAAGGGAAATTGTGTCACTTCTCTTGCGTTCAGTGCACGCAAAGTCAGGGTATATGCAACAGTTTGGTCCGCCTGGCTCATTAACGAACTGTGTTTCTTCCTAACAAAGACCGTAATTAATTTGCCAGAAGTGTACATAATTATGACATAACATTGAAGGTTGTGCAATGTAACAGCAATAT
This sequence comes from Oncorhynchus nerka, assembly GCF_034236695.1. NCBI lineage: Eukaryota > Metazoa > Chordata > Actinopteri > Salmoniformes > Salmonidae > Oncorhynchus > Oncorhynchus nerka. The sequence continues at coordinate 24,776,711 of NC_088424.1, read as the reverse complement.
TTAGACTTAGGGTTGCCACCCGTTAGATAAAATACGGAACGGTCCGTATTTCACTGAAAGAATAAACGTTTTGTTTTCGAAATGATAGTTTCTGGATTTGACCATATTAATGATTTAAGGCTCGTATTTCTGTGCGTTTATTATAATTAAGTCTATGATTTGATATTTGACAGAGCAGTCTGACTGAGTGGTGGTAGGCAGCAGCAGGCTCGTAAGCATTCATTCAAAAAGCACTTTACTGCGTTTGCGAGCAGCTCTTAGCAATGCTTGACCCAAAGCGCTGTTTATGACTTCAAGCCTATCAACTCCCGAGATTAGGCTGGCAATACTAAAGTGTCTATAAGAAAATCCAACAGTCAAAGATATACGAAATACAAATGGTATAGAAATAGTTGACGCGTCATAATTCCTATAATAACTAAAAACTAAAACTTCTTAACTGGGAATATTGAAGAACTGGGAATATTGAACCACCAGCTTTAATATGTTCTCATGTTCTGATTAAGGAACTTAAACGTTAGCTTTCTTACATGGCACATATTGCACTTTTACTTTCTTCTCCAACAATGTGTTTTTGCATTATTTAAACCAAATTGAACATGTTAATTATATATTTGAGACTAAATAGATTTTGTTTATGTATTATATTATGTTCAAATAAAAGGGTTCATTGTTTATTCAGTATTGATGTAATTCTCATTATTACAAATGTATATCAAAATCGTCAGATTAATTGGTATGGGCTTTATTTGGTCCTCCAATAATAGGTATAGAAAAATCATAATCGGTCGACCTCTATTTCTAACCTGTACTTCTAATTAACAGCACAGATTTTTGTTTTCCATTGCAAAACATTTTGCCACAGTGTGGTGTACTGTACCCTACTGAACACAAACCAGTAGGCAGGTGTTCTGTTCACCCAGGTCATGCTATGAAACAAGGACAGAGAGCAACAAGAAACTCCATCTCCTCAGGAGAACCAACGGAAGAATAGGCTACAAAGTGCTGCTTTTTCACAGCAAAATAATTACAAAGACAATTCTTTCATGGCTTTAATCTTGTGATAATGGAAGCCCATCTGGTTATTGAAGCCTTTAGAAACCAAGCCCCTGATAATGAATGGCTGTCAGTCTGATGTGAGCCATGGCAGAGAATAAGAGAGAGAGCAGACAGAGCAACGCTTCCCTCTGGTCTTCATCCAGACCAAACTGCCTTCATCTACACACAACAAGGGACTTATAACTTAATCAGTGATACTGCTGCTCGACCGTGGATGCTCAGAAAACCACACCTCTCTCCTTTTATACCACCTCTCAACAATCCTAAAGTAATAATCCAAGCCATGCGACAAACAAATCCCTCACGCTCTAGTGAGTCCACCTGCCAAACCGCTCTTAAGGGGGATACAGGAAAACAAACACATGGCTAACCTTGGTAACCATAATACACAGTAGACACAAATAACCCAGTCAGACAAAAGAGAGACTTACCAGGCTGCTGGTCTGATGTAGCCTGCTGTGGCTGCCTATCCTCAAGGGCGTTCTCACAGACAGTGTCGGTGGCTTGGACAGGCTCTGGTTCTGCATTTGTGGGCATTGGAACGGGTTGTAATTGCGTTTCTGGGTCGTTGTGCATTGGAGAAGGAGACCACAGTTGCTTAGCGCCAGGTTCTAGATCCGTGTGCGTTGGAACAACCGCTTCTGATTCTGTGTGCATCTGAATAGCAGCCTGTGGGCTCAGCTCTAGGCCTCCTGTGTCCATCTCCTCCGCCTCCTCCTCTGCCTGCAGTGGGGCCTGTTGTGGTGGTGATCCAGTAGGCCTGCAGCTTGAACACACATAGCCCTGGCTGGGCTGGATGTCTGCTTGGCCTGACGACTGGCGCTCGCACTCCAGGTGGAGCCATCTAGAAGCAGAGGACAGATGAAGATGTAGGACTCCACCACACATCAATGGAAAAAGACGATGCTAAAACAACTCCATGAGGAGTGAGGAGATTTACAACAGAATGAACAATGGACGTGCTCTCTGAGTGTCTACCTTTTACAGCTGTGGCAGGAGAGCAGGTCTTTTTGGTGCTCAGGGTCCAAGATACAGGCACATAGTGGACAGGTAAGGGCGGGGTCCTGATGTTGGACACAGCTATCACACAGCAGGCTTGTGTGGTGCCACTGACCGCTCGTCCTCGTACCACACTGGATACACACTCTGCAGTTCTGGAGTAGGAAAGAGATAGAAACACAACGGAAACTAGAGCAATGATTCTAAATCATATGGTTTTCATTCATCTCCAAGATGTTCAGATGAGGCTTCAGTCAGAACTAAAGTGCCTGGGCGTGAAGCAGCAAGTTCAAGAGTGGGGGAGAGAGGAGAGATGGAGAGGGTTGGCTGCTGCTTGTGTTGTGTGGACTGTGTTCCTGCCGTGCTGCTGACTCAGAGAGAGAGAGAGGGAGAAACGGAGTGAGTGTGAGGATGTTCCACCACCTGGCAGGTGCCTGGTTCCCACCCGCCACCACCGCTGCAGCTGATAGGATGTTAACCCACCACAACAGCAGCTGATTGGCAGACGAGACAGGCACTGTGCGCCACCTACCCCAACAGAGGAAGAGGGTAGAGGCCACAGGCAGGGGATGACGACGCATGCGGTTTGATTCTCCCACCGCACACCCACACCCATTAATACACACACACCAATACACACACCCACCAATACTGGGTCTGAGGCTAAAATGTACCCTTTAAAAGGGCTGCATGTGTGAGTCATTTCCTTACCACAGGAAGCACAGATACAACCACCAAAAAGGTCTCTCAACACGGGTAGCCTAGACGACAGCTGAATGTCTCAATGGGAACTGTGGGAGTTTTAAACCAACGTTCTTACAAATTGACACAGAAAATGAAGACAGACCTTTAGTCCACTTCACATACCATAGAAGAACAAACATCTCTATATGATGTAGTCATGCCATAGACCTACAACACAGCACACACACAACACAGCTTCCGTTACATCTCCCACCTGACACCTCCATCCGTTGGTAGGGATGTCGTCTATGGCCGGCTGCAGGCAGAAGGTGTGGTAGCCTTTGTCACACATGTCACACACCAACATCTTATCGTCCTCACCCGGGTTCCTACGCACAGGGAAAAGGAGAGGAGGTATGAATGAGATGTATTCTTTGACATAACAGGTGGACAGCATCAACATGGCTTTTCTTGGCTCTGTGGTCTATAGGCCCCTGTTGTGTTAAAAATGGTTGTGCCATTATCTACAAGAATATTGAGAAATCACACGGCAAAAGAGTCATTGTGTTATCCTCTCTGAAATGCAGATTAGGCTGTCAATTTATCGCAGACTCAGTTGCTACCAGTGACTGGTCTGGTTGAGGTCAAAGGCTAGAGAAGTGCCACACTCACAAACCAGAGGTAGCACAAACTAAATCGGCAACACACACATGACGGCAACACACACGCACACAACTCAATACAGGGTCAGGTATGTGGGTAGACGGATGGGGCAGTGGAAAGCTGACTCACTTGCAAGTCTGGCAGACCTTGCACTCGGGGCACTGCCAGCCGGCCCTCCTCAGCGGAGTCACAGCCATGTCCAGGCAGGACCCGTGGTAGTGCTGCCCACAGCTGGTACAGAAGAGCTGGTCAGGGAGCTCCCCGGGGCTGTCACAAAGTGCACAGATAGAGTCGTCTGGAACTAGAGGGAGGGGGAGAGCAGGAGAGGGGTGACAGAGCAGGAGAGGGGGAGAGAGCAGGAGAGGGGGAGAGCAGGAGATGGGTGAGAGAGCAGGAGAGGGGGAGAGAGCAGGAGAGGGGGAGAGAGCAGGAGAGAGGGGGGAGAGAGCAGGAGATGGGTGAGAGAGCAGGAGAGGGGGAGAGCAGGAGATGGGTGAGAGAGCAGTAGAGGGGGGAGAGCAGGAGATGGGTGAGAGCAGGAGAGGGGTGAGAGCAGGAGAGGGGTGAGAGCAGGAGAGGGGTGAGAGCAGGAGAGAGGGGGGAGCAGGAGAGGGGGAGAGCAGGAGAGGGGTGAGAGCAGGAGAGGAGTGAGAGCAGGAGAGGGGGAGAGAGCAGGAGAGGGGGAGAGTAGGAGAGGTGGGGAGAGCAGGAGAGGGGGAGAGCAGGAGAGGGGGAGAGCAGGAGAGGTGGAGAGCATGAGAGAGGGGGAGAGCAGGAGAGGGCGGAGAGCAGGAGGGGGCAGAGCAGGAGAGGGGGAGAGCAGGAGAGGGGGAGAGCAGGAGAGGGGGAGAGAGCAGAAGAGAGGGGGAGAGCAGTAGAGGGGTGAGAGAGCCAGAGAGGGGGAGAGCAGGAGAGGGGGGAGCAGGAGAGGGGTGAGAACAGTAGAGGGGTGAGAGAGCAGGAGAGGGGGAGAACAGTAGAGGGGTGAGAGAGCAGGAGAGAGGGGAGAGCAGGAGAGTGGTGAGAGAGCAGGAGAGGGGGAGAGCAGGAGAGGGGTGAGAGAGCAGGAGAGGGGTGAGAGAGCAGGAGAGGGGGAGAACAGTAGAGGGGTGAGAGAGCAGGAGAGAGGGGGAGAGCAGAAGAGTGGTGAGAGAGCAGGAGAAGGTGGAGAGCAGGAGAGGGGTGAGAGAGCAGGAGAGGGGAAGAGCAGGAGAGGGGTGAGAACAGTAGAGGGGTGAGAGAGCAGGAGAGAGGGGGAGAGCGGTGAGAGAGCAGGAGAAGGTGGAGAGCAGGAGAGGGGTGAGAGAGCAGGAGAGGGGGGAGCAGGAGAGGGGTGAGAGAGCAGGAGAGGGGGAGAGAGCAGGAGATGGGGGAGAGCAAGAGAGGGGTGAGAGAGCAGGAGAGGGGGAGAGCAGGAGAGGGGGAGAGAGCAGGAGAGGGGGAGAGCAGGAGATGGGGAGAGCAAGAGAGGGGTGAGAGAGCAAGAGAGGGGTGAGAGAGCAAGAGAGGGGTGAGAGAGCAGGAGAAGGGGGAGAGCAGGAGAGGGGGAGAGCAGGAGAAGGGTGAGAGAGCAGGAGAGGGAGGAGAGCAAGAGAGGGGTGAGAGAGCAGGAGAGGGGGAGAGCAGGAGAGGGGGAGAGCAGGAGAGGGGTGAGAGAGCAGGAGAGGGGGAGCAGGAGAGGGGTGAAAGAGCAAGAGAGGGGGAGAGAGAAGGAGAGGGGGAGAGCAGGAGAGGGGAGAGAGAGCAGGAGAGGGCGGGAGAGAGAAGGAGAGGGGGAAGAGCAGGAGAGGGGTGAGAGCAGTAGAGGGGGAGGGGAGAAAAAGGGACACATTTCAGATGGAATGTTTTTGGTTAAAGAATGGAGATTGTGAGTAGCTAATGTCTGGGCCCAGAGTTTATCCTGGTCCAGAAAAACTCTGGGTCCTACTTATGACAGCATTACTTTAAATGTTTCAACTGAAGATGTATATCTAATGCTGCTGGACTCACATCTGCTGATGGCCAGTTCTATGTGATCTGAACAGAGGAGGGAGAGACTCCTGATATCCTGAAAAGTCCCAGCCGCCCCCGCGCAGGGGTAATGGTACAGTCGAGCACATCCTTCAGCACAGCACTTGATGGAGGCTCCAAGGCGTTTACAGTATGCACAGTGCTAGAGAGAGAGGGGGATAAAGAGGAGTCAGACTAACAGTATGCACAGTGCTAGAGAGAGAGGGGGATAAAGAGGAGTCAGACTAACAGTATGCACAGTGCTAGAGAGAGGGGGGACAGAGAGGAGTCAGACTAACAGTATGCACAGTGCTAGAGAGAGGGGGGACAGAGAGGAGTCAGACTAACAGTATGCACAGTGCTAGAGAGAGAGGGGGATAAAGAGGAGTCAGACTAACAGTATGCACAGTGCTAGAGAGAGGGGGGACAGAGAGGAGTCAGACTAACAGTATGCACAGTGCTAGAGAGAGGGGGGACAGAGAGGAGTCAGACTAACAGTATGCACAGTGCTAGAGAGGGGGGACAGAGGGGAGTCAGACTAACAGTATGCACAGCGCTAGAGAGAGGGGGGACAGAGAGGAGTCAGACTAACAGTATGCACAGTGCTAGAGAGAGAGGGGGATAAAGAGGAGTCAGACTAACAGTATGCACAGTGCTAGAGAGAGAGGGGGATAAAGAGGAGTCAGACTAACAGTATGCACAGTGCTAGAGAGAGGGGGGACAGAGAGGAGTCAGACTAACAGTATGCACAGTGCTAGAGAGAGGGGGGACAGAGAGGAGTCAGACTAACAGTATGCACAGTGCTAGAGAGAGAGGGGGATAAAGAGGAGTCAGACTAACAGTATGCACAGTGCTAGAGAGAGGGGGGACAGAGAGGAGTCAGACTAACAGTATGCACAGTGCTAGAGAGAGGGGGGACAGAGAGGAGTCAGACTAACAGTATGCACAGTGCTAGAGAGGGGGGACAGAGGGGAGTCAGACTAACAGTATGCACAGCGCTAGAGAGAGGGGGGACAGAGAGGAGTCAGACTAACAGTATGCACAGTGCTAGAGAGGGGGGACAGAGAGGAAGGAGTCAGACTAACAGTATGCACAGTGCTAGAGAGGGGGGACAGAGAGGAGTCAGACTAACAGTATGCACAGTGCTAGAGAGAGGGGGGACAGAGAGGAGTCAGACTAACAGTATGCACAGTGCTAGAGAGGGGGGACAGAGAGGAGTCAGACTAACAGTATGCACAGTGCTAGAGAGGGGGGACAGAGAGGAGTCAGACTAACAGTATGCACAGTGCTAGAGAGAGGGGGACAGAGAGGAGTCAGACTAACAGTATGCACAGTGCTAGAGAGGGGGGGACAGAGAGGAGTCAGACTAACAGTATGCACAGTGCTAGAGGGGGGACAGAGAGGAGTCAGACTAACAGTATGCACAGTGCTAGAGAGGGGACAGAGAAGAGTCAGACTAACAGTACGCACAGTGCTAGAGAGGGGGACAGAGAGGAGTCAGACTAACAGTATGCACAGTGCTAGAGAGAGGGGGGACAGAGAGGAGTCAGACTAACAGTATGCACAGTGCTAGAGAGGGGGACAGAGAGGAGTCAGACTAACAGTATGCAGAGCGCTAGGGAGGGGGACAGAGAGGAGTCAGACTAACAGTATGCACAGCGCTAGAGAGGGGGACAGAGAGGAGTCAGACTAACAGTATGCACAGTGCTAGAGAGGGGGACAGAGAGGAGTCAGACTAACAGTATACACAGTGCTAGAGAGAGGGGGACAGAGAGGAGTCAGACTAACAGTATGCACAGTGCTAGAGAGGGGGACAGAGAGGAGTCAGACTAACAGTATACACAGTGCTAGAGAGAGGGGGACAGAGAGGAGTCAGACTAACAGTATCCACAGCGCTAGAGAGAGGGGGACAGAGAGGAGTCAGACTAACAGTATCCACAGTGCTAGAGAGAGGGGGACAGAGAGGAGTCAGACTAACAGTATGCACAGTGCTAGAGAGAGGGGGACAGAGAGGAGTCAGACTAACAGTATGCACAGCGCTAGAGAGGGGGACAGAGAGGAGTCAGACTAACAGTATACACAGTGCTAGAGAGAGGGGGACAGAGAGGAGTCAGACTAACAGTATGCACAGTGCTAGAGAGGGGGACAGAGAGGAGTCAGACTAACAGTATACACAGTGCTAGAGAGAGGGGGGACAGAGAGGAGTCAGACTAACAGTATGCACAGTGCTAGAGAGGGGGGACAGAGAGGAGTCAGACTAACAGTATGCACAGCGCTAGAGAGGGGGGACAGAGAGGAGTCAGACTAACAGTATCCACAGCGCTAGAGAGAGGGGGGACAGAGAGGAGTCAGACTAACAGTATGCACAGCGCTAGAGAGGGGGGACAGAGAGGAGTCAGACTAACAGTATGCACAGTGCTAGAGAGGGGGACAGAGAGGAGTCAGACTAACAGTATGCACAGCGCTAGAGAGGGGGACAGAGAGGAGTCAGACTAACAGTATCCACAGTGCTAGAGAGAGGGGGGACAGAGAGGAGTCAGACTAACAGTATGCACAGTGCTAGAGAGAGGGGGGACAGAGAGGAGTCAGACTAACAGTATGCACAGTGCTAGAGAGAGGGGGGACAGAGAGAGGAGTCAGTCAGCCAGTCAATCAATCAATCACATGCATTTATTTTACATCAGCACAAAGCGCTTTAAGTAACCTGGTCTAAACCGGGAGTCAGATTACAATTGATATAATAGGATAATCCAGACCCTTACCATACCTACAGACACAATATGAAAACCCTACTACAATGAGAAACATAAAAGGACAAAGAGTTTTAAAGTAAACTATTTTCTGCAGCAGAAAACATTGCTCATGCAAGTCTATGGTTCCCCTTTCTGTACACGTTTCCCTTGAAACGACCCATCCATTCTCTCAGTTCTTCTTGATCAAAAACTGAAATTCTGCTCTATTTGTCACACCATGATTAGCCCATTGATGTTCACACTTCTCTCCCAAAATGTCATATCACATGTATTGGTCTCTTCAGACTTTCCCAGGAGTTCCTCCCCAAACACAGTCCTGCCTCCTCTCCTTCATCTGCACTAACCTGAACCAACTGACCAGGTAAAAGTCTGCCTAATAATGAGCTTCCACCATATTGTTATCACTCCTCAACTCTTTTCTAACCAGAGCAGATGAAGGAAACAAGGAGGGCTGATGTTTTAATTCAGTTGAGAAGGGAGCTGCTGATTTGCTCATGGGGGTGACAAGGGGGGTGCCAGACATATGGTGTGCATCACAAATGGCACCCTATTCCCATTTAGTGCACTACTTTTGATCAGTGCCCTGGTCAAAAGTAGTGTACAATATAGGGGAAAGGGTGCTATTTGGGATGCTACCACCCATTCAGGGGTCTGTAACCACCCATTCAGGGGTCTGCAACCACCCATTCAGATGTCTGTAACCACCCATTCAGGGGTCTGTAACCACCCATTCAGAGGTCTGTAACCACCCATTCAGGGGTCTGCAACCACCCATTCAGGGGTCTGCAACCACCCATTCAGATGTCTGTAACCACCCATTCAGGGGTCTGTAACCACCCATTCAGGGGTTTGTAACCATCCATTCAGAGGTCTGTAACCACCCATTCAGGGGTCTCCAACCACCCATTCAGAGGTCTGTAACCACCCATTCAGGGGTCTGCAACCACCCATTCAGGGGTCTGCAACCACCCATTCAGGGGTCTGCATTCACCACCCATTCAGGGGTCTCCACCCAACCACCCATTCAGAGGTCTGTAACCACCCATTCAGGGGTCTGCAACCACCCATTCAGGGGTCTGCAACCACCCATTCAGAGGTCTGTAACCATCCATTCAGAGGTCTGTAACCACCCATTCAGGGGTCTGCAACCACCCATTCAGAGTTCTGTAACCACCCATTCAGAGTTCTGTAACCACCCATTCAGGGGTCTGCAACCACCCACTCAGAGGTTTGTAACCACCCATTCAGAGGTCTGTAACCACCCATTCAGGGGTTTGTAACCATCCATTCAGGGGTCTCCAACCTCCCATTCAGGGGTCTGTAACCACCCATTCAGAGGTCTGTAACCACCCATTCAGGGGTCTCCAACCACCCATTCAGGGGTCTGTAACCACCCATTCAGAGGTCTGTAACCACCCATTCAGAGGTCTGTAACCACCCATTCAGGGGTCTGTAACCACCCATTCAGGGGTCTGCAACCATCCATTCAGGGGTCTCCAACCACCCATTCAGGGGTCTGTAACCACCCATTCAGAGGTCTGTAACCACCCATTCAGAGGTCTGTAACCACCCATTCAGGGGTCTGTAACCACCCATTCAGGGGTCTGCAACCACCCATTCAGGGGTCTGCAACCACCCATTCAGGGGTCTGCAACCACCCATTCAGAGGTCTGTAACCACCCATTCAGGGGTCTGCAACCACCCATTCAGGGGTCTGCAACCACCCATTCAGAGGTCTGTAACCATCCATTCAGAGGTCTGTAACCACCCATTCAGGGGTCTGCAACCACCCATTCAGAGTTCTGTAACCACCCATTCAGAGTTCTGTAACCACCCATTCAGGGGTCTGCAACCACCCACTCAGAGGTTTGTAACCACCCATTCAGAGGTCTGTAACCACCCATTCAGGGGTTTGTAACCATCCATTCAGGGGTCTCCAACCTCCCATTCAGGGGTCTGTAACCACCCATTCAGAGGTCTGTAACCACCCATTCAGGGGTCTCCAACCACCCATTCAGGGGTCTGTAACCACCCATTCAGAGGTCTGTAACCACCCATTCAGGGGTCTGTAACCACCCATTCAGGGGTCTGTAACCACCCATTCAGGGGTCTGCAACCATCCATTCAGGGGTCTCCAACCACCCATTCAGGGGTCTGTAACCATCCATTCAGAGGTCTGTAACCACCCATTCAGAGGTCTGTAACCACCCATTCAGGGGTCTGTAACCACCCATTCAGGGGTCTGCAACCACCCATTCAGAGGTCTGTAACCACCCATTCAGGGGTCTGCAACCACCCATTCAGGGGTCTGCAACCACCCATTCAGAGGTCTGTAACCACCCATTCAGGGGTCTGCAACCACCCATTCAGGGGTCTGCAACCACCCATTCAGAGGTCTGTAACCATCCATTCAGAGATCTGTAACCACCCATTCAGGGGTCTGCAACCACCCATTCAGAGTTCTGTAACCACCCATTCAGAGTTCTGTAACCACCCATTCAGGGGTCTGCAACCACCCACTCAGAGGTTTGTAACCACCCATTCAGAGGTCTGTAACCACCCATTCAGGGGTTTGTAACCATCCATTCAGGGGTCTCCAACCTCCCATTCAGGGGTCTGTAACCACCCATTCAGAGGTCTGTAACCACCCATTCAGGGGTCTCCAACCACCCATTCAGGGGTCTGTAACCACCCATTCAGAGGTCTGTAACCACCCATTCAGGGGTCTGTAACCACCCATTCAGGGGTCTGTAACCACCCATTCAGGGGTCTGCAACCATCCATTCAGGGGTCTCCAACCACCCATTCAGGGGTCTGTAACCACCCATTCAGAGGTCTGTAACCACCCATTCAGGGGTCTGTAACCACCCATTCAGGGGTCTCCAACCACCCATTCAGAGGTCTGTAACCACCCATTCAGGGGTCTGTAACCACCCATTCAGGGGTCTCCAACCACCCATTCAGGGGTCTGTAACCACCCATTCAGAGGTCTGTAACCACCCATTCAGGGGTTTGTAACCATCCATTCAGGGGTCTCCAACCACCCATTCAGGGGTCTGTAACCACCCATTCAGGGGTCTGTGAGCTGTGTTGGTGCTAATGCTACAGTAGACACTGTGGTAAGCCCCCATGAATCTATACAGCCTTCACTGTTGAGTGGCGTGGCCTTTTCCTTTTCACAGCTGAGAGAGGAGAGAGCAGCACTGACAGAGACCATCTTTACCAGCCTTCCTGATCATCTCTCTCTCGTCTCTCTCTCTCCTTTCCCTCTCTCGCTCCACCTTCTCACCCCCCTCTCTCTCCTCGCCATTGCGTTTTGTCTCTCCTCTCCCTATCTCTAGCCCTCTCCCCCTTCTCCATTCACTCTCCCCTTCCCTCTCACTCACTCTCTCTCACTCCCCCTCCCTCTCTCACTCCCCTCCCCTCTCTCCCTTTTCTCGCTCATCTCTTTTCACTCTCCCCCTTTGCGCTCTCCCCTTCTCTCACTCCCTCTTCTTGCTCCTCTTCCCATCCCATTCTCTTCTCTCCCTCCACTTCCTTCTTTCTCCCTAGCCCTCCCTCTCTCGCCCCATCTCTCGCCCCTTCTCTCTCCCCCCTCTCCCTCTCTCTCGCTCCTCTCTCTCGCTCCTTCTTCACCCTTCTCGCTCCCTCTTCCTCTTCTCTTCACCCTTCCCTTCTTCGCTCCCTCTTCACCCTTCACCCTTCTCGCTCCCTCTCACCCCTCTTCACCCTTCTCGCTCCCTCTTCACCCTTCTCGCTCCCTCTTCACCCTTCGCTCCCTCTTCACCCTTCTCGCTCCCTCTTCACCCTTCTCGCTCCCTCTTCTCCCTTCACTCCCTCTTCACCCTTCTCGCTCCCTCTTCACCCTTCTCGCTCCCTCTTCACCCTTCTCGCTCCCTCTTCTCCCTTCACTCCCTCCTCTACTCTCCCTCCCTCCCCCTTCAAGTGTTTTGTCCAAATACTGGTGGAGTCACCGAATAAAAGAATGGACGACCTGACCAGAGAGGACCATGACCAGAAGAACAGTTTGCAGTTGTCCCAGGATCTGCTCAATGAGTTGAAACAGGAGAATGGAAAGATGACAACAATCTGTAAGTCATTGAGTGAGGACATTAGTTCTGTGTGTGAATCCATGATTCAACAATGACAGAGAAATCCGTTTATATCGAGGGACAATCAAGGTGAACAAGGTTGTGGACAGGATTGCAGAATCTCCATGATACCTGGACTGAGTATGAGGAGAAACAGAGGGAAATGATCTTGGAGAAATTGAAGATACACCACAGGAAGATTGAGGTGGAGTGTGCCTACAGAACTGGAAAACCCACCACCAGCCCAGGTGTGGTCAAGTTACTGAGATTCAAGGACAAGCTCACTGTTCTGGAACGAGCCAAGAACTTGAAACGAACGTACAGTTGAAGTCGGAAGTTTACATACACTGAGGTTGGAGTCATTAAAACTCGTTTTTCAACCACTACACAAATTCCTTGTTGACAAACTGTAGTTTTGGCAAGTTGGTTAGGACATCTACTTTGTGCATGACACAAGTAAATTTTCCAACAATTGTATAAAGAAAGATTATTTCACTTATAACTCACTGGGTCCAGTGGGTCAGAAGTTTACATACACTACGTTGACTGTGCCTTTAAACAGCTTGGAAAATGCCAAAAAATTATGTCATGGCTTTCGAAGCTTCCGATAGGCTAATTGACATCATTTGAGTCAATTGGAGGTGTACCTGTGGATGTATTTCAAGGCCTACCTTCAAACTCAGTGCCCCTTTACTTGACATCATGGGAAAATCTAAAGAAATAAGCCAAAACCTCAGAAGACAAATTGTAGACCTCCACAAGTCTGGTTCATCCTTGGGAGCAATTTCCAAACGCCTGAAGGTACCACATTCTTCTGTACAAACAATAGTACGCAGTATAAACACCATGGGACCACGCAGCCGTCATACCACTCAGGAAGGAGACGCGTTTTGTCTCCTAGAGATGAACGTACTTTGGTGCGTAAAGTGCAAATCAATCCCAGAACAACAGCAAAGGACCTTGTGAAAATGCTGGAGGAAACAGGTACAAAAGTATTTATATCCACAGTAAAACGAGTCCTATATCGACATAACCTGAAAGGCCGCTCAGCAAGGAAGAAGCCACTGCTCCAGAACCGCCATAAAAAGCCAGACTACGGTTTGCAACTGCACATGGAGACAAAGATCGTAATGTTTTGAGAATGTTCTCCGGTCTGATGAAACAAAAATAGAACTGTAAGGCCATAATGACCATCTTTATGTTTGGAGGGAAAAGGGGGAGGCTTGCAAGACAAAGAACACCATCCCAACCGTGAAGCACGGGGGTGGCAGAATCATGTTGTGGGGGTGCTTTGCTGCAGGAGGGATGGTGCACTTCACAAAATAGATGGCATCATGAAGCAGAAAATGTATGTGGATATATTGAAGCGACATCTCAAGACATCAGTCAGGAAGTTAAAGCTTGGTCGCAAATGGGTCTCCCAAATGGACAATGACCCTCAGCACACTTCCAAAGTGTTGTGGCAAAATAGCTTAAGGACAAAAAAGTCAAGGTATTGGAGTGGCCCTGACCTCAATCCTATAGAAAATTAGTGGGCAGAACAGAAAAAGTGTGTGCGAGCAAGGAGGCCTACAAACCTGACTCAGTTACACCAGCTCTGTCTGGAGGAATGGGCCAAAATTCACCCACCTTATTGTGGGAAGCTTGTGGAAGGCTACCCGAAACGTTTGACCCAAGTTAAACAATTTAAAGGCAATGCTACCAAATACTCATTGAGTGTATGTAAACTTCTGACCCACTGGGAAAATGATGAAAGAAATAAAAGCTGAAATAAAAAATTCTCTCTACTATTATTCTGACATTTCACATTCTTAAAATAAAGTGGTGATCCTAACTGACCCAAAACAGGGAATCTTTACTAGGATTAAATGTCAGAAATTGTGAAAAACTGAGTTTAAATGTATTTGGCTAAGGTGTATGTAAACTTCAGACTTCAACTGTATATCTTCCTCAACCAGGACTATCCTGAAGCTGTGAGCCAGAAGAGGAAAGAACTGATCCCAGCCATGAAAGCTGCTAGAGCGCGTGGGGACATTGCTTACATCCACTATGACAGGCTCATTGTCCACCCCCCCCTCCCAGAAGCCTGGTAGGGATGAGAGCCAAGCCTATGGGTTTGTAGCTTCAGACCCGCAGCACGCACATGCACACACACCAATTTATTAATGGACTGCTGAATGTATATTTCTTTCTCTTGCTTTGTCTGCTCTTTTCAGTGTTATGTCTGTCTCTGATAAGCTACCCAGGAAAGGCCTGAAAATAGCGCACATTAATATATGTATCCTTAGAAATAAAATTCATGAAATCAATAACTTGCTGCATCAGATAACATTCACATATTAGCCATGTATGTGACCAATACAATTTGATTTGATATAACACCTATAGAAGAGACAGAAATGCTTATAAGGGGAGGTGTTGCTGTATATATTCAGAGCCATATCCCTGTAATGCTTATGGGGGAGGTGTTGCTATATATATTCAGAGCCATATCCCTGTAATGCTTATGGGGGAGGTGTTGCTGTATATATTCAGAGCCATATCCCTGTAATGCTTATGGGGGAGGTGTTGCTGTTTATATTCAGAGCCATATCCCTGTAATGCTTATGGGGAGGTGTTGCTGTTTATATTCAGAGCCATATCCCTGTAATGCTTATGGGGAGGTGTTGCTGTTTATATTCAGAGCCATATCCCTGTAATGCTTATGGGGGAGGTGTTGCTGTTTATATTCAGAGCCATATCCCTGTAATGCTTATGGGGAGGTGTTGCTGTTTATATTCAGAGCCATATCCCTGTAATGCTTATGGGGAGGTGTTGCTGTTTATATTCAGAGCCATATCCCTGTAATGCTTATGGGGAGGTGTTGCTGTTTATATTCAGAGCCATATCCCTGTAATGCTTATGGGGAGGTGTTGCTGTTTATATTCAGAGCCATATCCCTGTAATGCTTATGGGGGAGGTGTTGCTGTTTATATTCAGAGCCATATCCCTGTAATGCTTATGGGGAGGTGTTGCTGTATATATTCAGAGCCATATCCCTGTAATGCTTATGGGGAGGTGTTGCTGTATATATTCAGAGCCATATCCCTGTAATGCTGAGAGAAGATCTTATGTCAAGTGTTATTGAAGTGTTGTGGTTGCAGGTTCACCTGGCACATGTAAAGCCTTTTCTTTTCGGATGTTGATATATTTTATTTATTATTTTTTAATTTGACCTTTATTTAACTAGGCAAGTCAGTTAAGAACAAATTATTATTTTCAATGACGGCCTAGGAACAGTGGGTTAACTGCCTTGTTCAGGGGCAGAACGACAGATTTTTACCTTGTCAGCTCGGGGATTCGATCTTGCAACCTTTCGGTTACTAGTCCAACGCTCTAACCACTCGGCTACTTGCCGCCCCGGTCAAAAGTTTGGACACACCTACTCATTCAAGGGTTTTTCTTTCTTTTTACTATATTCTACATTGTACAATAATAGTGAAGACATCAAAACTATGAAAAACACATGGAATAATGTAGCACCCAAAAAAAGTGTTCAACAAATCTAAATATAATTTATATGTAAGATTCTTCAAATAGCCACCCTTTGCCTTGACGACAGCTTTGCACACTGTTTGGCATTCTCTCAACCAGCTTCATGAGGTAGTTACCAGGAATGCATTTCAATTAACAAGTGTGCCTTCTTAAAAGTTCATTTGTGGAATTTCTTTCATTCTTAATGTGTTTGAGCCAATCAGTTGTGTTGTGACAAGGTGGGGGGAGTATACAGAAGATAGCCCTATTGTGGGAATTGCTTCATATGTAGCCATATATGTTCCATGCGTGGGAACTGGTTCAAGACTGTTGGAAAATCATTCCAGGTGAAGCTGGTTGAGAGAATACCAAGTGCGTGCAAAGAATTTCAAATATAAAATATAACACTTTTTTGGTTACTACAAGATTCCATGTGTTATTTCACAGTTTTGATGTCTTCACTATTATTCTACAAAGTAGAAAATAGTAAAAATAAAGAAATGTGTTCTAAAACTTTTGACCGGTAGTGTAGGCCACCAAGTAATAACAGTCAATATCTAAACAATATGTGTGAAATGCTTGACAGTGTATGTGAAGTAAAAAGAGAGGTCTACTTTCATGGGGAATCTTGACTGGTTTTCATCAAGCTGTCCGCTCAAGAGGAAGCTTCTTACTGTAACCAGTGCCTGTAATCTGGTTCAGGTTATCAATCAACCTACCAGGGTCTTTACAAACACAACAGGAACAGGATCATCCATATGAATCGATCACATTTTTACTAATGCTGTAGAACTTTGTTCTAAAGCTATATCCGTACCCATTGGATGCAGTGATCACAATATAGTGGCTAGATCCAGGAAAGGCAAAGTTCCAACAGCTGGGCCTAAAATAGTGTATAAGAGATCATACAAAAGATTTTGCTGTGACTCCTATGTGGATGATGTTAAAATATTTGTTAGTCTGATGTGATTAATGAGGAGCATCCAGACGCTGCTCTTGATGAATTTAAGAAATTGCTTCTTCCAATTATTGATAAACATGCACCTGTTAAGAAACTGACAGTTAAGGCTCCATGGATTGATGAGGAATTGATCAACTGAATGGTTGAAAGAGATGAGGCAAAAGGAGTGGCTGCGCATCTGACTGGCTGACTTACTGCAAATTAGGAGATGTGACTAAACTCAACAAAAATAAGAAGAAACTGTATTATGAAGCCAAGATCAATGATATAAAGATTGATGGGACAAAAACTTGAGTAATTTAAATGAAATTATGGGCACAAAGACAAATTCCATCGAATCAGATGGCTTATTTATCACAAAACAATTTGATGTTGCCAATTATTTTAATGATTACTTCATTGACAAAGTGGGCAACCAAAAAAAAATCAAGAAACATACAGTATTATATAGAGCAATTATTGCATGGAACTCCATTCCATCGCATATTGCTCAAATGAACAGCAAACCTAAAAAAAATCAGAAAAGCAACACCTAACGGCACGACACCTAACGGCACGACACCTAACGGCACAAAACCAAACGGCACAAAACCAAACGGCACAAAACCAAACGGCACGACACCTAACTGCACTACACCTAACTGCACGACACCTAACTGCACAACACCTAACTGCACAACACCTAACTGCACGACACCTAACGGCACGACACCTAACAGCACAACACCAAACGGCACAACACCAAACGGCACAACACCAAACGGCACAACACAACACCTAACGGCACAACACCTAACGGCACAACACCTAACGGCACAACACCAAACGGCACAACACCAAACGGCACAACACCAAACGGCACAACACAACACCTAACGGCACAACACCTAACGGCACAACACCAAACGGCACAACACCAAACGGCACAACACAACACCTAACGGCACAACACAACACCTAACGGCACAACACCTAACGGCACAACACCAAACGGCACAACACCAAACGGCACAACACAACACCTAACGGCACAACACCTAACGGCACAACACCAAACGGCACAACACAACACCTAACGGCACAACACCTAACGGCACAAAACCAAACGGCACGACACCTAACGGCACGACACCTAACGGCACGACACCTAACGGCACGACACCTAACTGCACGACACCAAACTGCACGACACCAAACTGCACGACACCAAACTGCACGACACCAAACTGCACAACACCTAACGGCACAACACCAAACGGCACAACACAACACCTAACGGCACAACACCTAACGGCACAACACCAAACGGCACAAAACCAAACGGCACAACACCTAACGGCACGACACCTAATGGCACGACACCTAACGGCACGACACCTAACGGCACTACACCTAACTGCACGACACCAAACTGCACGACACCAAACTGCACGACACCTAACGGCACGACACCTAACTGCACGACACCAAACTGCACGACACCTAACTGCACAACACCTAACGGCACAACACCAAACGGCACAACACAACACCTAACGGCACAACACCTAACGGCACAACACCAAACGGCACAAAACCAAACGGCACAACACCTAACGGCACGACACCTAACGGCACGACACTAACGGCACGACACCTAACGGCACGACACCTAACGGCACGACACCTAACGGCACGACACCTAACGGCACTACACCTAACTGCACAACACCTAACGGCACAACACCTAACGGCACTACACCTAACTGCACAACACCTAACGGCACAACACCTAATGGCACTACACCTAACGGCACTACACCTAAATGCACGACACCAAACTGCACGACACCTAACGGCACGACACCTAACGGCACGACACCTAACGGCACGACACCTAACGGCACGACACCTAACGGCACGACACCTAACTGCACGACACCAAACGGCACGACACCAAACGGCACGACACCAAACGGCACGACACCAAACGGCACGACACCAAACGGCACGACACCAAACTACACGACACCAAACTGCACGACACCAAACGGCACAACACCAAACGGCACGACACCTAACGGCACGACACCTAACTGCACGACACCTAACGGCACAACACAACACCTAACGGCACAACACCTGCTTTTGCAACAGCTAATGGGGATCCTAAAAAATACCAAATACCAAATGTCCCAGAGTTTGTTTGGAATAGGCCATTTCTTTCTCACATAGAACGACAAGCTGACCAACAGAATAGGTACACTTTTCTACTATGCGGGATAGTAGATTGACATAGACTAGTGATTTTGCTGTTCATTACTCATCTTGTTGGCTGAGGAAAAGTAAATGTGGACAGTTATTCTAACATCTTCAAATTCGGTAAGAAGGACACACACCTTTGCAATGTAAATTTGATTTCTGACATTCTGAGCAAGTGGTTGGACGCCCTAACTAGGTTACACAGCCAATGCATTACATATGGGTCTGGTAAATTTCTCAAATGTCCGGTCAATTAAAATGCTGCTGGTCACATTTTGCTAACGGAAACCCTTATCTATAGACACAGTTAAATCATACTCTCTATAGAGTGTATAATCCCATTTACTTAATAGACGTTTTATCATGAGAGGACTGTGGGCTGCTCACCTCTGTGCTCCCTGAGTCGATGGCTATGTCCACGTTGAGCAGTGATTGTCCCTCGCCTTCGCACACACCTTGCGACCACAACGCACAACAGTGATGCGCCAAGCACTGCCCCGACTCCTCAAAGAAAGACTGGACGTCCACATCTCCTGGGAGGCCGACGTGAGCCAGCTCATCCCACAACCTGCTGGCCTTGTCTGGGTCGGGTAACTCCCCATGGCTCTCAGCTCCACTGGAAGAGAGATGAAGAGGGAGAGATGAGTTAAAATAACTGGAGGTGAGGCGGAGGTAGAAAGAGTTGAAAAAGCAAAGTGAGGCAAGCTGGGCAGGAACGAAGAGAGGGATAGAAAACTAAATAGTAAAAGAAGTGATGCAAAGCATAAATGAGAAGAAATAAGGCAGAGAAGAGAGGAGGAGAGATAGGATGAGAGGAAAAATGTTAGAGAGCAGAGAAGGGAGAGCAGTAGAGGAGGAGGGGGGGTGAAAGCGGGTCGTGACACACAAGAGGCTGGCTGTTCTGTCTCATGAAATCTGCTGAAAGGGAAACGGTTCCCAGAGTTCCTGCTCTAATGAGTTGCCGAGCATGCGGAAAATATGGCAAGAGGGAATTAGCATTTAAAAGAACTAGTTGGTTTCAGTAAACAGTAAACACACAAACAGCCAAAACTGAGAGAGTGAAGGCTAGGATGAGGATGAAGAAGTCATAATGATATTCACTGTATAATGCCTTGTCATTGTTATGGCCCTCCTGACCGGAGCTTACATATTAGGCTAGCATTCAATTCCATCCTCTATCCCTTTTCTTGAAATTTCCTTCTCCTCTTCACCCTCCGTCCTCTTGCCACCCTCTCTCTCTCTGTGGCACAGTCTAGCCTAGAGACACTACCAATCACACTGCTCCAACAATAATGCCTGGCTGGCGTTGGATCGCTGCCAGGCGTGTTGCGGTGGATGTGTGTGTATATATGTACGCTCTGCTCTCTGTGCACATTACGTCACAGGGACCCCAGGGAGAGACACTATTGGCTCCAAAGAACACAAACAAATTAGACAGCTGTCCGAAACACGTCCAGGGAGGGTCCTTTGTTGGCACAGTGCACAGTACGCGCACACACGCACTTAAGTGTTAGTCTTACTCTACATGGCATAGTAGGACCATTGGGGACCCCAGCAGGCAGAAAAGGCTTGCCAAGGGGGAGCAGAGCGGCGCTAATTTAGCTTTCAAGAGCAGAGTGCTAATATGACCTGCTAAGCCAGAGTATGATCATCCATTAAGGCCTGTGAGGAGAGTGAATGCACAGGCCTCTCTGCCCTGCGTGTGGATTGTTGATTTAATTTGCAAGGGAAAGGGTGCTAATTTAGCCCTGGAAAGTTCAGAGTTAATGTCTGGAACCCTCTCAGATAATTGATCACATTAGCACAATGTGAGGCGAGAGCTGAGGTGGGGTTCACGAGCATTCATATACGCACTCAGACCCTTCCTCTGACACAGGAGAGGATGAAATAGTACACAAAGCACTTACTCCGCGCATAAGCAATACATTAGCAGACACTCAAGACATCAACTCTGAGATTAGAGTTCAGCTGCCAGCTGAAATCATCCACTATGATGACATGTTGCACACACATCTTTGTTTGCTACTGTTTTTGTGTTCCTTTGTTTTGATGTTTCTGTGTCATGTTGCTCACTCCCTGTCCAGGCGTCTGTATTGGAAAGGAGTCTGTATGAACAGGCGTCTGTATTGGTAAGGCGTCTTTATTGGCAAGGCCGTTTGGACAGGAGTCTGTATCGGACAGGAGTCTGTATCGGACAGGAGTCTGTATCGGACAGGCGTCTGTATCGGACAGGGGTCTGTATCGGACAGGGGTCTGTATCGGACAGGGGTCTGTATCGGACAGGAGTCTGTATCGGACAGGAGTCTGTATGGACAGGCAAGGCTGGCCAAATAAACAGCCTGTGACATCAAAGCAGCAGAGAGCCCAGCTCTCGTTCCATACAGCTCATTAACCGGTTACAGAGGCCATCACAGATTTCACCGTCCCTGCTCGCCCAGACCGGACCAGGCTAGCTCTACCAGCCAAACCCTTTCAGACAGCCATGTCATCCAGCCAGCCAGGCCTACTTACTTCTGTGTGCCTCTCTGTCCTGAGCTGGCATCTCCGGCTGCATCGCTGTGCTGAGTGGTTCTGTCAACACCGCTGTCATCTCTGCCGTATCCTTTGCTGGCCTTGCTGTGGTCGTTGGCCTGGCCTCCTCCTCCTGTCGCATTGCGCTCGTGTCCAGGCGAGGAGTCGAACACTTGGAGATCCCCCTGACCCAGCAGACTGCGGCCGCCACAGTAACAGAAGGCACAGAGCTGCTCACTGAGAGAGGGAGAGAGGGACTGTCAGTTAATTATATATACCCAGTGGGACATTCAGCCATGCATCATGGTCAGTGGCTGGCCGTGAATTACTTCTCTTCGGTTTGGTATGGCACGGTCAGGCGCGAACAAAGCAAGGGTGCACACACACGTCTATATTTGTGTTGCAATTCCCAACAGTATTCCTTTCTTACAACAAACATCTGTGGGAATTGAAAGTTACACGTAGTATGGGCCTTTGATACACATCTATTAAAATCAATAGATTAAGTAACATCCATCCATCCGAGGATCCAAAACAGAGGACCTCGAGCCGCCATAGAGGGAGCGGCAGACAGGCTGGGAGTGAAGGAAAGTAAAGCAAACCAGGCAGATCAGACCAGAGCAGGTTGTACATATTTATCAGGTTGGTTTCTGAGGGAGGAGATGGGTTTGTTAATAAGATCCCTGGAGAGATGCTGCCTGCTTAACTGGTCGGTCCGCCCGCCCCTCTATCCTCCATCACCAGCATCGACAATGCAGTCAGTCTGAAAGATTGATTACAACCTTTAACAGAGTGGCACCTATGACGGGGAGGACGGGGAGGACGGGGGGGGGGGGTAATGTTCCTGTTCCCACTCCCGGCTGGTAACTCAATGCTCTGACACACGGGAGATGCCCCCGTACATGTGTGTATTTGTCCATAAATGAGAATATGCATGCAAGCTGTGGTGTCTACATACTGAATGTGTACTGGTGAAGAACGATGGATACATACACTATATACACAAAAGTATGTGGACACCCCTTCGGCTATCTCAGTCACAGCTGTTGATGACATGTGTATAACATCGAGCACACAGCCATGCAATCTCCAAAGACAAACATTGGCAGTAGAATGGCCTTACTGAAGAGCTCAGTGACTTTCAACGTGGCACCGTCATAGGATGCCACCCTTCCAACCAGTCAGTTGATCAAATTTCTGCCCTGCTAGAGCTGCCCCGGTGCACTATAAGTGAAGTGGAAACGTCTAGGGGCAACAACGGCTCAGCCCCAAAGTAGTAGGTCACACAACCTCACAGAATGAGACTGCCGAGTGCTAAAGTGCGTAACAATTGTCTGTCCTTGGTTGCAACACTCACTACAGTGATCAAAACTGCCTCTGGAAGCAAGGTCAGCACAAGAACTGATCGTCAGGAGCTTCATGAAATGGGTTTCCATGGCCGAGCAGCCGCACACAAGCCTAAGATCAGGATGAGCAATGTTAAGCTCGCCACCATTGGACTGGAGCAGTGAAACGCGTTCTCTGGATTGATGAATCACGCTGCACCAACCATCTGTTAGTTCGACGGACAAATCTGGGTTTGGTGGGTGCCAGGAGAACGCTACCTGCCCGAATGCATAGTGCCAACTGTAAAGTTTGGTGGAGGATAAATAATGGTCTGGGGCTGGTATTCATGGTTAGGCTCCTTAGTTCCAGTGAAGGGAAATCTTAACGCTACAGCATACAATGACATTCTAGACAATTCTGTGCTTCCAACTTTGTCGCAACAGTTTGGGGAAGGCTCTTTCCTGGCTCTTTCAACGCCCCCTGTGCACAAAGCAAGGTCCATACAGAAATGGTTTGTCGAGATCGGTGTGGAAGAACTTGACAGGCCTGAACAGAACCCTGACCTCAACTCCATCAAACCTTTGGAATGAATTGGAACACTGACTGCGAGCCAGGTCTAATTGCCCAACATCACTGTCCGACCTCACTAATGCTCTTGTGACTGATTGGAAGCAAGTCCCCGCAGCAATGTTCCAACATCTAGAAATTCTTCCCAAAGGAGTGGAGGCTGTAATAACAGCAAAGCAGGGACCAACTCCATATACAGTGCATTCGGTAAGTATTCTGGCCCCTTGACTTTTTCCACATTTTGTTACGTTACAGCCTTATTCTAAAATTGATTTTTTTAAAATATCTACACAACACCCCATTATTATTTTACTTTTAGATGTGTGTATGGTTGTGAATTGTTCGATACTACTGCACTGTTGGAGCTAGGAACACAAGCATTTCACTACACCAGCAATAATATCTGCTAAATATGTATATGTAACCAATAAAATTATATTAGATTTTTACATTTTTGAAAATGTATCAAAAAAGAAAAACTGAAATATCACGTTTTCAGTGCTCTGGAGCAGGTTTCCATCAAGGATCTCTTTGTACTTTGCTAGTCTCCCAGTCCCTGCCACTAAAAAATATTGCCACAGTATGATGCTGCCACCACCGTGCTTCACTGTAGGGATGGTGCCAGGTTTCCTCCAGACTTGACGCTTGGGCATTCAGACCAAAGAGTTCAATCTTGGTTTCATCAGACCAGAGAATTTTGTTTCTCATGGTCTGAAAGTCCATAGGTGCCTTTTGGCAAACTCCAAGCGGGCTGCCATATGCCTTTTAATGATGAGTGGCTTCCGTCTGGCCAATCGAACATAAAGGCCTGATTGGTGGAGTGCTGCAGAGATGGTTGTGCTTCTGGAAGGTTCTCCCATCTCTACATCTCTCTGGTGCTCTATTATCGGGTTCTTGATCAGGGAGGTGACCAAGGCCATTCTCCCCTGATGAATCTGTTTGGACCGGGCGACCAGGTCTAGGAAGAGTCTTGGTGGTTCCAAACCTCTTTAGTTTGAGAATGATGGAGGCCACTGTGTTCTTGGGGACCTTCAATGCTGCAGAATTTTTTTGGCACCCTTCCCCAGTTCTGTGCCTCGACACAATCCTCCTATCTCGGAGCTCTGCGGACAATTCCTTCAACCTCATGGCTTGGTTTTTGCTCTGACATGCACTGTCAACTGTGGGACCTTATATAGACAGGTGTGTGCCTTTCCAAATCCTGTCCAATCAGTTGAATTTACCACAGGTGGACTCCAACCAAGTTGTAGAAACATCTCAAGGATGATTAATGGAAACAGGACGCACTTGAGCTCAATTCCGAGTCTCATAGCAAAGGGTCAGAATACTTATGTAAATACGGTATTTCTGTTTTTATTTGTAATAAAACTTGAGGGGAAAAACATATTTTATAAATTTAAGAATAAGGCTGGAATGTAACAAAATGTGGAAAAAGTGAAGGGGTCTGAATACTTTCCGAATGCACTAATTGCCCATGATTTTGGAATGAGATGTTCGACAAGCAGGTGTCCACATACACTACATGACCAAAAGTATCACATTAATCAATATACACCGTACATAAACACAGATCCACCCCTCATAGCCATGACTTGCTGTGATGGAACTCTCAGACTGACCTGCTTTTAACTCCTCTGTTGGTGATAGGACCAGAAATCTCAGCTGCTTCACAAGTCTGAGGGCTCTGGACCTGGGGAGAAGAGGGCTTCTCTTCCCCCTCCCCTGGTCCTTCAGTGGCACCCACCTCCACACTCTCCACAGGCTGCTTGGCTGGTGTATCTGATGGTGGATGGAGACACAGGGGACAGGGTTTAGGGGTAGAGAAACATGAATATCTACGCATAGAATCTCACGAGTTTCTATATAATCCTAACAGTAATGTATATTTGTGTCAATGGTTAACATGACATTTCAAACCATGCCCTGAAGTAATCACCCATCTACCAAAAGTGATTGAGAATACAGCCATGAACCCTAACTGAAAAAGTTGACTGGTCTTGACTTTTCTTCCATGCAGTTTACTCCAGGTTAGAAACATAAACACCCACTTTGTTAGAGAAAGAGATGGATGGTGGGAATTTGGAGACCATATGCTAGAGCACTGATTGCTGTAAACCCAAGGGGAGCCCAGAGGCAGGCTGCCTGTCATATATGACAACAACAACGTCGACAGAACCACCAATGACACACATCAGACAAACAGAGCAGAGTGTTACTATAAACCTGAAAACACTGTCGTGGCTATTGGCCTCTGGAATAGCATTTTACACAGACTTTGAACATTGGCCTATAATTGGATGTCTGACCAGTAACCTCGGAGTGGTTTGGGTTTGTGATCTGTGGTTGGCCTGCTTTGGTACATCCAAAGCAGGCCAACCACTTAGAAAGTTTCTTCAAGTGCAGTCGCAAAAACCATCAAGCGCAATGATGAAACTGGCTCTCACGAGGACCGCCACAGGAAAGGAAGACCCAGAGTTACCTCTGCTGCAGAGGATAAGTTCAATAGAGTTACCAGCCTCAGAAATTGCAGCCCAAATAAATGCTTCACAGAGTTCAAGTAACAGACACATCACAACATCAACTGTTCAGAGGAGACTGTGTGAATCAGGTCTACATGGTCAAATTGCTGCAAAGAAACCACTACTAAAGGACACCAATAAGAAGAAGAGACTTGCTATGTTATGTTGTTATGTTGTTATGTCATGACCTCGGTGTAGACCCTTTTATTCATAGATTGTATGTTCTTGACCTCAGTTGTACACACCGCACAAAGGGCCAAGACTCTTTTAAAGACACATTGTGAGGGAAGTTCCATTTTGATCCAACTACCTGGTGAGAAAGCAGAAAGTATGCTACTGCAGAGTCAGCTTGCAAGAACAGCCAAAATGGAACTTTAGAGGCCAGTCATTAAATGTAATAACAGAATAGAGTGATTGTGTAACTTGTTATTCAGAATTGGGAACTTCTAACAAAAAAATCCATACCCATTGTTAAAGCAAGGTAAAATAACAACTCTCACCCCCAGCACGAACGCACACACACAGCTGAGAACAAAAAGCCATTGGCAAAATGAACAGAATCCCTCCAACTATAGAGAGAGCGAGGGAGAGGCAGCGAGGGAGAGGCAGCGAGAGAGCGCAGGAGGGAGGCAGTGAGAGAGCGCAGGAGGGATGCAGAGAGAGAGGCAGTGAGAGAGAGAGAGAGAGAGAGAGAGAGAGAGAGAGAGAGAGAGAGAGGCATGACATCACTGACATGGACCCCTCCTCCATTAGTGTCACTGTCAGACCCAGACACCATTGTCAGATCAAAGTGTTTCAGAAAAAAAATTACCAGCAATACTCACTCAAAAAAACAGCCCAACAAAATGTACAAATCGTACAGATAGGCTTCAAACAGTGCAGAGAAATTAAATGAAACAAACTCAAATGAAATTAGCTCTATACAGGTCTTCAATAACTCACCAATAAATAAGATGTCAATTCAACTCCTAGAAAAATCCATTGAATATTAAAAAAAGAGGATCAAAAGCAAATCTGAGAAAAGCAAAGAAATAGAAAGAAAAATCGAAACGTTGTTGAAATGTTTGTTTTTTTGATAACGAATGTAAAACAATTAGAAACCATCTAAGACAAATGGAAAATGGAAAACATAAGCAGCAAAACAACCCAGAGCTACGCTATGACTATTTTGAAACTCTGAAACAGTATAAACATACAGTCGTGGTCAAAAGTTTTGAGAATGACACAAATACTAATTTCCAAAGTTTGCTGCGTCAGTGTCTTTAGATATTTTTGTCAGATGTTACTATGGAATACTGAAGTATAATTACAAGCATTTCATAAGTCTCAAAGGCTTTTATTGACAAGTACATGAAGTTGATGCAAAGAGTCAATATTTGCAGTGTTGATCCCTTCTTTTTCAAGACCTCTGCAATCCGCCCTGGCATGCTGTCAATTAACTTCTGGGCCACATCCTGACTGATGGCAGCCCATTCTTGCATAATCAATGCTTGGAGCTTGTCAGAATTTGTGGTGTTTTGTTTGGCCACCCGCCTCTTGAGGATTGACCACAAGTTCTCAATGGGATTAAGGTCTGGGGAGTTTCCTGGCCATGGACCCAAAATATCGATGTTTTGTTCCCCGAGCCACTTAGTTATCACTTTTGCCTTATGGCAAGGTGCTCCATCATGCTGGAAAAGGCATTGTTTGTCACCAAACTGTTCCTGGATGGTTGGAAGAAGTTGGTCTCGGAGGATGTGTTGGTACCATTCTTTATTCATGGTTGTGTTTTTAGGCAAAATTGTGTGAGCCCACTCCCTTGGCTGAGAAGCAACCCCACACATGAATGGTCTCAGGATGCTTTACTGTTGGCATGACACAGAACTAATGGTAGCGCTCACCTTGTCTTCTCCGGACAAGTTTTTTTCCGGATGCCCCAAACAATCGGAAAGGGGATTCATCAGAGAAAATGACTTTACCCCAGTCCTCAGCAGTCCAATCCCTGTACCTTTTGCAGAATATCAGTCTGTCCCTGATGTTTTTCCTGGAGAGAAGTGGCTTCTTTGCTGCTCTTCTTGACACCGGGCCATCCTCCAAAAGTGTTCACCTCACTGTGCGTGCAGATGCCTGCTGCCATTTCTGAGCAAGCTCTGTACTGATGGTGCCCCGATCCTGCAGCTGAATCAACTTTAGGAGATGGTCCTGACGCTTGCTGGACTTTCTTGGGAGCCCTGAAGCCTTCTTCACAACAATTGAACTGCTCTCCTTGAAGTTCTTGATGATCCGATAAATGGTTGATTTAGGTGTAATCTTCCTGGCAGCAATATCCTTACCTGTGAAGCCCTTTTTGTGCAAAGCAATGATGACGCCACGTATTTCCTTGCAGGTAACCATGGTTGACAGGAAGAACAGTGATTCCAAGCACCACCCTGTTTTTGAAGCTTCCAGTCTGTTATTCGAACTCAATCAGCATGACACCGTGATCTCCAGCCTTGTCCTCGTCAACACTCACACCTGTGTTAACGAGAGAGTCACTGACATGACGTCAGCTGGTGCTTTTGTGGCAGGGCTGAAATGGGGTGGAAATGTTTTTGGGGGATTCAGTTCATTTGCATGGCAAAGAGGGACTTTGCAATTAATTGCAATTCATCTGATCACTCTTCATTCTGGAGTATATGCAAATTGCCATCATACAAACTGAGGCAGCAGACTTTGTGAAAATTAATATTTCTCAAAACTTTTGGCCACGACTGTACATTAAAATGCAAGAAATTGAATTATACCTTTTAAGACACTTGACGTAATTTAATACCTAATTGATAAAAATATGTTCTGGGACATGTGGAACGATTTAAGCATGACAAAGTCAGAAGAATTAGCCATGGAGGAATTTGGAAGACAAATTAATATAATCTATACAAAACATCTCACAAAAAGACTTCCAGCATAACCAATTACAAATTCAAGAAATATTGAATATCCTTGAATCACTCATTAAAAACAACCCAAATCTATTAGATTACCCAATAACCCAACAACGAAATGAAAAGTTGCAATCTATAAAAACCAAAAAAGTGTGTGGTCTAAATAAAATGAGATATGAAAATCTGAAAAACAACACAACTGAGTTGCAAAATGCTGTGCTTAAATTGTTCAACATGGTACTACACTGAATAAGCATCTAAAATGCAGCATGCAACAATTTCAAAAGATTATACTGAGTTACAGTTCATATAAGGAAATCAGTCAATTTAAATAAATTAATTAGGTCCTAATCTATGGATATCACATGACTGGAAATAAGGATATACATCTGTTGGTCAAAGATAAAAGTATGCATGCGCGTAGATCAGAAAACCAGTCAGTATCTGGTGTGACCACCATTTGCCTCAAACAGCGTGACACCTCTCCTTCACGTAGAGTTGATCAGACTGTTGATTGTGGCCTGTGGAATGTTGTCCTACTCCTCTTTAATGGCTGTGCGAAGTTGCTAGATTCTCTAAATTCTAAATTCTCTAAAATGACGTTGGAGGCGGCTTATGGTAGAGAAATTAATAATTTATCTGGCAAAAGCTCTGGTGGACATTCCTGCAGTCAGCATGTCAATTGCACGCTCTCTCAAAACACGAGACGTGTGGCATTGTGTTGTGTGACAAAATTGCACATTTTAGAGTGGCCTTTTATTGTCTTCCAATTGGCTCATTCATCCCCCCTCTCCCCTGCAACTATTCCCCAGGTCATTGCTCTAAATGAGAATGTGTTCTCAGTCAACTTACCTGGTAAAAATAAGGGTTAAATAAATAAAGGTGAACCTGTTTAATCATCTTCTTGATATACCACACCTGTCAGGAGATGGATTATCTTGGTGAAGGAGAAATGCTCACTAACAGGGAAGTAAACAAATTTGTGCAGAAAATTTGAGAGAAATAAGCTTTTTGTGCATATTAAACATTTCTATGATCTTTTATTTCAGCTCACAGAACATGATACCAACACTTTACATGTTGTGTTTACATTTTTGTTCAGTGTAACTTCTGGCTGTTTTCCTGATGTCTGGAACCAGGGGCTCATCTCCCCCATCTCCTCAAATCAGACCCTAAAAATGACAGGGGAATTTACATAAACAGCAACTTTGGAAAGGTTTTCTGTAGCGTTTTCAATTCAAGAATCCAAACCTTCCTTCAAGAATTTGTCTTACAAGTAAAGGTCAAATAGGCTTTCTCCATAACCATTACACTACTGACCATATATACACACCTTAGACACACTAATGAATAAACACACCCACCAAAAAAAAGAGGGCAAAATCTCTGCTTGCTTTATTGACTTTAAAAAAGCATTTGATTCTATTTGGCACAAAGATCTATTCTTCAAAATTCTCCACAGTGGGTTTGGTGGTAAGGTGTATGACTTTATAAAATGAATGTACACAGAAAACAGGTGTGCAATAAAAACCAAAAACTAAAGAACAATTATTTTTGCAACGTTGAGGTGTGAGACAAGGCTGCAGTTTGAGTCTAAACCTTTTCAACATTTATATCAATGAATTAGAAGACATGTTGGACCACTTTCCAGCCCCAAGACTCACACTATCTGACACAAAGGTAAACCATACCTGCTATATGCTGATGATTTGGTTCTTCTATCACCAACCAAATAAGGTTTTCAACAGAACCTTAATATTCAAGAGCAATGTTGCCCAAAAAAATATAATCAGGAGTTTCCAGACCAAAACCCAGATGTCAGAAACACAAATATAAATTCACCTTGAACAACACAATGATTGAACACACAAAAAATTATTCATACTTTGGTCTGATCATATCAAACCAATTCAAATAAACACAATCATGAACCAATCAAAGGACTCATATTTACAACATTGGAAAAACTAAACAAAATCCCAAAGCCGACTAAATTGCCATCTGGCCCTAAACAGAGAATATGAATTGGCTGATTATCTCTACTCTGTCAGAGATACAAAGCAGAGACAGATCCTTACCAAGTACAGGCTGAGTGACCACCAATTGGCAATAGAAACCGGTAGACATAAAAAGACATGGCTACCCAAAGAGGAGTGTGTACGTGGTCACCACACAACAGGAGAGGTAGAAACAGAGATGTACTTTATCCTTTAATGTGAGAAATTCTCCTCGCCAAGATATTAATTATTCACAGAAATTACTATATTTATTCAAAATGTTAACTTATTAAACCCAGAGGTAAAACAAAAAATACTCATGGGCGAAGGAGCAATGGATCCTCTTGTAGCCAAATATGTATGTCTGCCATAGCTTGAGGGAGAATGAGTAATAACATCTGTATAGTAAACAGTAACTTACATATTATTAGTATTATTGTTGTAACTATTATTGGTATTACTTTTGTTGTGATTAATATTCCAAATAGTAGTGGTACGGGTAGTATGGTGATGGTAATGATAGCAGTTTTGTGATGGTGCTAGTAGTAGTAATGATGATGGTAGTTGTAGTACTGATGTAATGGTGAGGATTAGGGATGCACGATATATCGGTGAACATATCGGAATCGGACGATATTACAGTGCCTTGGAAAAGTATTCATCCCCCTTGCCGTTTTCCCTATTTTGTTGCATTACAACCTGTAATTTAAATAGATTTTTATTTGGATTTCATCTAATGGACATATGCAAAATAGTCCAAATTGGAGAAGTGAAATTAAAAAATAATAATAACTGGTTTTAAAAAATTATTCAAAAAATAAAAATAAAAACTGCATATATATTCACCCCCTTTGCAATGAAGCCCATAAATAAGATCTGGTACACCCAACTACCTTCAGAAGTCACCTAATTAGTTAAAAAAGTCCACCTATGTGCAATCTAAGTGTCATATGGTCTGTCACATGATCTCAGTATATATATACACACCTGTTCTGAAAGACCCCAGAGTCTGCAACACCATTAAGCAAGGGCAACACCAAGCAAGCTGCACCATGTAGACCAAGGAGCTCTCCAAACAGGTCAGGGACAAAGTTGTGGAGAAGAAAAGATCCGGGTTGGGTTATAAAAAAATATCTGAAACTTTGAATATCCCACGGAGCACCATTAAATACATTATTAAAAAATGGAAAGAATATGGCACCACAACAAACCTGCCAAGAGAGGGCCGCCGACCAAAACTCACAGACCAGGCAAGGAGGGCATTAAGAGGCAACAAAGAGACTAAAGATAACCCTGAAGGAGCTGCAAAGCTCCACAGCGGCAATTGGGGTATCTGTCCATAGGACAACTTTAAGCCATACACTCCACAGAGCTGGGATTTACTGAAAAGGGGCCAGCAGAAATCCATTGCTTAAAGAAAAAAATAACAAAGGTGTTTGGTGTTCGCAAAAAGGCATGTAGGGGGACTCCCCAAACATATGGAAGAGGTACTCTGGTCAGATGAGACTAAAATTGAGATTTTTGGCCATCAAGGAAAACGCTATGTCTGGCGCAAACCCAACACCTCTCATCATCCCGTGAACACCATCCCCAATGTGAAGCATGGTGGCGGCAGCATCATGCTGTGGGGATGTTTTTCATCAACAGGGACTGGGAAACTGGTCAGAATTGAAGTCAAAGCCCAGACCTCAAACCAATTGAGAATCTGTGGTATGACTTAAGAAGTTAAGCTTCATTTTGATGTATAACATATATATTTTCAAGAATGTTAAATATTTCAATTGAGTATTTTTGAATTTCACGCTCTGCAATCTCACCGGATGTTGGCCAGGTGGGACGCTACCATCCCACCTGCCCGTAAGAAGTTAAAGATTGCTGTACACCAGTGGAACCCATCCAACTTGAAGGAGCTGGAGCAGTTTTGCCTTGAAGAATGGGCAAAAATCCCAGTGGCTAGATATGCCAAGCTTAATGACATACCTCAAGAGACTTGCAGCTGTAATTGCTGCAAAAGGTGGCTCTACAGAGTATTGACTTTGGGGGAGTGAATAGTTATGCACGCTCAAGTTCTGTTTTTTTTGTCTAATTGCTTGTTTGTTCACAATAAAAAATATTTTGCATCTTCAAAATGGTAGGCATATAGTGTATATCACATGATACAAATCCCCCCAAAATCTACACTGCTAAGGGAACAGTAAAATAACACATCCTAGATCTAAATGAAACAAGCAAACACCGGCCACAAACAATGTGTTTACAATAATAAAGCATAATTGGTTCGATCCCCACTTCTGGGTTAGCTAGTTTTAGCTTGGTACCAAGCTAGCACCAATACAACCAGCCTGAAAACAATGACCAGTAGAACCTGCAGTCATTTTCATTATTCTTAGCAATGATTTAGGAATCCTTGTGAGTAAGTATTAGCTAGGTTGCCACTTGTTGGTCGCCTATTGAAATTGAACTTCAGTTCATGAAAATAAATAGCTAGCCAGTTACTTAACCCGGTTGCCCAAAGCTAACGTTATAAGCAGCCAGCTAGCTTCATCTGGCTAGTGAGGCTCAACCGCACCGAGTTATGTGTTGTGAAACTAGACACAATAAGGATCAGGCACAATAGCGGAATTTGAGGTTTGCCTTCAAAATAAAAGTTTGTTATTAACAGTAATGCAAATAGTAGAATTATGCCATACTTTTATTTTGAAGGCTAACCGCAAAGTCCACTATTGTGGCTAATCCTTATTGTGGCAAGCTTCACATAGATGGGTCCAACCACCATTAATCAAATAAGAACCGTCTTATAAATTAGGGTTATTTTAGATGACACTTAGCTATATAGTTAGCTAACTAACTATAGTCACTGAAACAGATTGTCATTTTGCTATGTCTTTGGGGAAGAACATTGTTTGCCTCCATGAGCTAGCTAGCTTGATTTTTTAATGACCAGCACTGTAGTGGCACAAGACAACTTTACCAGCATCATAGCATACGTATCGATGAACCGTTGTGACATAAAATACGAATTATAGTGTGATCAATGTGTAATAACTAGAGGTTGGCCGATTAATCAGAATGGTCGATTAATTAGGGCCGATTTCAAGTTTTCATAACAATTGGAAATCTGTATTTTTGGGCGCCATTTTTTTTTATACCTTTATTTAACTAGGCAAGTCAGTTAAGAACACATTCTTGTTTTCAATGACGGCCTAGGAACAGTGGGTTAAGTGCCTCGTTCAGGGGCAGAACGACAGATTTTCACCTTGACGGCTCGGGGGTTTCCAATCTTGAAACCTTACAGTTAACTAGTCCAACGCTCTAACCATCTGCCTCTCATTGCACTCCAAGAGGAGCCTGCCTGTTAAGCGTATGCAGTAGAAGCCAAGGTAAGTTGATAGCTAGCATTAAACTTATCTTATAAAAAACAATCAATCAATCATAATCACTAGTTATAACTAAACATGGTTGATGATATTACTCGTTTATCTAGCGTGTCCTGCTTTGCATATAATCGATGCAACGCTGGGGGATGATTTAACAAAAGCGCATTTGCGAAAAAAGCACAATCGTTGGACGAGTGACTGTACCTAACCATAAACACTAATGCCTTTCTTAAAATCTATAATTAGAAGTACAGTGGGGCAAAAAAGTATTTAGTCAGCCACCAATTGTGCAAGTTCTCACACTTAAAAAGATGAGAGAGGCCTGTAATTTTCATCATAGGTACACTTCAACTATGACAGACAAAATGAGAAAAAAAATCCAGAAAATCACATTGTAGGATTTTTTATAATTTTATTTGCAAATTATGGTGGGAAATAAGTATTTGGTCAATTACAAAAGTTTATCTCAATACTTTGTTATATACCCTTTGTTGGCAATGACAGAGGTTAAACGTTTTCTGTAAATCTTCACAGGGTTTTCACACACTGTTGCTGGTATTTTGGCCCATTCCTCCATGCAGATCTCCTCTAGAGCAGTGATGTTATTTTAAACCTGCATATTTAGCTAAAAGTAATCCAGGTTAGTAGGCAATATTAACCAGGTAAAATTGTGTCATTTCTCTTGCGTTCTTTGCACGCAGAGTCAGGGTATATGCAACAGTTTGGGCAGCCTGGCTCATTGCGAACTAATTTGCCAGAATTTTACGTAATTATGACATAACATTGAAGGTTGTGCAATGCAAAGGTTGTGCAGGAATATTTAGACTTATGGATGCCACCCGTTAGATAAAATAACGAACGGTTCCGTATTTCACTGAAATAACAAACATTTTGTTTTCGAAATGATCGTTTCCGGATTCAACCATATTAATGACCAAAGGCTCGTATTTCTGTGTTTATTATAATTAAGTCTATGATTTGATAGAGCAGTCTGACTGAGCGATGGTAGGCAGCAGCAGGCTCGTAAACATTCATTCAAACAGCACTTTTGTGCGTTTTGCCAGCAGCTCTTCGCAAGCACAGGGCTGTTTATGACTTCAAGCCTATCAGCCTAATGGCTGGTATAACCGATGTGAAATGGCCAGCGAGTTAGCTGGGTGTGCGCTAATAGCGTTTCAAACGTCACTCGCTCTGAGACTTGGAGTAGTTATTCCCCTTGCTCTGCAAGGGCCGCGTCCTTTGTGGAGCGATGGGCAACGCTGCTTCGAGGGTGGCTGTTGTCGATGTGTTCCTGGTTCGAGCCCAAGGTAGGGGTGAGGAGAGGGATGGAAGCTATACTGTTACACTGGCAATACTATAGTACCTATAAGAACATCCAATAGTCAAAGGTATATGAAATACAAATGGTATAGAGAGAAATAGTCCTATAAATACTATATTAACTACAACCTAAAACCTCTTACCTTGGAATATTGAAGACTCATGTTAAAAGGAACCACCAACTTTCATATGTTCTCATGTTCTGAGCAAGGAACTCAAACGTTAGCTTTTTTACATGGCACATAATGCACTTTTACTTCTCCAAAACTTTGTTTTTGCATTATTTAAACCAAACTGAACATGTTTCATTATTTATTTGAGGCTAAATTCATCTTTTTTTTAAACAGCCGATTAATCGGTACCGGCTTTTTTGGTCCTCCAATCATCGGTATCAGCGTTGAAAAATAATAATCGGTCGACCTCTAGTAATAATTACGTAAAAAATGTATGTTGTATTCAGGTCCTGATTGGTCAACAAGCTTATTTGACACGTCAAAAAGTGTTAAATAGTATATTTTTTGACACGCAGAGACCCAAACGGCGTTCCATAGCAAAGACCCAAACGGCGTTCCATAGAAATCCTGGTTGAGAATGAAACGACTGAACAAATAAACAACGAAACAGCACAGCAAGTAAGTGAAAGAAATAGGCTTGATTATGTTTTACTGGCAATGGGGACATACGTACACTACCGTTCAAAAGTTTGGAGTCACTTAGAAATGTCCTTGTTTTTGAAAGAAAAGCACATTTCTTGTACATTAAAATAACATAACATTGATCAGAAATACAGTGTAGACATTGTTGATGTTGTAAATGACAATTGTAGCTAGAAACGGCAGATTTTTAATGGAAAATCTACATAGGCGTACAGAGGCCCATTATCAGCAACCATCACTCCTGTTTTCCAATGGCACGTTGTGTTAGCTAATCCAAGTTTATCATTTTATAAGGCTAATTGATCATTAGAAAACCCTTTCGTAATTATGTTAGCACAGCTGAAAACTGTTGTTCTGATTAAAGAAGCAATAAAACTGGCTTAGAAACTAGTTGAATATCTGGAGCATCAGCATTTGTGGGTGTTCGATTAAAGGCTCAAAATGGCTAGAAACTCGTCCGTCTATTCTTGTTCTGAGAAATTAAGGCTATTCCATGTGAGAAATTGACAAGAAACTGAAGATCTGGTACAACGCTATGTACTACTCCCTTCACAGAACAGCGCAAACTGGCTCTAGCCAGAATAGAAAGAGGAGTGGGAGGCCCCGGTGCACAACTGAGCAACAGGACAAGTACATTAGAGTGTCTAGTTTGAGAAACAGACCCCTCAAGTCCTCATCTGGCAGCTTCATTAAATGGTACCCACAAAACACCAGTCTCAACGTCAACAGTGAAGAAGCGACTCCGGGATGCTGGCCTTCTAGGCAGAGTTCCTCTGTTCAGTGTCTGTGTTTTTTTGCCAATCTTAATCTTTTATTTACATTTACATTTCAGTCATTTAGCAGACGCTCTTATCCAGAGCGACTTATTTTTATTGGCCAGTCTGAGATATGGCTTTTTCTTTGCAACTCTGCATTGCGTTGTACTTATTTTTGGTGCAATCTCATTCCATTCTTATGAATTTGTTTACAACTATTCTTTTATTGGCACTGGTATTATAATAATAATTATATGTAATGGTGTATGTGTGTGTGTGTGTGTATATAGATATATATATATTTTTTCAATGTACTTTACTCAAACCAGTGAATATCACTTATGAGATCATTAACTATCAGCTCTTGGAATCTCCAGGGCCTATACTCTTCACATTTTGGTTATAAAACAAATCCAGAATTGAATAAAAACATCAAGGGCCAGGACATCATAATCCTACTGGAAACATGGTGTCATGGAGACAAATACTCAGTGTCCCTCAGGCTATAGAGAAATTGTACTACCACCAATCAAACATAAAAATGTTAAACGGGGCCGGGACTCAGGTGGAATCATCATTTGGCATAAGCAGGACTTAGCACTGAATGAAATGAAAAAAGGTACTAAATCACATTTGGCTAAAACGTAACAAAGGTACAATCTATTGTGACAATGATGTATACATATGTGCAGCTTATGATCCCCCTTCAGATTCATCATATTATGAT
The DNA here is from genome assembly GCF_034236695.1 of Oncorhynchus nerka. Classification (NCBI taxonomy): domain Eukaryota; kingdom Metazoa; phylum Chordata; class Actinopteri; order Salmoniformes; family Salmonidae; genus Oncorhynchus; species Oncorhynchus nerka. The sequence continues at coordinate 24,739,100 of NC_088424.1, read as the reverse complement.
GATCAGGTTTTTTTCCATACAGAAATCATTACAGGGTAGGGTAAAGTGCTTCCTTGTGGAGAATTCAAAGCAAGAAAAGGTTCTGAGCGTGACTACACTGATGCGGGAGGTAACCACCACATATTTGGACACCCCTCCTTGTACAGTAGCCCTATTATAAATAATAGAAACAGTCCTGACCAAATACTGAACAAAAATGGGAAGGAGTTAGTGCATCTCTGTCAAGCCTTAGGCCTGTACATGCTTAATGGTAGAATCAGAGGGGACTCTTTATGTCGGTTTACTTACTGCTCAGCTCTTGGGACAAGTGTAGTCGATTATGCCATCACTGACATTGACCCCTCCTCCATTAGTGCATTCACTGTCAGACCACAGACACCATTGTCAGATCACAGCCAGATCAACATGTTTCTGAAGAAATTAACCGGCAATATTTATTAAACAAAACAGCACAATAAACTCTCCAACATAAACCAACCGTACAGGTGGGGTCAAAACAGCACAATAAACTCTCCAACATAAACCAACCGTACAGGTGGGGTCAAAACAGCACAATAAACTCTACAACATAAACCAACCGTACAGGTGGGGTCAAAACAGCACAATAAACTCTACAACATAAACCAACCGTACAGGTGGGGTCAAAACAGCACAATAAACTCTACAACATAAACCAACCGTACAGGTGGGGTCAAAACAGCACAATAAACTCTACAACATAAACCAACCGTACAGGTGGGGTCAAAACAGCACAATAAACTCTACAACATAAACCAACCGTACAGGTGGGGTCAAAACAGCACAATAAACTCTACAACATAAACCAACCGTACAGGTGGGGTCAAAACAGCACAATAAACTCTACAACATAAACCAACCGTACAGGTGGGGTCAAAACAGCACAATAAACTCTACAACATAAACCAACCGTACAGGTGGGGTCAAAACAGCACAATAAACTCTACAACATAAACCAACCGTACAGGTGTGGTCAAAACAGCACAATAAACTCTACAACATAAACCAACCGTACAGGTGGGGTCAAAACAGCACAATAAACTCTACAACATAAACCAACCGTACAGGTGGGGTCAAAACAGCACAATAAACTCTACAACATAAACCAACCGTACAGGTGGGGTCAAAACAGCACAATAAAAGTTTAGTTATCAAACCATTTTTCAGAATGTAAAACAATTATAAAACACCTAAGACAAATGTCAAATGAAAAACGTAAGCAGCAAAACAACCCAGAACTACACTATGAATACTTTGAAACTCTGAAACAGTATAAACAAGCACTGAAATGCAAAAAATTGAATTATACCAAATTATACCACTTGATGAAATTGAAAACACAATTGACCAAAATCAGTTCTGGGACATGTGGAACGAGCACGACAAAGCCACAAGAATTAGCCATACAATATGAAGGAATTTGGAAAACTTATTTTGATAATCTATACCAAAACATTCCACAAAAAGACTTACAACAAAACCAATTAGAAATTCATTAAAAACAACCAAAATCCATTAAATTACCCAATAACCCTTGGTTTTATGCATGTCAACATCAGAAGCCTCCTCCCTAAGTTTGTTTTACTCACTGCTTTAGCACACTCTGCTAACCCTGATGTCCTTGCCGTGTCTGAATCCTGGCTCAGGAAGGCCACCATAAATTCAGAGATTTCCATACCCAACTATAACATCTTCCGTCAAGATAGAACTGCCAAAGGGGGCGGAGTTGCAGTCTACTGCAGAGATAGCCTGCAAAGTAATGTCATACTTTCCAGGTCCATACCCAAACAGTTCGAACTACTAATTTTGAAAATTACTCTCTCCAGAAATAAGTCTCTCACTGTTGCCGCCTGCTACCGACCACCCTCAGCTCCCAGCTGTGCCCTGGACACCATTTGTGAATTGATCGCCCCCCATCTAGCTTCAGAGTTTGTTCTGTTAGGTGACCTAAACTGGGATATGCTTAACACCCCGGCAGTCCTACAATGTAAGCTAGATGCCCTCAATCTCACTCAAATCATCAAGGAACCCACCAGGTACAACCCTAACTCTGTAAACAAGGGCACCCTCATAGACGTCATCCTGACCAACTGGCCCTCCAAATACACCTCCGCTGTCTTCAACCAGGATCTCAGCGATCACTGCCTCATTGCCTGTATCCGCCACGGAGCCGCAGTCAAACGACCACCCTCATCACTGTCAAACGCTCCCTAAAACACTTCTGTGAGCAGGCCTTTCTAATCGACCTGGCCCGGGTATCCTGGAAGGACATTGACCTCATCCCGTCAGTTGAGGATGCCTGGTCATTCTTTAAAAGTAACTTCCTCACCATTTTAGATAAGCATACTCCGTTCAAAAAATGCAGAACCAAGAACAGATACAGCCCTTGGTTCACTCCAGACCTGACTGCCCTCGACCAGCACAAAAACATCCTGTGGCGGACTGCAATAGCATCGAATAGCCCCCGTGATATGCAACTGTTCAGAGAAGTCAGGAACCAATACACGCAGTCAGTCAGGAAAGCTAAGGCCAGCTTCTTCAGGCAGAAGTTTGCATCCTGTAGCTCCAACTCCAAAAAGTTCTGGGACACTGTGAAGTCCATGGAGAACAAGAGCACCTCCTCCCAGCTGCCCACTGCACTGAGGCTAGGTAACACGGTCTCCACCGATAAATCCATGATTATCGAAAACTTCAATAAGCACTTCTCAACGGCTGGCCATGCCTTCCGCCTGGCTACTCCAACCTCGGCCAACAGCTCCGCCCCCCGCAGCTCCTCGCCCAAGCCTCTCCAGGTTCTCCTTTACCCAAATCCAGATAGCAGATGTTCTGAAAGAGCTGCAAAACCTGGACCCGTACAAATCAGCTGGGCTTGACCATCTGGACCCTCTATTTCTGAAACTATCTGCCGCCATTGTCGCAACCCCTATTACCAGCCTGTTCAACCTCTCTTTCATATCGTCTGAGATCCCCAAGGATTGGAAAGCTGCCGCAGTCATCCCCCTCTTCAAAGGGGAGACACCCTGGACCCAAACTGCTATAGACCTATATCCATCCTGCCCTGCCTATCTAAGGTCTTCGAAAGCCAAGTCAACAAACAGGTCACTGACCATCTCGAATCCCACCGTACCTTCTCCGCTGTGCAATCTGGTTTCCGAGCCGGTCACGGGTGCACCTCAGCCACACTCAAGGTACTAAACGATATCATAACCGCCATCGATAAAAGACAGTACTGTGCAGCCATCTTCATCGACCTCGCCAAGGCTTTCGACTCTGTCAATCACCATATTCTTATCGGCAGACTCAATAGCCTCGGTTTTTCGGATGACTGCCTTGCCTGGTTCACCAATTACTTTGCAGACAGAGTTCAGTGTGTCAAATCGGAGGGCATGCTGTCCGGTCCTCTGGCAGTCTCTATGGGGGTGCCACAGGGTTCAATTCTCGGGCCGACTCTTTTCTCTGTATATATCAATGATGTTGCTCTTGCTGCGGGCGATTCCCTGATCCACCTCTACGCAGACGACACCACCCCAATGGTGGAACAAACTCCCTCACGACGCCAGGACAGCGGAGTCAATCACCACCTTCCGGAGACACCTGAAACCCCACCTCTTTCAGGAATACCTAGGATAGGATAAAGTAATCCTTCTCACCCCCCTTAAAAGATTTAGATGCACTATTGTAAAGTGGCTGTTCCACTGGATGTCTTAAGGTGAACGCACCAATTTGTAAGTCGCTCTGGATAAGAGCGTCTGCTAAATGACTTAAATGTAAATGTAAATATATTCTATATACTTTCGGCCCGTCATTGGACACTGTGCTATCTAACCTCCAAACGAGCTTCAATGCCATACAGCACTCCTTCCGTGGCATCCAACTGCTCTTAAACGCCAGTAAAACCAAATGCATGCTTTTCAACCGATCGCTGCCTGCACCCGCATGCCCGACTAGCATCACCACCCTGGATGGTTCCGACCTTGAATATGTGGACATCTATAAGTACCTAGGTGTCTGGCTAGACTGCAAACTCTCCTTCCAGACTCACATCAAACATCTCCAATCGAAAATCAAATCTAGAGTCGGCTTTCTATTCCGCAACAAAGCCTCCTTCACTCACGCCGCCAAGCTTACCCTAGTAAAACTGACTATCCTACCGATCCTCGACTTCGGCGATGTCATCTACAAAATGGCTTCCAACACTCTACTCAGCAAACTGGATGCAGTCTATCACAGTGCCATCCGTTTTGTCACCAAAGCACCTTATACCACCCACCACTGCGACTTGTATGCTCTAGTCGGCTGGCCCTCGCTACATATTCGTCGCAAGACCCACTGGCTCCAGGTCATCTACAAGTCCATGCTAGGTAAAGCTCCGCCTTATCTCAGTTCACTGGTCACGATGGCAACACCCATCCGTAGCACGCGCTCCAGCAGGTGTATCTCACTGATCATCCCTAAAGCCAACAACTCATTTGGCCGCCTTTCGTTCCAGTACTCTGCTGCCTGTGACTGGAACGAACTGCAAAAATCGCTGAAGTTGGAGACTTTTATCTCCCTCACCAACTTCAAACATCAGCTATCCGAGCAGCTAACCGATCGCTGCAGCTGTACATAGTCTATTGGTAAATAGCCCACCCATTTTCACCTACCTCATTCCCATACTGTTTTTATACTGTGTTTTATTTATTTACTTTTCTGCTCTTTTGCACACCAATATCTCTACCTGTACATGACCATCTGATCATTTATCACTCCAGTGTTAATCTGCAAAATTGTATTATTCGCCTACCTCCTCATGCCTTTTGCACACATTGTATATAGACTGCCCATTTTTTTCTACTGTGTTATTGACTTGTTAATTGTTTACTCCATGTGTAACTCTATGTTGTCTGTTCACACTGCTATGCTTTATCTTGGCCAGGTCACAGTTGCAAATGAGAACTTGTTCTCAACTAGCCTACCTGGTTAAATAAAGGTGAAATAAAAAAAAATTAAAAACCAACAAGAACTAAATGAAAAGCTCAAATCTATAAAATCAAAGAAGGCTTGTGGTCTAGATAACATCAGAAATTAAATGCTGAAAAACAGCACACCTGAGTTGTTCAACAGCACACTTTAAATTGTTCAATTCCTTTCACAATGTCATGGTGTGAGACAAGGCTGCAGTTTGAGTCCAAATCTTTTCAACATTTATATCAATGAATTAGCACACATTGGACCACTCTCCAGCCCTAGGACTCACACTATCTGGCACAGAGGTAAACCATACCTGCTATATGCTGATGACTTGGTACTTATATCACCAACCAAAGAAGGTCTTCAACAGAACCTTAATATTCTAGAGCAATATTGCCATAATTGGGCCCTGGCAGTACATTTTTTTTTAAATAAAAAAATAAAATCATGATTTTCCCCCCCAAAAAATAGATGTTAGAAACACAAATATAAATTCACCCTGAACAACACCATAATTGAACACACAAAAAATTACACATACCTTGGTCTGACCATATCTGCATGGGGAAACTTTAATATGGCAGTGAATGCACTCAAAGAAAAAGCCTGCAGAGCATTATATGCAATAAAAATGAACATTTTCAATATCAACATCCCAATTAGAATTCGGACCAAAATATTTGACAGTGTAATCCTACCAATAGCTCTTTACAGAAGTGAGGTTTGGGGACCACTCAATAACATGGACTTTAATATGTGGGACAAACATCCAATTGAAGCCCTACATGCAGAATTCTGTCGGAAAAGTCCAGAGAAATACACCAACTAATGCACATAGGGCAGAATGGGGCCACTTTCCAGTGATAATAAAAATACAGAAAAGATCATCAAAATGTTGCCTACATCTAAATTTATGTCCAAATTCAAATCTGCAATTTAAAGCACTTCAAACCCAAGAGCTGAGCCCAGAAACGAGCCCTCTCAGTCAGCTGGTGTTGGACCTAACCAACCAAGCTGACACCAGCACTGCTTCAAAAGAAAGAATTCCAATAAACACAATCATGAACCAATCAAAGGACTCATATTTACAACATTGGAAAAACTAAACAAAATCCCGAAGCCGACTAAATTGCCATCTGGCCCTAAACAGAGAATATGAATTGGCTGATTATCTCTACTCTGTCAGAGATACAAAGCAGAGACAGATCCTTACCAAGTACAGGCTGAGTGACCACCAATTGGCAATAGAAACCGGTAGACATAAAAAGACATGGCTACCCAAAGATGAGTGTGTAAGTGGTCACCACACAACAGGAGAGGTAGAAACAGAGATGCACTTTATCCTTTAAGGTGAGAAATTCTCCTCGCCAAGATATGAATTATTCACAGAAATTACTACATTTATTCAAAATGTTAACTTATTAAACCCAGAGGAAAAACTAAAAATACTCATGGGCAAAGGAGCAATGGCTCCTCTTGTAGCCAAATATGTATTTGGCTGCAAGTCTAGGACAAAAAGGCTTCTCAACAGTTTTTACCCCCAAGCCATAATACTCCTGAACAGGTAACCAAATGGTTACCCGGACTATTTGCATTGTGTGAGACTGTAGTACTGATGTAATGGTGAAGATGACAGTTATTTAGTTATAAGTTAGTTATAGTTTCATTTAGCTTTCATTTAGCTTTTCATATTTATTACATTTCTACTATATTGTTGTTATTTTTGTATTTTGTATTATTTACTACCATTTTATATTATTTGCTATCGTTTATCATTTTGTTACAATGTATATTGAGACAGACAGAGAGAGCGTGAGACAGAGAGAGCATGAGACAGACAGAGAGAGAGTAAGACAGACAGAGAGAGAGAGAGAGAGACAGACAGACAGAGAGTGTGAGACAGAGAGAGCGTGAGACAGAGAGAGAGAGTGTAAGACAGAGAGAGTGTGAGACAGACAGACAGAGAGAGTAAGAGACAGAGAGAGTAAAAGACAGAGAGAGTAAGAGACAGTGAGAGTAAGAGACAGTGAGAGTAAGAGACAGAGAGAGTAAGAGACAGAGAGAGTAAGAGACAGAGAGAGTAAGAGACAGAGAGAGAGAGCGTAAGACAGACAGAGAGAGTGTAAGACAGACAGAGAGAGCGTGAGACAGAGAGCGTGAGACAGAGAGAGCGTGAGACAGAGAGAGCGTGAGACACAGAGAGCGTGAGACAGACAGACAGTCAGACAGACAGACAGACAGACAGACAGACAGACAGACAGACAGACAGACAGACAGACAGACAGACAGACAGACAGACAGACAGACAGACAGACAGACAGACAGAGTAAAAGACAGAGAGAGTAAGAGACAGAGAGAGTAAGAGACAGAGAGAGAGTAAGAGACAGAGAGAGAGTAAGAGACAGAGAGAGAGTAAGAGACAGAGAGAGAGTAAGAGACAGAGAGAGAGCAAGAGACAGAGAGAGAGTAAGAGACAGAGAGAGAGTAAGAGACAGAGAGAGAGTGACAAAGCCATCACCTTCTGAGATATTAACCTAGAAGAGTCCCCTAAGCAAGCTGGTCCTAGGGCTCTGTACACAAACAAACCCCACAGAGCCCCAGGACAGCAACAAAACTAAACCATGAGACCCAACTAAATCATGAGAAAACAAAAAGATAATTACTTGACACATTGGAAAGAATTAAACAAAAAACTGAGCAAATTGGAATGCTATTTGGCCCTAAACAGAGAGTACACAGTGGCAGAATGCCTGACCACTGTGACTGACCCAGAATTAAATAAATCTTTGACTATGTACAGACTCAGTGAGCATAGCCTTGTTATTGAGAGAGGCCGCTGTAGGCAGACCTGGCTCTCAAGAGAAGACAGGCTATGTGCACACTGCCCACAAAATGTGGAAACTGAGCTGCACTTCCTAACCTCCTGCCAAATGTATGACCATATTAGAGACACATTTTTCCCTCAGATTACACAGACCAACAAAGAATTTGAAAACAAATCCAATTTTGATAAACTCCAATATCTATTAGGTGAAATTCAACAATGTGCCACCACAGCAGCAAGATGTGTGACCTGTTGACACAAGAAAGGGCAACCAGTGAAGAACAAACCAGTGCAGATCGAACGAACGAACGAACAGACAGATGAACAGACAGACGAACAGACAGACGAACAGACTGACAAACAGACAGACAAACAGACAGACAAACAGACAGACAGACGAACAGACAGACAAACAGACAGACAAACAGACAGACAGACGAACACAGACAAACAGACAGACAGACAGACAGACAGACAAACAGACAGACGAACAGACCGACCGACAGACCGACCAAGGAGCGAGAGAGAGAGAGACCGAAGAGAGGGAGAGAGACCGAGGAGAGGGAGCACGGAGAGGAAGCAAGAGAGAAAGTAAAGACAGACCGAAAAAGACCAAGACCGAGAGATCGACAGAGACAGACAGACAAACCGAGACCCGAGAGACGGACCGAGACCGACCGACCGAGACAGACAAACCGAGACAGACAAACAGACCGAGACAGACAGAGAGAGACAGACTGAGAGAGACAGAGTGACAGAGAGAGACCGACAGAGGCTGACAGAGACCAAGAGACAAACAGAAACAGACAGAGAGAGAGACAGAGAGAGACCGAGACACAGACAGAGAGACCGACCGAGACACAGACAGAAGCTGACAGAGACCAAGAGACAAACAGAGAGAGACAGAGAGAGAGACAGAGAGAGACCGATACACAGACACAGACAGAGAGACCGACCGAGACACAGACAGAGGCTGACAGAGACCAAGAGACAAACAGAAACAGACAGAGAGAGAGACAGAGAGAGACCGAGACCCAGACAGAGGCTGTCAGAGACCAAGAGACAAACAGAGACAGAGAGCGAGACCGACAGAGAGCGAGAGACCGACAGAGCGCGAGAGATCGACAGAGAGCGAGAGATCGAGAGACAGACAGAGACCAAGAGACAAACAGAAACAGACAGAGAACAGAAAGCGAGACTGACGGAGACCGACAGAAACTAACAGAAACAGACAGACAGAAGCCGAGTGACCGACAGAGAGACCGACAGAGACAGACCGAGAGAGACCGAGTGACAGACCGAGTGACAGAGTGACAGACAGAGACCGAGACCCCGAGTCTCTGGGTGTTTCTCAATATGCATAGTACCGTTCTCCACACTCTCATGCTCCGAGTGCATTCTCCGAACACGTTCTCTTGAGTACATTCTTGTGAGGACGAGTGTGTGGAGAACGTATAAACAATACATTTGAGAAGCACTCGCACTCCCCCTACTGTATTACCTCACGCTTCACCTGCCCATTCACGGAACCTTCTTCTAGCCAGGACAATGGCAACAATAGACAAATCAAGAAATACACAAAGCAAACATTTTACTTAATAATTATCAGTTAGATATGTGAATCGTAATAATCTAGCAAGCCAGCTAGTTAAACAGGCAAAAATGACCTAAAACTAATGTTATGCAAGGTTGACTTACAGTACTCATTCTCTGAACTGTCTTCCAGCCAGGACAACAATGGCAATATAGACGAAACAAGATACACACGAAGCAACTGTTTCACTTCATAACTATCAGCTAGCTGTATGTGAATCCTAATAATGTAGCTAACCAGACTAGTTAACAGGCAAAAATGACCGAAAACTAATATTATGCAAGATAGATCAATTCTTCGTGGGTAGCTAGCTAACAATTCTTCGTGGGTAGCTAGCTAACAATTCTTTGTGGGTAGCTAGCTAACAATTCTTTGTGGGTAGCTAGCTAACAATTCTTTGTGGGTAGCTAGCTAACAATTCTTCGTGGGTAGCTAGCTAACAATTCTTCATGGGTAGCTAGCTAACAATTCTTCGTGGGTAGCTAGCTAACAATTCTTTGTGGGTAGCTAGCTAACAATTCTTCGTGGGTAGCTAGCTAACAATTCTTCATGGGTAGCTAGCTAACAATTCTTCATGGGTAGCTAGCTAACAATTTTTTGTGGGTAGCTAGCTAACAATTCTTCGTGGGTAGCTAGCTAACAATTCTTCACGGCTATCTGGCAAGCTAACAGTACTAGTTGTTAGCCCTATTCACTTATTATGGGCTTGCCATCTATGGTACGTAGGCAGGTAACATTAACACAGCATGTATTTACTAACGTATCAAGATAAAATATTGTAGGCAACATTTCATTCCAAAGTCATTGTATATCCTCTCGCGTCCGCTCAAATAATGTCTGCCATTGATTTCAATAAACGTTTAGTAATTTTTTATGTGGTTGCTTCATATTTCTTTGCATACTTACCGTTGAAGCATCAATGCTTCAAAATATATATTTAAGAAGCGCCCGCCGTGCTCCATTTCGCATACTTTGATTGGGACTCTCCCGTGCTCCAATTTGCATGCTCGGAGCACGGTAGTATGCATTTTCAGAAACACTCTCTGTATATCTGTATACTCTCGTCAGTCAGGATGTGTACGCTCTAAGTTCAGCTGGAGTTCCATACCACTCACCAGTGCAGTCAAGACCAAAATAGACAGGACTAAAGGTGACCACCTAGGTCTCACATGGAGGGGGGGGTGACTGACCTGTTGTGTCCTGAGGGGGGCTCCCTGAGGCGGCTGCCTCCGTCCCGTCCATGCTGCTGTCCTCCTCCTCCACAACCACTCTACCTCTGGTACGCCCCCTGAGAGAGAGAGAGAGAGAGAGAGAGAGAAAGAGAGAGAATGAATTAGTGAGGGCACTAGAACAGTCTGCAGCAACCAGCCTCACCCTACTAAATCAAATGTCTACTGTTTGCAGATGATCTGGTGCTTCTGTCCCCAACCAAGGAGGGCATACAGCAGCACCTAGCTCTTCTGCACAGATTCTGATAGACTTGGGCCCTGACAGTGAATCTCAATAAGACAAAAATAACGGTGTTCCAAAAAAGGTCCAGTAACAAAGACAACAAATATAATATTTATCTAGACACTGTTGCCCTAGAACCTACAAAGAATGACACCTACCTCAGCCTAAACATCAACACAACAGCTAACTTCCACAAGGCTGCCATCAAAAGGAAAATAAAACTCAACATCCCAATTAGGATATGGCTAGAAATACTTCAATCAGTTATCGAACCCATCGTCCTCTATGGTTGTGAGGTCTGGGGTCAACTCACCAACCAAGGATTCAGAAAATGGGACAAACACCCAATTGAGACTCTGCCAAATTATACTTAATGTACAACGCAAAACCCCAAAACAACGCATGCAGAGCAGAACGAGGACTATTCCCACTAGTTATCAACATCCAGAAAAGAGCTGTTAAATACTACAACCACCTAAAAGGAAGTAATGTTCACACATTCCACCACAAAACCCTAATGTAGAGAAGAGTCCCCTCAGACAGCTGGTTCTGAGGCTCTGTTCACAAACACAAACAGACCCCCAGGACAACCAAATTATGAGAACATAAAAAGACAACTACTTGACACAGTGGAAAGAATCAACAAAAAAATGGAGCAAATTGGAATGCCGTTTTTAAAATCTTTTATCCCTTTTTCTCCCCAATTTCGTGGTATCCAATTGGAAGTTACAGTCTTGTCTTATCGCTGCAACTCCCGTACGGACTCTGGAGAGGCGAAGGTCGAGAGCCATGCTTCCCCCGAAACACAACCCAACCAAGTCGCACGGCTTCTTGACACAATGCCCGCTTAACCCGGAAGCCAGCCACACCAATGTGTCAGAAGAAACACCGTACACCTGGTCCGCCACAGGCGTCGCTAGAGCATGATGGGACAAGGACATCCCTGCCGGCCAAATCTCCCCTAACCCTGGCGACGCTGGGCCAATTGTGCGCCTCCCAATGGGTCTTCTGGTCGCGGCCGGCTATGCCATAGCCTGGACTCAAACCAGGATCTCAAGCGGCACAGCTAGCACTGATGCAGTGCCTTAGACCACTGCACCACTCAGGAGGCCAGTTACACTCCTTAACATCCTGCCAAATGTATGACCACATTAAAGACACATATTTCCCACAGATCACACAGACCACAAAGAATTCAAAAACATATCAAACATTGTTAAACTCCCATATCGGTCAGGCGAAATACCGCAGTGTGCCATCACAGCAGAAAGATGTGTGGCCCGTTGCCATGAGAAAAGGGCAACCAGAGGAGCACAAACAACACTGTAAATACAACCTATATTTATCTGTTTATTTTTCCTTTCATACTTAAACTACTTGCACATTGTTACAACACTGTACATAGCCAATAATATAACATTTGAAATGTCTATATTCTTTTTAAAAACCTTTGTGAGTGTAATGTTTACTAATGTTTCCCTTGTTTATTGTCTATTCCATTTGCTTTGGCAATGTAAACATATGTCTCCCATGCCAATAAAGCACTTTGAATTGAGAAAGAGAGAGAGGAAAAAATGAGCCAGAGAGAAATTATGAGCGAGAGAAAGAGAGAGCAAGAAAAAGAGGGGGAAAAAGGGAGAAAAAGAGCGATGAAGAAAAATAGAAAAGTTATTGTGTTGGCTTCCCTTAGGAGGCTGGTGGGAGTTGATCATGAATTAGTTAAATATAGTCACAGCTGTCACTGATTCTTAATGGAGGCACTCAGGCCGCTGGGCAAGGCAAGGCAGAGTGGTATGTGTTGGTGCAAGCTGCTGGTACCATGGAGGGCATGGGGGTGTGGGGAGGGGGGCAAGAGGTAATAGGGAGGGGGCAAGGAGGAGGAGCACGATTCTCCCTCCCGACTTTCAATGATCTTCAATATACACTGAACAAAAATGTTAAAGCAACACGTAAAGTGTTGGTCCCATGAGCTCAAATAAGAGCCCAGAAAATGTTCATATGCACACAAAATCTTTAAAAAATCTTATTTCTCTAAAATGTTGTGCACATATTTGTTTACATCCCTGTTAGTGACCTTTCCTCCTCTACCAAGATAATCCATCCACCTGACAGGTGTGGCATATCAAGAAGCTGATTAAACAGCATGATCATTACACAGGTGTATCTTGTGCTGGGGACATTAAAGGGCCACTCTAAAATTTGCAGTTTTGTCACACAACACAATACCACAGATGTCTCAAGTTTTGAGGGAGCGCGCAATTGGCATGCTAACTGAACGAATGTCCACCAGAGAAGTTCATGTTATTTTCTGTAACATAAGCCGCCTCCAACGTCGTTTTAGAGAATTTGGCAGTACGTCCAACCGGCCTCACACCCGCAGACCACGTGTATGGCGTTGAGCGAGCGGTTTTCTGATGTCAACGAACATTGTGAACAGAGGGCCCCTGGTGGAGGTGGGTTTATGTTATGGACAAGCAGAAGTTACAGACTTATGCTTAACACAAACATCCTATGGTCAATCTGGATGATGAGAGGTGTAATATGGACAGAGGTTGTGCTACACACACCGACAAGCTGTAAATGAGCAGAAATGCCATATGGCTGCAGCTGCAGTAGTACAAACAGAAGGAGGACAATGATCTTTGAACCAGTCAGTCATATTATTATTGTCCATACCAGTATTTGGGGGTCTATGGAGGGGCCTACAGACATAGGCTAGAATGTCACCAAATCATTTGGATCATACACACCCATGTCGTCAGGCTAAAACCATTAGGCTGCCTAGCAGAGGGAAGAAATGTCAGAATTGTATGATCTTCCCGCTATAAATGGAATTTGGCCTGACTCAGATCTGAATTGACCTCCTGTTGAGTGGCTCTGAAATCCACACGGCTCCCTTTACTACATGTCTCACATCATCTAGCCTTTCCCACTCCTCACCTCTCACTTGTTTTCTAGGCTACGTCACCTTTGATGATAATGATGGCATCCTAGCGGTCAGTGACACTAGGGCAGAGTTGAAGACACACAGACAGTTGCTACAGCCACAACTCTGACACCAACTAAGGTGACGTCACCTTTACCTCTTTTCATTTAAACCAACTGTCTGGAAAGCAAAGTTAACACATCAATGAAGAGTGCAGAGTGCATAAAGCCCACCACACACACAGTAGAGGAGAGATCTGTCCGTGTCGGCATCCTCCAGTAGGAGTTGTTTTAACCCAATCTGAGAGCCACCATGTCGAGTCGAGGTGATAATTGTCATGGATTAAATTAAACAGCGCCACGCACAGTGGGCCTGCTAAATTCAAGAGCAAACACTCCAAATGAGAGCAGCCAGCGTTTCTCGGGGTAGTGGGGAGGATGCAGTGGGAGGGGGGGTAATTTTCGATGCCACTGGAGAGAGAAATCACAATGGGCTAGATGCCAAGTCAACTCCTCCCTCCAGATGACTTCCCACTCCAGATAAGAAGCAACAAGATGGAAGCCTAAAAGACACAGTTCAAGCTTCTGCGTGGGCAGGAAAAAAGAAGAAAAAAAACACTAACTGAAAATACTAAATCAATACATGATTAATGAAGACACTAGAGAGCCCTGATCTTTTTCCAGAAATGAGGCCTAGTCATGGCCACAAATATTTAAGCAAGGGTCCAATAAGGCCCAATATAGGCCCAGGTCTAATACACAGTGAAAAGAGCTCCATCCATAATGTTCTAACCTACAGTTAAAGGGGAAAACCTCCAAGCCAAGGGAGCATCCCTGTGATGACGGCACGGGGTGTAGAGTAGCTGACACCAGGATTAAAAATGCATCACTGTTCCAAGACATCTCAAGCTCCTCTCTGTCTGGGAGGAGGGAGGCGGTAAGGGGCTTCTCTAGTGCCCAACAACGTCTGCAGCAGAGAGATACGTCTGTTTGAGGACAGTCCAGCTGTCTGATATCAGCCATATTCAGATCATAGGTAGTACACACAAATCATAAAGTTACCCTCTATTAAGTGGCTGATGCATCCGATCTGACATCACTACACTGGCATGAATATCACCTTCTCCACAATTACCAGGGCTACCTAATTACTAACCAAGGTATTTTTATATGATGAGCAGGATCTGACATATAGACTAAGCAGACGCAACTTCATACCATCATAACCCTGTCTGTGACCATTCCCAGCGTGGTGTGCCTACAGTGGTGTCCATATGCTCTCGTGTAGCCTTTTCTTTTGACTTTTCTTTAGAAGGTGCAATATGCAGAAATCGCTCCACCATTTTGTGGTTGTTAAAATGTACATTTCAGTTTGTGACAAAACAAGCAATGTATAGTGTAGAGAGTCATTGTACCATCTAAACTGCTGTGAAATATATTTTCAATAACCAAAAATATTGTATTTTCAGCTGGTGTACAAAACCAAAAGTAGAAGATGCAAAAAAAGAAACTTAAATGTAACATTTTTGGCGACCCAACCAAATTCTAATGGAGATGTGACTTATACATCTGAAACACCAAGTCTAAGAAGCAATAGATAAGTTATGTGCGCTACTTCCACACTTCCCATTGTTTAGTTTAGTTTCTGCATCTTTTACTTTCTGTTTTGTACACCAGCTTCAAACACCTGGAAATACAAAATGTTTGGTTATTTAAAAGATATTTCACAGCGGTTTAGATGGTACAATGATTCCCTACACAAAGCACTGCTTGTTTTGTTGCAAACTGAAATTAGGCAAACTATACACATTTTTGAAAGCAGGAAATGGCGGAGCCATTTCTGCATATTGCACCTTTAAGAACGGGAAGCATAGAAAATCGCACATAGAACATATGTACCGCTTCTTAGACTTGCTTTCAATAAGAATGACAGACCTATAACTCACATTTCTATGTGAATTTGGTCAGGTGGTCCATAAAGATACATATTGCAGCGTTAAATGTCAAAACACCCTAAAGGACTAACATCCAGCTCCCCATCCCCTCTGCAACTTCTCTCCATGATCCCCAACAAGAGAGAGAGAAAAAAAGAGGAGTGATAATAATGCTGTAAGTAGTTCCAGCTATCAGGGAGCTGACAAGAAAACATGGCATGGATTCCCTGTTCGGGACTGGAATGGTGAATGACAACCAACCCAGTCTCGAAATCAAACCATTTCTAACTTCTAAAGGCCCTCAAACTCAACTCTGGTCCTTGAAGCCAGATCCACTGCATTTGTTCATCTTCCCTCTAATCAGGGACTGATTTAGACCTGGGACACTAGGTGGTTGCAATTAATTATCAGGTAGAACAGAAAACCAAGAGGCTCTGGACCAAGTAGGCCAAGAGATGAATACCCCTGTTCTAATGGATGCATATTGTATCCTTAAGAGTAATTTGCATCAAAATAGCAGTGGTTTAAAGTACTTACGTAAAAATACTTTAAAGTACTACTTAAGTAGTTTGAGGTATTCGTACTTTACTATTTATATTTTTGCCAACTTTTACTTGACTACATTCCAAAAGAAAATAATGTACTTTTTACTCCATACATTTTTCCTGACACTCAAAAGTACTTGTTACATTTTTTCAGGAAAATTGTAAAATTCACACATTTATCAAGAGACATCCCTGGTCATTCCTACTGCCTCTGATCTGGAGGACTCACTGAACACAAATGCTTCATTTGTAAATTAAAGTCAGAGTGTTCCCCTGGCTATCCATAAATACATCATCCAAGAAAAATTGTGTTGTCTGGAATTTGAAATTATGAATATGTTTACTTTTGATATTTCAGTATATTTGAGCAATTCCATTTACTTTGATACTTAAGTATATTTAAAACCAAATACTTAGACTTTTACTCAAGTAGTATTTTACTGGGTGATTTTCACTTACTTGAGTCATTTTCTGTTAAGGTATCTTTACTTTTACTAAAGTATGACAACTTAGTACTACTTCTTCCACCACTGCAAAATAGTGTCCGGTTGATACATGTTGCAAAGACAATACAGTATCACTAGCTCTAGAATATATATGTTAATTCTCCTGATATGAACACTTCACATCTTATTGTCCTTGCAAAAACAACATACCGGTAATAAACAACCTGGGGTATATACCGAAAGCAGCCCCTCCCCCTCATTTAAGGATGCTGCCTGAGATGCATAATCAGTAATCATTTAAAATATTTAGCGTGATTAATCGCATTATCTGATAGCGTTCAAAATACACTGAAAACTTGAAATACATCATCTATGCAGGTAAAAACAATGCAATATCAAAACAGGTTGACAATTCAGTTTTTTTTAAAGTGTGCTTTATCAATTTACCCGATTTTGCTAACCGTTACTTTGGATAAAATCAAGACAGAGTCTTGTAATGATTTTTGTGTAAAGAATCTTAAATTACAGTTCAATTTGAGCAAATTGAGAATTTGAGATGAATCACAGCGAATCCTGCTATTAACTCGACTACACATTTTATAATAGTTTGACAATCCTAGTAATAATGCATACTTCCCTCCACCGTCCCAGGGGTCAGCTCATTCTGGGAAATACAACCAAACAATAGATAGCAGGCCTAGGCTATGTATTCCTTTGATCCCTTGTATGCTGTAAAACAATGGAACCAATGACATGCTATCCACTCCCACCAAACAACCTATCAGCTAATGTGACCAAGACCGGAATGGTCTCAGCTGTCCTTATAGCCATGGCATAAACATATCATTTTGATTATAGATTGATTGACTAATTTCATCTGGGGGTCAACATATTAGGATATTGAGGATATGGAGTGTGTGAGCAGAGAGTAAGGTACCTTGTAGGCATCATAATACACAGCAGGGCTCCCTGAGCTGCATTATGTGTTGCCATGGAAATGATGAAGGAGGCCGGTTGGTACTGCTGCATACAATAAAACCTGGGAAAGCTTGTGTGCTCAAGTTTCCTGGATTTATACCATTGTTCAGTATGCAGAATAGCTCTAGATAACAGCATCTGCTAAATGAGATCTTTGCCTGATGCTTTGGATAGTATCTGTGTGATGTTTTAAGAGCTTGGGGCAGCGGAGTAGCCACTAGCTCATAGTTCCAACCAGATAAGCAAACTGCAGACTAACTGCACACAAGACTGCTGTGATGACTTGGGCAAGTCTATGTCTACTGTACATGAGAGAAAGTCTACATTCACAGGCGTCTTATGATAAATAGCAATTGTTAAGAAATGGAGGGTAAACATACTTCTTCCTGGTCTTGGATGTAGTTGTGGGTGGAGCCTGGGGTACGATGGTGGTGGCAGCATCCTTGCGAGGTCTGCCCCTGGGGCGCTTGTCTGTCTGGGCAGGGCTTCCTGTGGACGTGGCCCCTGCACTAACAGAGGGCAGCGAGGGTCCCTGGTCAGAGGGCTCCACAGTCTTATCCTCTGATGACATTCTTCTCAATGGAAGGAAGAGATGGGGAGAGTGGTATCAGTAGACAATCATGCCTGGTTAGATGCATAGGTTACTTGATGTACTTTGGAATCAGTATATGAATAAGACATGCTGTCCTTCAGGACAATTTATCACATTGCCTGAAATGTTGAACACAATCAATTCCTAAAGATCCCATTTTTCCAGAAATAGCTACTGTTGAGGAAATGCCTAAAATGTACCTCTGACCTTTCTAGGTGTCCTTAAAAAAGGTATTCTCAGCTGAAGAAACATTCAACCTATTCTTGAGTGTTATCGATGTAACTACTCTGTCCTTTCCTGAGCTACCTACCACCACGCAGTGATCTGTCTCTGTCTGGATGACCGTTCGTCCTTCGATGCCTTGCTTGTGTTCTTGCCTTCCTCTCCTTTCAGCCTCTGAAGTTGCCTGTACTTACCACTGAAATAAGCTCTATGTTTACTTCCCTGTGGATTAGTTAGTTTTCTCCACTGTGGTTCTGTATCATATTTTAACAGTATGACAAGACACTGTAAACCAGTAGGCCTATTTGTTTTATTGTGAGAAACACTGGGAACAAAAAAAAGTGATTTGTATTGACTTTTCAGCTCAGCTTTAGTCTTACTGTGTCTGTTAAAGATGTTATTCCTGTCTTTCGAAGGGCACGTCTGACAACCTTTCCCCTCAGACAGTTGAGGGGTCATTCCACCTCATAAAAGCACAAAGACGATTGACACCCCCCATCTGGATTGTTCTGAAATGGTTTCTGTTAGTAACATAAGCATTCCTGCAATATTGTTTTGTTGAGAGAAATTAAGCTAATTGGTTGGACCCAAATTGGCCATTTTAATTTATAGTATTCATATACAGTGGGGCAAAAAAGTATTTAGTCAGCCAAGACGAGAGGCCTGTAATTTTCATCATAGGTACACTTAAACTATGACAGACAAAATGAGAAAAAAAATTCCAGAAATGAATTTATTTGCAAATTATGGTGGAAAATAAGTATTTGGTCACCTACAAACAAGCAAGATTTCTGGCTCGCACAGACCTGTAACTTCTTCTTTAAGAGGCTCCTCTGTCCTCCACTCGTTATCTGTATTAATGGCACCTGTTTGAACTTGTTATCAGTATAAAAGACACCTGTCCACAACCTCAAACAGTCACACTCCAAACTCCACTATGGCCAAGACCAAAGAGCTTTCAAAGGACACCAGAAACAAAATTGTAGACCTGCACCAGGCTGGGAAGACTGAATCTGCAATAGGTAAGCAGCTTGGTTTGAAGAAATCAACTGTGGGAGCAATTATTAGGGAATGGAAGACATACAAGACCACTGATAATCTCCCTCGATCTGGGGCTCCACGCAAGATCTCACCCCAGTGGGGTGAAAATGATCACAAGAACGGTGAGCAAAAATCCCAGAACCACACAGGGGGACCTAGTGAATGACCTGCAGAGAGCTGTAACAAAGTAACAAAGCCTACCATCAGTAACACACTACGCCGCCAGGGACTCAAATCCTGCAGTGCCAGATGTGTCCCCCTGCTTAAGCCAGTACATGTCCAGGCCCATCTGAAGTTTGCTAGCGAGCATTTGGTTGATCCAGAAGAAGATTGGGAGAATGTCATATGAAACCAAAATATAACTTTTTGGTCAAAACTCACCTCGTCGTGTTTGGAGGACAAAGAATGCTGAGTTGCATCCAAAGAACACCATACCTACTGTGAAGCAGGGGGGTGGAAACATCATGCTTTGGGGCTGTTTTTCTGCAAAGGGACCAGGAAGACTGATCCGGGTAAAGGAAAGAATGAATGGGGCCATGTATCGTGAGATTTTGAGTGAAAACCTCCTTCCATCAGCAAGGGCATTGAAGATGAAACGTGGCTGGGTCTTTCAGCATGACAATGATCCAAAACACACCACCCGGGCAACGAAGGAGTGGCTTCATAAGAAGCATTTCAAGGTCCTGGAGTGGCCTAGCCAGTCTCCAGATCTCAACCCCATAGAAAATCTTTGGAGGGAGTTGAAAGTCCGTGTTGCCCAGCAACAGCCCCAAAACATCACTGCTCTAGAGGAGATCTGCATGGAGGAATGGGCCAAAATACCAGCAACAGTGTGTGAAAACCTTGTGAAGACTTACAGAAAACGGGTATATAACAAAGTATTGAGATAAACTTTTGTTAATGACCAAATACTTATTTCCCACCATAATTTGCAAATAAATTCATTAAAAATCCTACAATGTGATTTTCTGGATTTTTTTCTCTCATTTTGTCTGTCATAGTTGAAGTGTACCTATGATGAAAATTATAGGCCTCTCATCGTTTTAAGTGGGAGAACTTGCACAATTGGTGGCTGACTAAATACTTTTTTGCCCCACTGTATATTAGCATGTTCATACTTAATGTCCAAATCTAAAATATCAAAAGATATATTGTGTAACAGACTCAATGACGTTACTTATAGATGATTTGGATACGAAACGCCAAAATGCTAATACAGCTACAATTGCATTGCATTGGATTTGTGCCACAAATTAAAAAGGTAGCATTTGAAATAGTGGCCAGTTAAACAATAGACCAATGTCATTTTGTAATTTAGGTGAAGTCTCTCTTTAACAATGGGGGGGGGGGGGTCTAAACAAAAGTATGTGGACAACCCTACAAATTAGTGGATTTAGCTATTTCAGCCACACTTGTTGCTGATAGGTCTATAAATCAAGCACACAGCCATGCAATGTCCATAGACAAATATTGGCAGTAGAATGGTCTTACTGAAGAGCTCAGTGACTTTCAACGTGGCATCGTCATAATCCAACAAGTCAGGTTGTCAAATTTGTGCCCTAGCTGCCCCGTTCAACTGTAAGTGCTGATATTGTGAAGTGAAGAGCCACAACGGCTCAGCCTCGAAGTGGTAGGCCACACAGGCTCACAGAATGGGACCACGTGAGAGTAAATAGTGAGTACAAATAGTCTGTCCTCGGTTGCGACACTCACTACCGAGTTCCAAACTCCCTCTGGAAGCAACATCAGCACAATAACTATTTGTCAGGAGCTTCATTAAATGGGTTTCCATGGCCGAGCAGCTGCACACAAGCCTAAGATCACCACCAAGCTTTGGCTGCAGTGGTGTAAAGCTCACCGCCAATGGACTCTGGATCAGTGGAAAGGAGTTCTCTGGAGTGATGAATCACTCTTCACCATCTGGCAGTCCGACAGATGAATCTGGGTTTGCATAGTGCCAAATGTAAAGTTTGGTGGAGGAGGAATAATGGACTGGGGCTGTTTTTTATGGTTCGGGCTAGGCCCCTTAGTTCCAGCGAAGGGATATCTTAACACTACAGCATACAATGACATTCTAGACGATTCTGTGCTTCCAACTTTGTGGCAACAGTTTGGGGAAGGCCCTTTCCTGTTCAAGCATGACAATGTCCCTGTGCACAAAGCAAGGTTCATACAGAAATAGTTTGTCGATATAGGTGTGGAAGAACTTGACTGGCCTGCACAGAGCCCTGACCTCAACCCCATCGATCACCTTTGGGATGAATTGGAACGCTGACTACAAGCCAGACCTAATTGCCCAACATTAGTGCCTGACCTCACTAATGCTCGTGGCTGAGTGGAAGCAAGTCCCCGCAGCAATGTTCCAACATCCAGTGGAAAGCCTTCTCAGAAGAATGGAGGCTGTTATAGCAGCAAAGGGGGGGACCAACTCCATATTAATGCACATGATTTTGGAATGAGATATTCAACCAGCAGGTGTCCACATAATTTTGGTCATGTAGTGTGTGTGTGTATGAATATACAGTACCCGTCAAAAGTTTGGACACACCTACTCATTCAAGGGTTTTTTATTTTTACTATTTTATACATTGTAGAATAATAGTGGAGATATAAAAGCTATGAAATAACCCATATGAAATCATGTTGTAACCAAAAATGTGTTAAACAAATACAAATATATTTTAGATTCTTCAAAGTTGCCACCCTTTCCCTTGATGACAGCATTGCACACTCTTGGCATTCTCTCAACCAGCTTCACCTGAAATGCTTTTCCAACAGTCTTGAAGGAGATCCCACATATGCTGAGCTTCTTGTTGGCTGCTTTTCCTTCACTCTACGGTCCAACACATCCCAAACCATCTCAATTGGGTTGAGGTCGGTTGATTGTGGAGGCCAGGTCATCCGATGCAGCACTCCATCACTCTCCTTCTAGGTCAAATAACCTTTGGAGGTGTGTTGGGCCATTGTCCTGTTGAAAAACAAATGAAAGTCCCACGAAGCGCAAACCAGATGGGATGGCGTATCGCTGCAGAATGGTGTGGTAGCCATGCTGGTTAGGTGTGCCTTGAATTCTAATTAAATCACTGACAGTGTCACCAGCAAAACACACCCCACACCACCTTCTCCATGTTTCACATTGGGAACAACACATGCAGAGATCATCCGTTCACCTACTCTGCATTTCACAAAGACACAGCAGTTGGAACCAAAAATCTGAAATTTGGACTCATCAGACCAAAGGTCAGATTTCCACTGGTCTAAATGTCCATTGTTCATGTTTCTTGGCCCAAGCAAGTCTCTTCTTAATATCGGTGTCCTTCATGTGTCTGATACATAAACTCTGTGAAGCATTTATTTGGGCTGCAATCTGAGGTGCAGTTAACTCCAATGAACTTATCCGCTGCAGCAGAGGTAACTCTGGGTCTTCCTTTCCTGTGGCTGTCCTCATGACAGCCAGATTCAACATAGCGCTTGATGGTTTTTGTGACTGCACTTGGAAGAAACGTTCAAAGTTCTTGAAATGTTCCTGATTGACTGACCTTCATGTCTTAAAGTAATGATGGACTGTCGTTTCACTTCACTTATGAGCTGATAACAAGGCACACCTGTTAATTGAAATGCATTCCAGGTGACTCATGTGGTGACTCACCTCATGAAGCTGGCTGAAAATGTGTGCAAAGCTGTCATTAATGCAAAGGGTGGCTACTTTGAAGAATCTCAAATAGAAACTATATTTTGATTTGTTTAACACTTTATTGGTTTCTATCTGATTCTATATGTGTTATTTCATAGATTGTAGATGTAATAGTGAAGACATACAATGTAGAAAATAGTCACACAAAAAAAAAACTGGAATGAGTAGGTGTGTCCAAACTTTTGACTGGCACTATATATACACTGCTCAAAAAAATAAAGGGAACACTAAAATAACACATCCTAGATCTGAATTAATGAAATATTCTTATTACATTTTTCTTTACATAGTTGAATGTGCTGACAACAAAGTCACACAAAAATTATCAATGGAAATCAAATGTATCAACCCATAGAGGTCTGGATTTGGAGTCACACTCACAATTAAAGTGGAAAACCACACTACAGGCTGATCCAACTTTGATGTAATGTCCTTCAAACAAGTCAAAATGAGGCTCAGTAGTGTGTGTGGCCTCCACGTGCCTGTATGACCTCCCTACAATGCATGGGCATGCTCCTGATGAGGTGGCGGATGGTCTCCTGAGGGATCTCCTCCCAGACCTGGACTAAAGCATCCGCCAACTCCTGAACAGTCTGTGGTGCAACGTGGCGTTGGTGGATGGAGCGAGACATGATGTCCCAGATGTGCTCAATTAGATTCAGGTCTGGGGAACGGGCGGAACAGTCCATAGCATCAATGCCTTCCTCTTGCAGGAACTGCTGACACACTCCAGCCACATGAGGTCTAGCATTAGGAGGAACCCAGGGCCAACCGCACCAGCATATGGTCTCACAAGGGGTCAGAGGATCTCATCTCGGTACCTAATGGCAGTCAGGCTACCTCTGGCGAGCACATGGAGGGCTGTGCGGCCCCCCAAAGAAATGCCACCCCACACCATGACTGACCCACCGCCAAACTGGTCATGCTGAAGGATGTTGCAGGCAGCAGAACGTTCTCCACGGCGTCTCCAGACTCTGTCACGTGCTCAGTGTGAACCTGCTTTCATCTGTGAAGAGCACAGGGCGACAGTGGCGAATTTGCCCATCTTCGTGTTCTCTGGCAAATGCCAAACGTCCTGCACGGTGTTGGGCTGTAAGCACGACGCCCACTTGTGGACGTCAGGCCCTCATACCACCCTCATGGAGTCTGTTTCTGACCGTTTCAGCAGACACATGCACATTTGTGGCTTGCTGGAGGTCATTTTGCAGGGCTCTGGCAGTGCTCCTCCTTGCACAAAGGCGGCGGTAGCGGTCCTGCTGCTGGGTTGTTGCCCTCCTACGTCCTTCTCCACATCTCCTGATGTACTGGCCTGTCTCCTGGTAGCGCCTCCATGCTCTGGACACTACGCTGACAGACACAGCAAACCTTCTTGCCACAGCTCGCATTGATGTGCCATCCTGGATGAACTGCACTACCAACGTCACTTGTGTGGGTTGTAGACTCCGTCTCATGCTACCACTAGAGTGAAAGCACCGCCAGCATTCAAAAGTGACCAAAACATCAGCCAGGAAGCATAGGAACTGAGAAGTGGTCTGTGGTCCCCACCTGTAGAACCACTCCTTTATTGGGGGTGTGTTGCTAATTGCCTATAATTTCCACCTGTTGTCTATTCCATTTGCACAACAGCATGTGAAATTTGTCAATCAGTGTTGCTTCCTAAGTGGACAGTTTGATTTCACAGAAGTGTGATTGACTTGGAGTTACATTGTGTTGTTTAAGTGTTCCCTTTACTTTTTTGAGCAGTATATATATATATATATATATAAATGTTATCACCAAATAGCAGGAACAGCACCATCTAGTGGTCAGAACCTGGTAATATCAGGATGAAGGAAAAAAATGTACTTCAATTACTAATTTCTCTGAACATGTGGGAAAAAAAATCACCAAATCCACTGAGAATACATGATTAGAGGATGAAAAAAACAATACTCTGAACTAGTCTGAAATAAAGAACTTATAATATATACTCGTTGTTGGTATGGGATGTGGGGTTTCCGTGGGTAGTTTGACAATTTCTTTGGATTCCTCATGTCTTACTTATGTTAGAAAAGGGTATGGTCAAAATTGGATGTTAGGATTAATATATTAAATTATTAATTTAAACGAAATTGTCCATTTTAATTCATAGGTACTATAATTATCTTCATTTCTCAGAGAACAAACTTTACTTCAACAAAATATTATTGCTTATATTATGTTTAACTACAGAAATGATTTCAGAACAATCAGACGGTGGGTATCATGGCTTGCTGAAATAACATGGAACGACCTGGAACCAAGCTGCCAATGAGACACGGCCTCTTCCTGGAACTAGCCTACTTTACCAGATCCATCCCTCCACTGCACTGTATCCTGCTCTGCATCATCAGGGGGACCTCACACTAAATTTAAGATTTTGATTAACTACCTGTGCGAGATGAGCCTTTTCCAAGACTATGAACCTATATTTGCCCTCTGTTGTTGTCCAACACAGTCTTTATTGTGTGAGAAGATCGCGCTAGGACTAGATGTAGTGTAGCCAATGGGTGAGAGAAGGCATCAGGTGAATGTCACTACAGCAATTCAGTGAGCTTGGGGTTGTCCGAAATTTTTTAGGCTGCTGCACAATGTGAACCCGACCGGATGGTTTTTGGTAAGCTAATTGCCTACCGTCTAGCTACCATTCTTACAACGCAATCAAAGCGGCCGTTAATGTGGTCTTTGTGTTACACAATCAAGTAGGCTGATACATTCTGTGCCCCTGCCTGGTTACAGAGCAATAGGCTTGACAGCCAGCTTGAACATGTAAACATTGAGAACACATCAATGACATATATGAATTCTGGAAAGACGAATGTTCACTATAGCCTTGCCTGGGGACCAGATGGGTGAAATTCTAAATCCACCAACGTCTGGGACAATAGTGTTTGATTCTGGAAACATTCCTCTAAGGTTCTCTACATGCCAGAATGTTGAATAAAAGTACACATTTCTATCACCTGAAGCATCCACACAACCATGTAACCACTTGCACAAGCTTGGCCAGTATGCTTGTGTCGCATGCATGTATTTACATCGTGTGCGCATGCTGCATATGACAGATCTGAATGCACTACCAGCTTTTGAAAAAAAATATATAATACTTTCCTGTGTGTATATTGTCTAAAATATCAACCCGAAAAAGGACCAACCACACAGACAACCGGCAGTGTAAGTTCATGTCATTTTATTCAACATTCTGACTTGTAGAGTCCCTAAGAAGAGAGGACCATCTTCATACACAAACAATAATGTCCCAGAGATTGGTGGATTTATAAATTCACCCATCTGGTCCCCATGCAAACTATAGCCCTACTTAGCCAACAACCACAATTACGAAAGGCACAAGAGAATGGCCAAAAGGCGGATGGTGAAGTGGATCCATGACAGGCTAAAAAGTGGAATCAAAAGTGTGGTGACCAATTATAGTAAACAGACTAAACATATGTAATTGAAAGTTAATCAATGTTTCATTCATTTGCAACACAAATACATTAGTATTAAAGTACTTTTGTTTCATAAGGCAGCGGGCAGAATTGGGAACCCCAAGACAAGTGGGCTACCTTTGTTACACTAGAGCACAAAGCAACTGCATGCTCAAGTCAGCCAAATCTAGCTAGCAATACTAGCTAGGTGCTTTGTAGTCTTTGTTTGGCTATTACATGACATTGCAAATGAGGAGAAAGATGTG